>NW_028270151.1:24100366-24434402 GCF_037043375.1 Chiloscyllium plagiosum | reverse complement strand
GAGATTTGAAAATAAGGCTGAAGGTACTTCAAAGTAAATGACGTAAACCTGGTCATTGTGGAGATGTGAGGACAGTTTTGGTTCCATGGTTCATTCTCTGACAATAATTTAGATAACCTTCCACTCCGCAATGTTGGATTAAACCCCAGGATCAGTATTGAGCATATTGAAAGGTGGAGTAGCTTGATGGGCTAAATAGCCTCTTATTTCTTGAATCTTAGACCAAATTAACTAATAGTTAATTGTTTGTAATTTAATATTGAGATCCTTGCTCAAAGCTATGGGGATCGGGTATTTGTATATTATATTTTGAATTGATGGCAGTGGTTTCTAGCAGGCTCATTCATCAGAATAATGGATTTAATTGTAGTGTGTCAATTTGTTGCACTAATGCGTTGTAAGGTTTCATCAGCCACTGCACAGATCCATGAACAGTTTTATACCAACACTTCTCAAAGCTGGTTCGGAAAGTAGCATTATAACAAGAAATCTTGCAGGACCTGCAACAACAGAGACCTATGGTATTACTGGGGCAGTGTAAACAGAATATGGATTAATAGGCTCGGGGCTAAAGGAAGGTATATGAGCCAGGGGATCAGTGCTGTGTGCACCTTTACCGTCAAACGTGACAGATGTTTTACAAAGTTGAAAATCGCACAACACAACGAGCTTTTGAAGCACTACTGCTTCATCAGGACCTTCATCAATCATCTAATGGAGGAGTGGCGCTCTGAAAGCTAGTGCTTCCAAATAAATCTGTTGGACTATAACCTGGTGTTGTGTGATTTTTAACTTTGTCCTGCCCAGTCCAACACTGGCACCTCCAAGTCAGGTTTTTTACAGATAGCCACACGAGAACTAACACCAACATTAGGGCACTTGGTAAAAAGTAAGAAGGTTGCCAAACATTAGTGACTGGGCAGACAGGTGACAAATCCTGAAAGATCTCCCTATCTTTTTTAGACAATGTCCCCAGTACGCAGAGAAAGTTTTATTTACTCCATTTATAGCTGTTAGTTGCTTGAAAATTCCAATCAAATAACCCCATTAGCCTCCCAAATTTTAGATAATACAGTACAACCCCCCTGTTTATGTAATCTGTTTTTGTTACTTAACATGCTCTAATTCTGGATGCAGGTTTGCTCGCTGAGCTGGAAGGTTCATTTCCAGACGTTTCGTTACCCTACTGGTAACATCTTCATTGGGCCTCAGAATGAAGCACTGTTGATAATTCCTGCTTTCTATTTATATATTTGGGTTTCTTTGGGCTGATGATGTAATTTCCTGTGGTGACATCATTTCCTGTGGTAATATAATTTCCTGTTCTTTTTCTCAGGAGGTGGTAGATGGGGTCTAATTCAATGTGGTTGTTGATAGAGTTCCAGGTTGAAATGCCACGCTTCTAGGAACTCTCGTGCGTGTCTCTGTTTGGCTTGTCCTAGGATGGATATGTTGTCCCAGTCAAAGTGGTGTCCTTCCTCACCTGTATGTAAGGATACAAGTGAGAGAGGGTCATGTCGTTCTGTGGCTAGTTGATGTTCATGTATCCTAGTGGCTAGTTTTGTACCTGTTTGTCCAATGTAATGTTTGTTACAGTCCTTGCACAGTATTTTGTAAATAACATTAGTTTTCTTGTTGTCTGTATAGGGTCTTTCAAGTTCATTAGCAGCTGTTTTAGTGTGTTGGTGGGTTTGTGGGCTACCATGATGCCAAGGTGTCTGAGTAGTCTGACAGTCATTTCTGAGATGTCTTTAATGTAAGGGAGAGTGGCTAGGGTATATTTACAAAATACAGTGCAAGTACTGTTACAAACACTACATTAGACAAACAGGCGGAAAACTAGCCGCCAGGGTATGTAAACATCAACTAGCCACAAAACGACATGACCTTCTCTCGCTAGTATCCTTACATACAGATGAGGAAGGACACCATTTCGACTGGGACAACACATCCATCTTAGGACAAGCCAAACAGAGACACACAGGAGAATTCCTCGAAATGTGGCATTCCAACTGGAACTCTATCAACAAACACATCGAATTAGGCCCCATCTACCACCCCTGAGAAAAAAGAACAGGAAATGACATCACCACAGGAAATGACATCACCAACCTAAAGAAACCCAAACATATAAATAGAAATCAGGAATTATCAATAGTGCTTCACCCGGAGGCCCACTGAAGATGTTACCTAGTATGGAGATGAAATGTCTGGATGTGAGCCTTCCACCTCAGTGAACAAACCTACATCCAGAACCTCAATCTGAGCTATAAATCTTTTCAAAACTCGCTATGCTCTAATTCTGTTAACTGAGATGATCAATGAGTGAATATGTAATATGAATTTTATTTCCCAGTTATGCTTCCCAGCTACTTTCACCCAGCCCCACTCCCACCCTCCTATTTATCTCTCAGCCCCCTTCTCCCGCCTCACATTCTTGATGAAGGGTTTATCCCCGAAATGACAATACACCTGCTCCTCAGATGCTGCCTGACCTGCTTTGCTTTTCCAACGCCACACTTTTCGACTCTGTTCTCCAGCATCTGCAGTCCTCACTTTCTCCCAGTTCTGTTCCCCACCCCAGCTATCAAAGTTCCTTAGGCATCATCTTCCAAACCCATGGCCATTACTATCTAGAAGCGCAAGGGAATGCAGATACATGCAAGACCACCACCTTCACGTTCCCCTCCAAGCCATTTACCATCCAGACTTGGAAAAATGTAACTGTACCTTCTGTTCAAAATTTTAGAACTCTGTCCCTGCACCACATGGACTGCATCAGTTCAACAAGGCAGCTCAAAGGGAAATAGTGATGCACAATAAGTGTGGACCGAGCCGTGAAATCCGAATCCCCTGATTTTTTTAAAAAATTACACACGCACAACCCTGTATTGGTGATATAGACAGTGTGTTACTACCCCAATCACTTACTGTGCCCTGTGTTTTCTCTTGTAGCAATGGGTACCTGTGTGTATGTGAGATCTACTGGTCTTAAGTCTCAGGCACACCTTAAAATGACTGTGTATCAAACATCAGGGGGAAATAGTCTCAAAGGGCTGAGGTCTTTGCGCCAAATTGTCTCTGTGTGGGCAGAGTTCCTACCCCCCACCCCTATAACATCTGGCTCTTTGTTACTTCTGGACTGAAATCTCCACCATTCCCCAGGCCCTTCGCCAGCTCCCTCGCTCCAAACACCTCCTGTTGAAATGCTGAATGGCTCATATCACATTTCTCATGGCTTTAAATGGATGGGTTTATTAAAATAATGGAGAGGGCAAGGCAATACAATTTGACTGAGCCTTTTCATGTGATACTATCTTTTCATCCCAACACAGCAGACAACTGACTGCTGTATGGCCCTCTACCTTCACAAAGGCAACCAGAGATGAGTAGTAAGTGCCATCCTTACAAATGATGCCAACATGCCATTATTGAATAAAGAACATAAAGCCTGTTAGGATTGAAACCTCCCAAACATTGAGGTGATCAAGTCAAGTTCTTTTTCCCAGGGTAGCCCAAAACTAGAGGGCATAGGTTTAAGGTGAGAAGGGTAAGATTAAAAGGGATCTAAGGTGTAGCTTTTTCATGCAGAGGATGGTGCATGCATGAAAGAGCTGCCAGAGGAAGTGGTGGAGGCTGGTACAATTACAGCATTTAAAAGGTGTCAGAATGGGTAAATGGATAGGAAGAGTTTCATGGGATATGGGCCAAATGCTGGCAAATGGGACAAGATCAATTTAGGATATCTGGACGAGTTGGACCGAAGGGTCTGTATCCTTGCTGTACATCTCTATGACTCCTTTTCCTGTATGAAGCTCCCTTATTCAGTGTAAGTAAAGGAAGCTGTTGAATATGAAGTGTATGCCGTGTCACACAATAAGATATTACTGCAGCAGTTTTTATAAAGAGTGAGTTCAATGTGAGGTGTTAGCAAGTGATTATACCTTGATGATGTCATATATTAATCACAAAAACCGAGAGAGAGATAGAAATTCTACTGCCTCTGCAATGATTTTTTTTTGTCCCTTTGCGTCATTGGCAATTTCCAGCTGAGAATTGAATTGACAAGGAACATTTAGTGAAATGGTGTGTGAGCATTAGGTTGTTCAGCCTCTGTTATTGTCCATTCTGCACACTCTTGCTTTGACTCTGTCATAAGAGCATTGGTGGATTAAGTAACCATTTCACATTCTGTACTCTGTGTCTTGTTTATGACAAACCAATAAATAATAATTATTTACATGCATCAGAGAACAAGTAAACACAATTAATTTGGGGATGGTTGCAGGGATGTGGGGAGAGAGCAAGGCAGTCGGATTAGTTTGCGGATTGATGCACGGCAATGGGGAAGGATAGGGACCCTGGGATTCGATTGGGATTGATACAGGGGCACCTGAAGAGAGTGGGACAGTGAGATTAGTTTGAGATTGATAGAGGAATAAAGGGAATGAGTGCGCAAGAGGGATTAATTTGAGTATTGATATAAGGCTATGGGGAGAGTGTGAACTAATGGGATTAGATGAGGGATTGCTGTGGTGAGATCCACAGTGGGGGATTAATTTGAAATTGATAGAGGGATAATGGGGAAAACTGGTCAGTGGAATTAGTTTGGGGATTGATACAGGGATTACAAAGATAGCTGATCAGTGGAATTAGTTTGTAGATTGATACAGGGATTATGAGGAAAGTTGATCAATGGGATTAGTTTGGAGATTGATACAGGGATTAGGAGGAGAGCCGGTCAGTGGGATTAGTTTAGGGATGGATACAGAGATTATGAGGAGAGTTATTCAGTGGGATTAGTTTTGGAATTGGTACAGAGGATTATGAGGAGAGTTGATCAATGGGATTAGTTTGGAGATTGATACAGGGATTATGGGGAGAGGTGACCAATGGGATTAGTTTGGAGATTGATACAGGGATTAGGAGGAGAGCCGGTCAGTGGGATTAGTTTAGGGATGGATACAGGGATTATGAGGAGAGTTATTCAGTGGGATTAGTTTTGGAATTGGTACAGAGGATTATGAGGAGAGTTGATCAATGGGATTAGTTTGGAGATTGATACAGGGATTATAAGGAGAGTTGATCAATGAGATTAGTTTGGGGATTAATACAGGGATTTTGGGGAGATCTGATCAGTGGGATTAGTTTGGAGATTGATACAGGGAATATGGGGATAGCTGATCAATGAGATTAGTTTGGGGATTAATACAGGGGTTATGGGGAGAGCTGATCAGTGGGATTAGTTTGGGGATTGATATAGGGATTAGAAGGAGAGCCGGTCAGTGGGATTAGTTTTGGAATTGGTACAGAGATTATGAGGAGAGTTGATCAGTGGGATTAGTTTGGGAATTCGTATAGGGATTATGAGGAGAGTTGATCAATGGGATTAATTTGGGAATTCGTACAGAGATTATGAGGAGAGTTGATCAATGGGATTAGTTTGGGAATTCGTACAGGGATTATGGGGAGAGCCAGTCAGTGGCATTAGTCTGGGGATTGAAACAGGGATGTAAGGAGAGCACAGGGTGGTGGAATTAATTGTGAATTGGTCTATCTTGGAAAAGACTGAATGCCCTGCTTGGTGCCCTGCTTTGGTGGAACCTTGTCTGTTGATTACCAATGTTATTTCCCTGTCCATCCCTCACAGGTGTACAAGGGGGAGGACACAACATTCCAGATCTCAGGCCTTCAGACGAACACAGACTATCGGTTTCGGGTCTGCGCCTGTCGACGCTGCCAGGACATGTCACAAGAGCTGACTGGACCCTTTAGTCCTTCTGCCATTTTCACACTACGGAGGAAAGAGTCCCCTCCAACCAGTGAACTGCGAACCGCAGAGTTGGCCAAAATGAGGAGCGTGATGCCCAGTGACGAGCAGTTTGCTGCCCTCATCCTGGTGGGATTCGCCAGTTTATCGATTTTCATCGCCTTTGTTTTACAATATTTCATCATGAAGTAACAGAGGGCGAAGAAAGCAAAAAAAAAACATTACGCATATAATTCTTGAGGTATAAACGTAGCCACGTAATAGTACCAGCAAAACCCCATTTAAATATTCCTGTTGAACTTCTATTAATCATCTTTTATTTTTAAGTTTGTTTATCTCTTTTCCCTTTCCCCTTTTTCATTTTGGGTTTACCCCAGTTCAAAGGTTAGTCAAAAATAAAAGGGGGAAGTGAAATGAAAACCACACTGGCTCTTTTCTGCACCTTTTCCGGAAATTACTTTGACCCCTTCACCATGGGCATCACCTGATGCCAGGTGGGAGCTGCCCTCCTGCTAGGGATGGGTTCCTCACTGCATGAGGTTGCTGTGAATGAGTTAAAGTATTCTCCCAGCTGAGATTTCAGTTGGAGGTTTTAGCATTTTTTTATATATATATATATATATAAAAATATATATTTTTTAAAAAAATATTTAGGCTGGGAGGGAGGGTGGGGTGGAGAGAAGAGAGAACGAGCTTCAGATTGTTCGGAATCGACTATTGGTTGACAGCCCAAGGTTTTTATTTCATGTTAAGAGGAACGCAATGGGCATCATATTTAGTTCCACTGTAAAACAGGGGATATTTCCTCTGGTGTTAGCAGTCAAATCTATCTGGCAATGAGGCTGCTACATTACTGCAATTATGCTGTGGTAGACCCCTTCACTCTGCTCCTGCTCACTGCCCTTAATGTTCCCATCATAAGTGAGGGTTACAACACAGCACACAGAGGTGCAACTGTCGCTGTAAGATGTGGGATATTTCTAAGGGGATATGGTTGGTGAAGAATACCCTCCGAACCACATCCCCATTACTTTTCAAATGGGCAGCAGACACTACTTTGGGCCCCTTTCTCCCACCTGTCCAGAAACTGCACCCCCTCCCCCCCCCCAACACAGGGCATGGCAGTGGTTAGCCGCCTCTCAACTCATCAGTGGGGTTTCCCGCTGTGAAGGTGCCTTACCTGCAGTCGTCCTGTTGGATTCCACATCCACTGCCCTTTCCGAACACTGTACCCTCAAACACTTGCCTTCTCCCTGCTGCTTTTGTACCTTTGCTTCTCTCGAGGAGGTCTCCACTCCAGTTGCAGGAGACACACTGCCAAATTCAACACTGCCATTCAATAGGGACTGGACTTATTTCCCAATTTTGTTCTTTACCCCTACCCCCTTTCCATTCCATCCTTTCCCAACCCCGAACAGCCCCAGTGTTGGTCTAAGGCTTTAATAACCTCCCTGCCTGGTGGAAAGTTTAAAGAAGTATGATCCGCAAAATCTCCAGTTCAAGTCCCAGTTTGTGTTGGATCAGCTGGGATAGGTGCTACAATAGGCCTCAGTGCCTCTGGGATTCTGGCGGGCTGCTTGGAAGATGGGGTGGGTGGACAGCAGGGTTCATTGTGCCAATAGGCCATTGCCAAGTGGTGGCACCGGGGCCAATTTCGACCTTTGAGCTGAGCAGCATGCTGTCAGGTGACTCTCTGAGCTCCCTGTTCAAAGAAGTTCAGCTTGTAGAAGCTCCCACTGCTACTTTTAACAAAGACCAATGCTGAGGAGGGAAGTGCGGGAAAATAAATACCTCAGATTCCTGCTTAGCTTCTCACATGACTGATAATTGCCTAAAATCTCCAATGTATACGCACCAAAACCAATCTAAAGTTTTGAAAACAAATGCATTGTTCGTATAACGTTTAGTTTATATGTTACTTAATCACCAAGTCCAGTGATTTTTATAAACAGCCATTTTGGAATCCGGTGGCCATTTTGGAAGGAACTATCCCAGTGCTAAAAAATAATTGTAGCTTGGTACACCTGCTCAGAAACCAATTCTAGGCTGGGAACTATGTGATCAAAGTATCCACGATGAGCTGTTGAAATTAAAAAGCCTATTTCTGGCCACAGTCATGTTGACGGTGTTGGCACAGTTCCATGGGAGACCAAACCAAAAATATATTTTTTCTTACTATTATACAGAAAATGATCATTTGCACTTTATCTCATTCTCCACTGTCTCCACTGTCCTGTCACACCCACAGAGATACCCTGAAGAAGGGAATCTGGGAGGGTTCAATCTGACAGACCGCATCCCTCTTCTGAATCCAATGTCCAACCAGTCCAACACCGTCACTACTGGCAGCCGGCAGCGCACAGGGTTAAAAATAAAAAAAATTAGCACAGCTTCATTTAGATTCCAGTACCATGGTGCCTAGTCCTGATCCTCCCAAAAAGACCTACTGAACTGAGGCTGAAATGTTACAGCTGACATAAGTCACTGTCAATACCCCCAGACCAGTGCCGATATAAAGTGCTGGAAATACCGAGTAGATCATTCATGCTTGAAGACAGTAACAAAGCTAACATTTCCAGTCTATGCCCAAGCATCAGAATTCTTTGCTTCTCTCTTTGCTTAAACCTCCTCCTAGCTCCCACCCACTTCATCTCATCAGCTTATTCTCCTATTCCTTACTCTCTTGTCTGTTCATCCAGCTTCTCCTTAACTGCATCAATTATTTCCACCTCACTATGTTTCACATTCTCCCTATGCCCTGGATGAGGACGTTTATCCTGACTTCCCAAAAGGAATTATTAGTGACTACCTGATATTTTTGACTCCTCCTTCTGGTCTCTCCCGCAAGTGGCAACATCTGCAGTAACGTCTTCTCCATATCAACCTCATCAAACCCTTTCATAATTTTAAAGTCCACTTGTCAATCACTCCTCAGTCACTTCTGTCTGGAGAACAGAGTCCCATCCTGTTTGGTCTTTCCTGAAAACCGGAATCTCCCAGACCTGGTGTCATGCACAGACAGGATAGAGTACATGGAATGTAGAAGAGGTAAAATAGGATGCCTGTCCAAAAACAGTCATGGTATTCCCAAACCGCTGTTCAATATGGATAGACCTATATTAAAATTGCATCACAGAAACAGGCCACTCAGCCCAAAGGATCCATATGATATGTATACACCACCTCTTTAATAGGATGTGGGCAAGGCTAGCTTTTGTTACCCATCCCTTGTTGCCCTTAAAAAGAGTGGCTTGCTGGGCCACTTCAGAGGGCAGTTAAAGGTCTAGCAGCTTACTGTGGGGTTGGAGTCACATGTAGGTTAGACTGAGTAAGGAAGGCAGATTTCCTTCCCTAAAGGACTTGAATGATCCAGATGGGTTTTTACAACAGTTGATAATTACATGCTCACAATCACTGAGACCAGCTTTCAATTTAGATTACTTACAATGTGGAAACAGGCCCTTCAGCCCAACAAGTCCACACCGACCCACCGAAGCGCAACCCACCCAGACCCATTCCCCTACACCTAACACTACAGGCAATTTAGAATGGCCAATTCACCTAACCTGCACATTTTTGGACTGTGGGAGCAAACCGGAGCACCCGGAGGAAACCCACGCAGACACGGGGAGAATGTGCAAACTCCACACAGAGAGTTGCCTGAGGTGGGAATTGAACCCGGGTCTCTGGCGCTGTGAGGCAGCAGTGCTAACCGCTGTGCCACCATGCCACCCATAATTCTAGATCTTTCTTTTATCAATGAAATTTTAATTTGTCTCTAGGACCTTTGAGTTACTAGTTCAGTGATATTACCATGATGCCACCACTTCCCCTGAACATCAGGCTTTACCCCACCTCATCAGTTTCTCATTCTGCTTTTCACTCTCCGTCTTCCCCTTAGCAACGTCTATGTTGCCGAAAATTCACCACACCAGAAAAACCTTTGAGGGAAGTAAGGATTTCAGACTATCTATACTTTGAATCTGCGAGGTGCAGATTGTGTTGCTGCTGTGATTCTGATGTGGGGTACCCAATATGGCTGCAGACAGGGAGGTCGAATGTCTGACATTGGCGAGCAGATACCCATTGTTGACTGGCCAAGGGCAATGTGACTTGCTGCAGAAATAGTGAAGGATAGAGTTCAGAAAACCAATTGGAGATGGAGAATGCAGGCCATTGGAGAGACAATCCAGGCCAAGTCTCACATGAAACGGAATCAACACACAATAACTCATGTAGTTCAATGATAGTTGTCCCTCAGACAGACATTGGACTCAGGCGGTACACAGCATGATCCCATGGGGGCCAAGTGGGGTCAACTGACCAGTACACATGTTTCCTTCTGTGACATTCGAATAAAGGAAATAGGTTGCATTTTGCATGGTGCCTTCGATGTCCCTAAGACATCCTAAAGCGCTTTACAGCACATTGAAGTGCATTCACTTTGTCATGTCGGTAAACATTAGATCCGACAAGCAGTAATCCAAGTTGGTGTTGGTTGAGACAGGTTTCCTGCCGTTGTTCAGTGAAGGTCAGGTCAGAGATTTTGTAATGATAGTATCATGTGGTGGAGTAATATCTGAGAGGAAAAAGAGGTCCATGCATTGCTAGAGCCCAACAATATCTGCTCCCCCCCCCTTATCAGTCTGGTCTCGTTGTTGGTGGTTAAGCCCCAGGATGTTGGTAACTGGATGCTCAGTGGTAGCTATTAATCACGTTTGCTGCAATAGGTGGAGTACAGTGCACACTGTTAGAACAAAGAGGTTGGAATATCGTCCCACACAACCCTAAACCCGACTGATCCTCAAACTAATGGGCCCAAACGTTAATCACCACTGATGTGTGTGAGCTCAGCCTCAAGCTCTGGTAATCCCTCCGGCCTGAAACCTTCCACCACTCTTTCCCTCTTTATGATGCTCCTTTAAACCTATGTCTTTTGGTCGCCTGTCCTAATAGCTCCTAGAATTGCTGCATCTCACTGAGTTTGGTCACTTCTCCTGTGATTTATCCTGGAATGCTTTACCACCTTAAAGGTGCTAGATTAATGTGAGTTTCTTTGTTGCTGATCAATTAGTGTTGCTCATTGTATTTGGGACCTCGATAGTCACGTTGGGCATACTGTAGTGTTGTGAATTCTGCCGCAGGTGTTTTTGAGGTAAATGAAGACTTGTTGCTTGTGTTGTCTCCAATTCTCGCTAGCTGAAACCGTTTTTGCAGCGATGACTGGGAAATGACAGGCAGGCAATATTGGACGGGCGCAGAATGAGAAGAACCTGCTGCCCCTGACATGTTCCTTGCAAGCTCCTATCCTGCCCGCACTCCAAAATGACGTACCTAGTCCTTCTCCCCAATATCTTTCCTCGCCACTGAGCCCTAACCCTCCTCACACTGATAGTTACTCTTTCAACCCTGTTCGCTATCTACATCTGCACCAATAAGGTCACAAAGCAGAGTCCATTTGGCCCACTGTGTCTGTGCCAGCCCTTAGAAAGAGCTGTCCAAATAATCCTGTTACCAATGGTCTGTCATTGTAATCTTTCAAATGCTTTGCCTTCAAACATGTGTTTATTCACATGTGTAACCAGGACTACAGGCCAAGAGCTGGAAAGCTGGATCACTGTTGTCAGATCTTTGTTGTGCAGTGCAAACATATTACACAAATGACCTCTCCTTAATTTCTGTGGTCTAAGGCTAACAATCCCAGCTTCTATATCTCCCAACCTGACTGAGAAGGGCAATACAGAGGAACCTCAATTATCCGAATGACATGGGCAGGGAGTATTTTGTTCAGATAATCAAATGTTCAGATAATCGGATGTTTGGATGACACAGTTTAGCCAAACATCGGGACCTTGTGATCTGTTTGGATAATCCAAAATATGGATAATTGACTTTGGATAATCGAGGTTCCTCTGCAAGCAGTTTTTAGGTAAGAGATTCTAGAGATGATTTGAGACACTGAAATTTCACCCAGAGAATGGTGAGTGTCTGGAACTCATTGCTTGAAGGAGTGGTAGGGGAGGAGCTGGATGTAAATAAGACCAACACAATGAAATGAGGTTGATGTCTGGGTCCATAGGGAATTTCTGCAGGTTTTGGTTTCAATTAGTATCCCCGGAAACAACCCAGGAGGATCTCACACTGTGAAATTTTCATTTGGTACAAGCAATCCTTTCTGGTTCTGGAACTTTCTCTCGGATTAACAAACATAGCTAAAAGGGAACCTTCACTCCTGAACATCTCATTGGGTCCCTCAACAGGCTGGCACAGACACATAGATATCTATAGCACAGAAGGAGGCTACTTGGTCAAATCATGTTTGCACTGGTCAACAAAGATCTGAGTGCACAATCCTATTTTTCAAGCTTTTAGCCCCGTGAAACTGGAGGCAATGGCAATACAAATGAATATCGAAACTCTGCTGACATGTTAGGAGATTTTCTGACTCAACTACCTTTTGAGGCAGTGACTTCCAGACCTCCACACCTTATCTCCTCAACTCTCCTGGCAGCCTGCCACTTCCTACCTTAACTCTATGCCCTCTGATGATTGTCCCCTCTACTAATGGAAAAAAGTGCCTTCCTACACATCCTATCTATGTCCCTTATAAACTTATACACGCCTATCTGATTGTCTTTCATCCTTCTAAGGTAAATAATCCCACCCTATCCAATCTGTCCTCATAGCTCCAACCCTCCAGCCTGGGCTGCATCCTGAGAAATCTCCTGTGCAACCTCTGCAGTGCTATCACTTTCCTATATTGTCATGACTAAAACTGCATGCAGAAGACTGGTTGTGGCCTAACCAACATTTTGTACAGTTTCAGCATAACCTCTCTGCTCTTGCCTTCTAGGTCTTGGCTGATAAAGGCAAGTATTTCATATGCATCTGTAACTGCCTTATTTACCCATCCCATTGCCTTCACGGATTTGCATACTGTGGTCCCTCTGATCTTCAGTGTTTTCCAGAGTCCTATCATTCAGAGTGTAATCCCCTGCCTTGTTAAGCCTTCCCATGTGCATTACCATTTTAGCCAGTTTTCTGAGTTGAATTCCACTTGCCACTACTCTGCCCATCTGACCAGTCCAGGCTCTGCTTCAGATTGTATATCTTTAACCATTATTAAAATCATGGAGGTTTCTCCAAAGGATCCTTTTTGATCCTGTGAATTGCAATCCAAACATCTTGATGTTCCCTTTTAATTAAATTCCACAAAATCCCAATATTGCAGGACTTTGAGCATTGCCGAAAAATGAGTATTTTGTTGAAGCTTATTGTCTTGCAATCATCAGGGCAGTTTGCAAGAAACACCAATTTAGGGGGAAAACCAACATTTATACTGCATGAGAAGAGAGTGCTAATTAGTTTGCAAATAGACTCTGATTGGTCGAAACATTGCCATGGAGAATGCATCAATTAAAGATGATTGACAGGTAACTGCCAGGCTTTGTCCTGGTGGATGCGAGATAAAATGTCTCAACTAAATGTCTCTTTCCACAGAAGTCCTATTTCATTATTTGACTCTGAGTAAGAGGCCATTCAATCAACATAAATGTGCACGCCCAATACTAGCAGATTCACTGAAGTGATTTCTTAAAGAAAGAATCTTCAGTCTTTGAGCTCGAAAACTGTCCTCCGTGTCTCCTCCTACACAGTCCTCCACATATAGTCTCAGTGCCAGTCCTTCTCACTTTCTTCATTGTTCAATGTTGATCTAGTTCACTGAAAGGAAGATGTACAATTCTATGGCATCTCTCATGACCTCAGGATGTTACAAAGTGCTTTACAGTCAATGGTGTACTTTTGAATTGCACTCATATTTGTATTGTGAGCTGTTTGGAAAAGTCATTTTGTTATGCTCCCGGGTATCAATGCCTATTATATTCCTGTCCAGCATGCAGCTGTATTGATAGCAGCTAGAATGTATATTGTCATCCATATCCCAGTAATACTGCCAGTGCTGTAGTAATTAAATTCAATTGTTGATTTCTGTCACTGCCTGGAAATAGGAGCAGGAGTAGACCGTTCAGCCCATCAAGCTTGCTTCACCATTTGATCTGATCGTTTGCTTCAGTCCCACTTTCCTGCACACGTCCCTTGATTCGCTGAGAGACCGGACATCAGCCAATCCCAGCTTGGTCTGACCTGTAGCTGCTGATCTGATCCTTCTTTGATCCACACTACCAACTCTCCCTGTTCTTTTGCGATGACCTATGACATCTCGGTCCTTGCAGCATTCAAAGCCTCAGGGATTATTATTTCCTGATCCTCAAACCTCTCGTGTACTGGAGAAGTAGGAAAGTCCACCCAAAGATCGGTGCAAAAGCTAAACCAAAGGAAATGCTTTATTTGCTTAAGTTCACCTCATCAGGGTGCAACTTACTCTAGTTCTGCTAGAACCGCCCCAGGAAGTTGGAAGAGCAAATCCAGGTCAAACATGAAAAGAATTGTTATGTCATTATGGCACAAAGACAAATGGCTTCCTCTGTGCCATTGTTTGAAACCTCTGTCACTACCAAAGCTCCCCCATGATACCCATTTCAAAAGATATCATTACGGACACTGGTTCATTGCCTCTTGTTCATATTGGCCTAGATGCCAAATGTAGGCTGATAGGGTTTAACGTGGTGTCTTCTAAACACCACCCACTCCAATATGTATCACATTCCACCTTCTCTATCAGTCAGGATCTCCCAGCTTCCAACGTGCCATTCACAGTGAAGAACAAATAATATGCCGATAATTCCACCAAATCTGCCAATGATTCCCTCTCTTGGTCAGATGGTGAGGTAATGAGTATTTCTTGAACACCATTTGAGCAAACATGTAATGAGACTGATTACTATTACTCTAGGACCAGAAATAATCTGCCATTATAAGAGAGTTTACCTCAGAACCAGACTTTGCAGTAATAAGATCCCCAGAGGGTACGTGAGGTAATTGTGTGTATTCCTGCTGTTTTGTCTTGCCCCCTCCTGTCTGTCTGAAGCAATGGGGCAGCAAGACTCCCATCGCCAACCCAAGTCCATCACAATTTCTTTCATTCCAACATGTCCAGCTCTCGAAAGTTCTTCCGAAACATACTTTTCCAGCTGCTATTTACCTCACACCTAACCTGTTTGTTTTTAAATTAATGGTTTTTTGTGTTTGGGTTTTGTCTTCCCTATCTCTTTAACTCCATGGCTATGATGGAGAGTGTTGGATCCTGAATTATTCCTGACGTATATTTCCTTGGGAATGGTTCTCTTTCCACCTCAACATAGGGCAGAATCATAGGGAATTTTCAGGATTGAGAAGGGTTAAAGATCTGGGCTAGCCAGGGAGGGGTGAGGGTCTTATTGACTGTGAGGGGCTGGGTTAAACTTCCTCCATCTCTCACAGAGGTTTCACAAGTGAGGAAGGGGACATAGATGACTACGAGTAGTTGTCAAACATATTCATTGGGGCCCATCTATTACTAATTCCTCCATACACAACGCTGCCTCTTCCATCCCTGTGACTGCTTTTCCAAGTGGAAATTCCAACACATTGGACCCCCACAACCTCCTTGTAATATCGACCTGAAAGTCTCAAATGTGGCACCAAGTACCCTCCCTGACCAACCCATTCATACTTTGGGTCACCTTTGCTGTGCTCAACCACATCTGACCTCAGTTTTGCCTTCAACCATCTCTGTCTCTGTCCATCTCCTTGACAGTCTTTATTTCAATCACATACCTCCCCAGTGCAGCAAGCAACACCAATGCAACGTAGGATCATGTCCTATGGGAGAGATGATATGGGGGACAAAGCTTTACGACATTTCCAGCAAGCCTCCTTAAATTGCAACTTCCCAACCCTTGACCGCTACTATATAGAAGGACAAGAGACAGCAGAACACCTGGGAATAGCATCCACTGAAGTTTCCCTCCAAGGTACACACAACCCTAACCTGGAACTATATCACTGTTCCTTCAATGCTGCTGGGTCAAAACCCTTGAAATCCCACCCTAATAGTGCTGTGGCTGTCACTGCACTCCATGTCACTGCAGTCCAACTTGGCATCTCTGCACCGCCACCTTGAGGGCAATTAGGGATGGGCAATAAAAGCTGCCCCAGTCAGCGAAACCCGCATCCATGAATGAACAAAAGAATTGTGACTCAAAACAAACAGCACTAATTATCTTCAGCACTACATGGATAAGATTCTTATTCCGTTTGCCCCATGGTGTGTATAATGTCCATCGTAAAGGAAATAGCTACAGGTCTGAGCAACATGGGCACCTAGAGCTCAGGCTACAGTGCAAGGGGCGAACAGGGTAAAGGGCAAGGAACCGTTCTCTGTCAAAGGCAGAATGATAAATGTCAACACTAATGAGTGGTGAGAGAACATAGTGTCTCCATCCTTCCTGCCTCAGACACATTTTAAATGACTTTAGACTTGAAAACCAAATACAAAAGGAAAATCAACTGAGAGGAGAATTTCGGAACCCAGTCTGAGCCATTGCAACTCTGACCCATCTGCCTCTCCACATCCCCATCTCCCTGTCCAAACTTGGTGTGGGAGGAGGGGAATTCCAGCATTTAATTCATCAATTCTTATTTATACTTCTTATTGCATTCAGTACTTTAAAAAAAGCCAATTACAGTGCAATCCTATTATTTATTGTAAGTATGCGTATGTACTCATTTTATTTTTCTTCTGGGTGGCATGCTTTGTTTTTTTTTCATGTGTCATTTTTGAATTGATCCTATTTTAGGCATTTTTTTGCTGTAGGTGTCTCTTAAGTTCTAGATTTTTTTTTGTAACACTTTTTATCTCAAATCGGGAATTTTCTTTATGTCCTGTGAGTGGGTGCGTGCACACATAAGCTTGTGTGCTCTCTTCACCAAAAGCATTATTTGTGAATGAACTGTTTACACATAGCCAGGCTAGTAACCATACCTTGTCTTTGTTTTCAGGGTGAGAGGGTTTACCCTCTTCAACACTCGTAGTATCCATGGGGCCCAACCGCACAGAATGGGGTTGGGGGGAGTGGGGAGAAAGGCTTATGAACTTCCCCAGATTTCTTGATATGAGTAATGTCTCCTTTCCATGACCTGAATAATAACAACATACCCCCCGTTTCCCTTCACATTTCTATAGCTGATTGTGCCCCTCTGGTTATCAGTTGATGTAGCAATATTAGCATTGATTTATAGTTTATTCTCGCAGTTTTTTTATTATTATTTTCAATCGCAGAACTTGACAAAGCAATCAGAGCAGATAGTTACATTTGAGCAATTTGTTTTATGATTTAAAGATTACTTTCTGTTGCCAAAGCTTCAGGCATGTCTACTTTAACCAGTTTTTTTTTATTTAAACTGTTATTTGTGTTTTGTGATGCTTGCTTTTAATTTTATTCTTCTCTCTTTGAGGTCTCATGTACGTGTTATTCAACCTTCTAAAACGTCTTTTTAAAGAAAAATGATTAGACTGTACTTGTTTCAATTTGAAAGTCAAATTGTGTCAGGAGAGTATTGTGGTGCAGTGTTAGTGTCCTTCATCTTCGGGCCTGGAGGCCCGGAGTTCTATTTGAGTTGTGGAAAAGGTTGTCTCGTTCAGACCATAACTCACTAGGTTTTGTCTCTATGTCAATCTTGGTCATACCCGAGTTGAATGGACACTCACAGTAACTGCCCACTCTGCCTTGACCCACCCTGGAATGGAACAGTACAATTACAAGGCCAGAATTGTCCAGGTGCCCCATTCCAACTCTTCACCATCATCACGTCGTGTTGCTGCTGTGAGACTTCCACTGATTCCCCACCAATGAAGCAGCTCTCTGATAAGTTCTGAAAGAAATTAAATGCCTCTCTTTTACCTCAAGTGTTGAACGTACATTCCAAGCTTTTCATTAAAAAAAAGTAAATAAAAAAGAATGAAATCATAAACGTTTGTTGTATTGTAAATTTTAGATTATTTCATAAGCATTATATAAAACTGTCATATCAATTTTAATGTATAGATTTTGCAAATACTACCCTATGTATGTAAGACTAAACCTTATCTGTAGCGTACATATGTAATATATTTATGCCCAAATAAATGTTTTAATTCTTTCTGGTATTAGGGATTTCTTTGTGTGCTTGCATTTGACCTTCCATACCTTCTCTGAGCAAATGGGCTAAATCTTATAGATTCATAAAGATGTATAGTACAGACACAGACCCTTTGGTCCAACTCGTCAATGCCGACCAGATATCCCAACCTAATCTAGTTCCATTTGCCAGCACTTGGCCCTTATCCCTCTAAATCCTTCTTATTCATATACCCATCCAAATGCCTTTTAAATTGTACCAGCCTCCACCACTTGCTCTGGCAGCTCATTCCATACACGCACAACCCTCTGCGTGAAAAAGTTGCCCTTTAGATCCCTTTTATATCTTTCCCTTCTCACCCTAAACCTATGCCCTCTAGTTCTGGGCACCCTCACCCCAGGGAAAAGACTTTGTCTATTTATCCTATCCATGCCTCTCATAATTTTATAAACCTTTGTAAGGTCACCCTTCAGCCTCTGATGCCCCAGGGAAAAAGCCCTAGCCTATTCAGCCTGTTCTTAAAACTCAAACCCTCCAACCCTGGCAACATCCTTGTCATTCTTTTCTGAACCCTTTCAAGTTTCACAACATCCTTCCGATATGAAGGAGACTAGAATTGCACACAATATTCCAAAAGTGGCCTAACCAACATCCTGTAGAGCTGCAACATAACCTCCCAACTCCTATACCGATGGGGTGGCACGGTGGCTCAGTGGTTAGCACTACTGCCTCACAGCACCGGGGTCCCAGGTTCGATTCCAACCTTGGGCGACTGTGTGTGTGGAGTTTGCACATTCTCCCCGTGTCTGGGTGGGTTTCTTCCGGGTGCTCCAGTTTCCTCCCACAGTCCAAAGATGTGCAGGTCATGCTAAATAGTACTAAGTGCATTTGTCAGAGGGAAATGGGTCTGGGTGGGTTGCTCTTCAGAGGGTCGGTGTGGACTGGTTGGGCCAAAGGGCCTGTTTCCACACCGTAGGGAATCTAATCTAATCTAAACTTCTCCCTTCTGCCTGCCCCGATCCATATCCTTGCATATTCATGTGTATATCTAAAAGTTCCTCAAATGCCCCTATCACATCTGCCTTCACCACCACTAATGGCAGCACATTCCAGACTCCTATCACTCTCTTTGTAAAAACTTGCCCCTCACATCTCCATTGAACTTTCCCCCTCTTGCCTTAAATGCATGCCCCATTAACGTTTTAACTTTTCATCAGAACTGGCTAAATCTGATGTTTTTCTTAGCTAAGTGTTAATTGCGTGAAGTTCTTCAGAGAGTGTTTCACTGCAAGGTCGAGTGAGACCTCTCACTGTAACTTCCCAAGCTTACCTCCTTAATTACCTTCCAAAGTTCCCTCTAAGTTGTGTGGCTGTTCCCCTGTGCTCTGTGCATGATAACTGCCAGTGGCACACCAATCACAGTCAATAAATGTGGTGCTGGAAAAGCACAGCCAGTCAGGCAGCATTGAAGCAGTGGGAGAATCGTTGCTTCGAGCACGAGCTCTTCTGAAGAACTTATGCTCGAAACGTCGACTCTCCTGCTCCTCGGATGCTGCCTGACCAGCTGTGCTTTTTAACTCTCATCTCTAACATCTGCAGTCCTCACTTTCTCCGAGCAGACCAATCGCGGCATTGAAGCTGTTTCCAGGATTCGCTGGCCTCGGAGGTCCACACAGCTGGTAAGAAAATTAGAGGGAACGCTACTACCCAGTCTGCCTCATGGTCTCGTTCGGATCCAATTCCACCCTCTGGAAAAAAAACCATCACTCAGAGGATATCCTGGAATTTACCAGCATTCTTTGCACAGGTACCATCTTTAAAAGCCCATTGTGCACCCGTAGAAGTCTGACTCTATACAGTCTCTGACGTAGCGGTGGGGGAAGGAGCTTGCAGGCAGGGACCTCAAGGTCTTGCTGGTTGGGAGAGTGCAATGGTAGTACTTTGTCTTCACTCAGGACCAGCAGAGGAGGTCGTGGCACCAGACCATTCCAGCCTGGTCCAAATTTGCCATCCAGGTTGAAACAGATTCAGCCATCTGAATGAATGGCCAGTTCAGATCAATAACCAACCTCACTCCATCAACGTAAGTGCTGCCATCTTCTCTCTGAGGCCTCACACTCACTCTCTCCCTGCTACTGTGTCCAGCGGCCACTGAGGCTCACACTCTACCACTGTCACTATTGCCTGCAACATCTTTTGCTGTCACCCCAACCCAACCTCCTAACACTACTCACTCTGCATGCCCCATGCACTGCCTAATTATTCAGGGCACCTCCCCACCCACGTCACAAGTAACAGCAATGCCATCCACTTTCATTTCCCTTAACACCTGCCTTTCTCTCATCCAGGAAGAAAATCATCCCCAGTAGTGCAGAACAATGACTCTATGATTCTAATAAATATGACTGTATAACAACTCAAGATGAGAGATGGACTACCCAACCTTCGGCTCCTTGGCCCTTATGAGGACAGGACCCAGCCTACAAGCACCCTGGCTATGTCCAAGACCCTAGACTAGTAACAGAGGCTTCCCTTGCCTTCCTGTGCCAGCATTCCATGACCAAAGGCTATCCCCCTTGACTTGACATGAGGCCTGCTGTCAACCATGACAAGTTTCCTGGTTTTGTGTCTTTGTTAAATGGCAAGGCAACACACAGAGCATAACAGCAGAAGAGATAGAAGCAGGAGTAGGCAGTTCAGCCTCTCAAGCTTGCTGCACCATTTGATATAATCATGGCTGATTCATCTTGGCCTCAACTCCATTTTCTTGTCCGTTCTCCATAACCCTTCAACACATTACTCTATTATCATAATCATTACTGAAGTAAAACCATGTCTTGGAAAGCATAGCATATAGAGCCATAGAGTTATACAGCACAGAAACAGACCCTTCAGCCCAACCATGTCCATGCCAAACATAATCCCAAACTAAGCTCGTCCCACCTGCAACTTCCTGGCCCATGTCCCTCCAAATCTTTCCTATTTGTGTACTTATCTAAATGTCTTTTAAATGTTGTAACTGTTTCTGCATCCACCACTTCCTGACAAAGTTCATTGCACACATGAACACCCTCTGTGTAAAAGGAGTGCCTCATGTATTTTCTAAATCCCTCTCCTCTCACCTCAAAAATGTATTCCCCCTACTCATGAAATCCCCCATCCTAGGGAAAAGCCAACTATCATTAGCTCTATCTATACCTCTATCCATTCCTGAAGAAGGGCCTGTGCCCGAAACGTCGAATCTCCTGTTCCCTGGATGCTGCCTGACCTGCTGTGCTGTTCCAGCAATAAAGTTTCAACTTTGATCTCCAGCATCTGCAGACCTCACTTTCTCCTCTATCTATACCTCTCATTACTTTTAAACTTCTAACAGATTGTTCCCGTCAACTCAAACCTTCCATATCTGGTAACATCCTGGTAAATCTCTTCTGAACCCTTTTCAGCTTAATAATATCCTTCCTATACCTGGGTGACCAGAACTGGACGCAGTACTACAGCAGAGGCCTCACCAATGTCCTGTACAACCTCAACAAGACTTCCCAATTCCCTTATTCAAATGACTGATCAATGAAGATAAGCATGCCAAACGCCTTTTTAACCACCCTGTCTATATGTGATGCAAACTTCAAAGAATTATGTACAGGAGGCGAGCTCTGATCAAAAGACTAAGTAAACGGCCAAGAAATCAGGGAAAAGACAGGTTCTGACCACAGAAAGATATTGTTTCAATTGGATTGAACAAATTTATTTGTAACAATGGATCATGTGATCATTGTAAGCAATCCTATTTTGGTATTATAAAATACACTAATTTCTCTTCTTGGAATCACTTCTTCTGTGCTTTGGCTCCTATGCACGTGCCTGAATAAAGTAGAATAAAAGACACAGTGCATATGGATTGGGTTATTCCTCCCTTGTACAATAATTGCGAATAACATGCACATTCCTATTAAACTACAGAACCCATGGTAAAATATTTCTTCAATTAAGTTAATGTATTCCTTGTCATCAGCAGGTTCTGTAACTAGTCTTTAGCAGCACAACAAGACCAAGAATGTTACAATCTGGGAAGAAAATATTTTCATAATAGGATCCCTACAGTGTGGTCACAGGCCATTCAGGCCATCAAGTCCACCCTGACCCACCAGTAGTATTATGACCACTCCAGGATTCTAGCGGAAGTACCAATCATTTCTGATTTCAGGCAGTACATTTCAGACATTAAGTACCCTGTCTCTAATCTGCTCATCTCTCCCTCTTGTATTGCCTCCCACTGTCTTACTCACAAGATCTTTGTCTGATGATCATTTATCGCTTTTGTGCATGCCTTTGCATAGTTTGATATAAAGAACATCTGTCATTGATCCATCTCCTGTATTATTCTTCCAAGTAGATTACGTGGTCATCCCACCCATCCTTTCTCATACTTTGTTCTCTCTCTGATTTGTTTGGAGTCTATTAGAAAGTTTGTTGCTCTTCCAATCAAATGAATTATAAGGAAACTTCAGAGTGAGACAAGCTTTTTGGTCCAACTGGTCTGTGCCAGTGTTTATGCTCCCACTGTAATTACTTCTTCCCACATCTGTCCCTCAACCCTCTGTTCTCTTTTCCTTTGTGTGTTCATTAAGCCTCCGCTTTAATGCGTCAACACTTTGAGTTTCCACCACGCCACATTTCTGCATAGAGACATTTCTCGTGGCTCATTGATTTAATCTGTCAGCAAATGAATCTGAAATCAAATGTTAACCTCAGTGGTGGTGAGCATCAATCGACTAGATTGTCATAACTTTACTAATAGATTTAATATTTTTCTATTGACTTGTGGGACATTGCTGGCTGGCCAGTATTTATTGCCTGTCCCTAGTTGCCCCTTGAGAAGGTGGTGGTGAGCTGCCTTCTTGAACCACTGCAGTCCACCTGCTGTGGGTTGACCCACAATGCCATTAGGAAGGGAATTCCAGGATGTTGACCCAGTGACACTGAAGGAACGATGATATATTTCCAGGTCAGGATGGTGAGTAGCTTGGAGGGGATCTTGCAGGTGCCGGTGCTCCCATGTATCTGCTGCCCTTGTCCTTCTTGATGGAATCGGTCATGGGTTTGGAAGGTGCTGTCCAACAATATGAGCAAAAATAACCCATCCAGCCCCTTGAGCCTGTTCCACCCATTCAATAAACTTGTGTCTGATCTGTTTCCATTTCAAATTCCATATTCCCATCTACACCTGATCATCTGTGACTCTGCTGTGTATGAAGATCCATCCACCTCCATCTTAGAAATATTTAATGACTGCCTCCACCACCTTCTGAGGCTGAGCATTCCAAAGTCATACAATCCTCTGATTTTCAATCTCTGCTCTAAAATTATAACCCTTAATTTCCAAACAGTGCTCCCTCGTTCTGGATTCACTCACAAGAGGAACTGTCCTATCCACATCCACATTGTCACAACCATTCAGGATTTAAAACACTTCAATCAAAACCCACCCCTCACTTTCCTAAACTCCATGTCCAGCCTGTCCAATTCTTCCTCATTAGACAACACAGTCATTCCAGGTAATAATCTAGTTAAACCTCCATTCAACCACCAACTCCAGTGCATTTATTTCCTTCCTAAAATAAGGAGACCAAAATAGCAGTGTATTCAAGATGTGGTCTCACCAATTCCCTGTATATTGAAGCATAATATCCTTACCTTTACAATAATTCTTCTCATAATAAAGGACAACATCCCATGAGCCTGCTTGATTACATGATTTACCTTCATACTAACTTTTTTGTGACTCATGCCAACAAATGCCTAACTCCCTTTGCACATTAGAATTCTGCACTTATTCGCTGCCTAAATGATAATGTGTTATTCTTCCTGACAAAGTGAGCAACTTCACGCTCTCCACATTCTATTCCATTTGTCAGATTTTTGCCCACTCACCCAACTTACTTACATCCATCTGTAAAATCCAATTGTCCTTCTCACAACATACTTCTCTAACTAACTTGGTGCCTTCTATGAATTTAGCTACTTGCCCCTCGCTCTTCTCATAAAATCCCTACAGTGTGGATTCAGGCCATAACACCCATCAAATCCAAGCCAACCTCCAAACAGCATCCCTTCCAGACCCAACACCCACCCCCCCCCGCCAACCCCATTCCTGTAACAACTAATCCATGTAGCCGACACGTCCCTGGACACAGTCAGCAATTTAACATGGCCAATCCAACTAACCTTCACCTCTTCGAAGGTGGGGGGAAACTGGAGCACACCAAAGAAATGCACACAGGCAGAGGGAGAATGTGCAAACTCCAGAGAGTCACCTGAGTGCGGAATCTAACCTGGGTCCTTGACGCTGTAAGACAGCAGTGCTAACCACTGAACTATCTAAGTAAAGCGTGTAAATTGTGATAAGTTGAGACTTTTCAACACACGTTCTACGGACTCTATTAATCACCTCCTGCAAATCAACGAAGACCCATTTCTAGATACTGTCTGTTCTCTGCCAGCCAGTCAATAATATAGATTAGATTAGATTCCCTACAGTGTGGAAACAGGCCCTTCAGCCCAACAAGTCCACACTGACTCTCCGAAGAGCAACCCACCCAGACCCATTCCCCTACACCTAACATTATGGGCAATTTAGCATGGCTAATTCACCTGACCTACACATCTTTGGACTGTGGGAGGAAACCGGAGCACCCGGAGGAAACCCACGCAGACACTGGGAGAATGTGCAAACTCCACACAGACAGTTGCCTGAGGTAGGAATTGAACCCGGTCCCTGGCACTGTGAGGCAGCAGTGCTAACCACTGAGCCACCATGCCACCCATACACTATGAGCTTAATTTTCTGCAGGAACCTTCCTATCAAATATGGAAAAAATGAGGATTGCAGATGCTGGAAATCAGAGTCGAAATGCATTCCTGATGAAAGGCTTATGCCAGAAACATTGGTTCTCCTGCTCTTTGGATGCTGCCTGACCTGCTGTGCTTTTCCAGCACCACACTTATCGATCCTATCAAATACCTCCAGAAAATACAAATACAGCATACGTTTGGGCTTCCTTTTACGCATAGCACTTTATTCCTTCAAGGAAGTCTATAAATTTGTAAAACATGATTCCCCTTTCACAAAACCGTGCTTTTCCTGATTTCCTTGAGTGTTGGTATAACCCCCTTGATGACCGATTCTGATACCTTCACTCATGATAAACATCATGTCAGCAGGCTTTCAGTTTCCTGCCTGCCTCCCTTCTTGGCCAACGGGGATATATTTGCTACATTGCAATCTGATGGAATCTTTCCTGAATCTAGGAAAGTTTGGAAAAAATTAAGTAAGGAAATCTGCTGTCCTTATCCAGTCTGACCAAATGAGACTTCTGGGTCACAGAAATATCATTGATTCTTAACTGTCCTCTGAAATAGCCTGAATATTAGTTAATTCTAAATTGCAAATCACCATTTTCTCATTCATACTTCCATACTTCCTGACCATTTAAATCATGTGATAGTCTTACAAAGGCCTTAACACCCACACAACGGCTGAAGTGTCATATGTATTCTTCCTCTCCACTGATACTGACTGATCTGCGGAGTCCATCCAACATCTTTTAATTTTTTTGTTTCTAAAATTCTGGTCTTTTACTCTTAATGTTACAAATATCCTACAGATGTCAGTTTGAAGCAATGGCCTCTCGAAATTCATACACTCCTGTGGAGACACAATAATATGTAACCCTCTCAGATGGGAAAGGCATGCGATTATATGATTTAGTCATTCTAGTTTTTTCAGCCTTAGGATGTGGACATCACTGGCATTTAGTGTCCCTCCCTAGATGACCTTGAGAAGGTGAGCTGGTTTATTGAAATTCTGCATTCTGTAGGATGTGACGACACCAACAGTGCTGTTAGGGAGAGGGTTCCAGGCCTTTGACCCCATAACAGTGAAGGAACAGCCAATATTGTTCCAAATCAGGGTGATGTGTGGCTTAGAGGCAATTTGTAGAGCACCTGTCATCCTTGTAATTCCAGGAGTTGGTGGCTTGAGGGTGGATGTGTTAGAGAAGCCTCGCTGAGTTGCTGCAGCACATCTTGTGGACGGGACTCCACAAGAGTCTGCTACTGTGTGCCAGTGACTGATGGAGTGAATATTTCAGATAGCAAATGGGACTCCAATCAAGCAGCTGCTTTGTCCTGGATTGGATCAATCTTGAGTATTGTTGGAGCAGACCCATCCAGGTAAATGGAGCATACTTGCTCACACTGCTGATTTGTGCCCTAGGCAGACTGTGGGAAAAGACCCAGCCTCTGACCTGGGTACACCATCAGTGAGAGAATTTTCTGTTCTCGTGGGTTGTGACCTGACCATTCTTGGATTAGAAATCTTCGAGCAATGAATTGGCACTTGTGAAAGAATAAGGTGCAGAATGAAGGGTAGGCAATGTCATTGGTTTAGATTGAGGAGCATGACTTGCAGGCTCTGGGATTCCATCACACTGGATATGTGTCACATTCTGTTACAGCCAGTAAAACTGCAAATGAGCCATTTGAAAGCATTTAACATTGTCTAATCATTGACATTTTTTCTTCAGAATTCATCAATGCCTACTGAGAAAATATCCATGGACGCTGACTTGCTAGTGAGGTACAATTGCTGTTTACAGCCTCGGTATGTGTGTGAGAATGGGTATATGTATGTGGGAATGTGTTATCGACAAAGTATGTGTATGTAGATTTGTGAAAGTGTGTGACACAAACTGCATGAGAGATTTATCTTTGTGCATGACTGTGAGAATAGGTCTTTGAGTGAATGTGTGTGTTAACATATGTGAGATTGCGTGTAAGTGTGTGTGTGAGCGAATGTGTTTGTGAGAGAGAGTGTGTTTGAGACTTAGGTATGTGTGTGAGTATAAGAAACAGAAGGTGTGCATGTATGTGAGATTGGTGTAGATGTGAAAGTGTGAGAAAATGTGTGAGATTGTGTTTGTTCATGTGTATGTGTGTGTGTATGTGTGTGTGCGCGCGCTAGGGAGCTTGTGAGTGTGTGCGTTGTGTGTATGTGTGTGTGAAAGAGAGAGATTAGATATAGACACTTGAGAAAGTGTGTATGGGTGTTAGATTTGTGTATGTATGCGTGAATGAGACAGCATACATGCGAGTGAGGTTTGTATGCATGTGTGAGTCTGCTAGTGAGATTGCATAAATGTCTGTGTGTGTGAGAGAGTTTGTATGTGAATGATTGTGAGAAAATGTGTGCATGTGTGAATATGAGAGAGAATATGTGTGTGTGAGTTTGGGATATAGAATGTGTTTATGTGTGTGAAGGTGTGATATAGAATGTGTGTATGTGTGTGAGGGTGGAATATAGAATGTGTGTGCATGTATATGTGAAAGTGAAAAAGCAACAGAGCTGCAGATTCTGGAAATCAGTAGGAAAAACAGAAATTGCTGGAAAATCTCAGCAGGTCTGGCAGCATCTGTGGAGCGAGAGAGAGCGAACGTTGCAGGTTCAGGGACCCTTCTTCAGAACTGACGGTAGCTCAGAAAAAGTTGTTTTTTATGCAGAATATATAGTGAGGATAGGGGATAAAAAGTAAATGATAGGTGGAGATAGAGCCCAAAGAGAAAGAAAAACAGTTGGACAGACCAGAGAGGGGATAATGGTCAGCCCAGGAGAATAAATGGCTGCTGTTGGAGGCAATAAATGGCTAACAATGGGTAGTGAATAATAGAAGACCATGTGAGAATGAGGCCTGGTGTGTGGGGGTTGAGGTCAGGACATGGGAGCAGATGTCTTAAGCCCTAAGATTGGTGAACTCAATATTGAGGCCAGAAGGCTGTAGAGTTCCCAATCTGGAAATAAGCCTTGCTGGAGCACTGCAGCAAGCCTGAGATAGATATGTTGGCCAGGGAACAAGGTGGTGTGTTGATGTGGCAGGCAACTGGAAGCTCAGAGTCTTTTTTGTGGACAGAGTGTAGGTGTTCTGTGAAGTGGTAACCCAGTCTATGCTTCATTTTCCCAGTGTAGAGGAGACCACATTGTGAGCAGCAAATATAATAGCCCAGATTGAGTAAAGTGCAGGTTCGACACTGCTTCACCTCGAACGTGTGTCAGGGCCCTTGGATACTGAGCAGGGAGGAAGTACACAGGCAGGTGTTACACCTACTGTTGTTGCAGAGGAAGGTGCCATGGGGCTTTGGGGGGGGATGTTGGAAATGAAGGAGAAGGGGACCAGGCTGTCATGGGGGGGAAAGTCCTTGCGGAAGGCAGACACGGGAGGGGAGAGGAATATGTGTCTGGTGGTGGCATCTTGCTGGCGGTGGTGGATAAGGCAGCTAATGATCCTTTGGATGTAGATGCTGGTGGATGGTAGGTGAGGACAAGGGGGACCCTATCGCTGGTGTGGGAGGGAAGAGCGGGTGAGGGCCAAAGTGCTGCAGATGGTTCAGATATAGCTGCAGTGCTGGGGAATCCTCAGCTGAGGAAGAAGTTGGCCTCATCGGAACAGATGCGACAAATATGGAGGAACTGGGAGAATGGAATAGAGTCTTCCCAGGAAACAGGGTGTAAGGATGTATAGTCAAGGTAATTGTGGGAATCAATTGGTTTGTAGTGGACTTTGGTGGCCCGCCAGAATTAGAAAGAGAGATGTTGCGGGAGAGAAGGGAGAGTCAGAGATGGACCAGGTGGAGGTGAGAGTGGGGTGGAAATTGAAAGAATTTCCTAATTCTGCATGACAGAGGGAAGCAACAATGATGATATCATCAATATATTGGAGAAAGAGTTGCGAGTGGCAGCCGGAATAGGACTGGAACAAGGAACGTTGCACACACACCACAAAGAGACAGGCATAACTGGGGTGTATGTGAGTACCATGGCCACTCCTTTGAACTGAGGGAGGTGAGGTGAGTTAAAAGAGAAGTTGTTCAGTGCTCAGCCAGGCAGAGGAGGGTGGTGGTGGATGGGGACGGTTCAGGTCTTTGTTCCTGGAAGAGCTCTGAAACCATCCTGATAGGAGGTTGTGGGGATGGGGGTTGTGGGGATGGGGGGTCGTGGGGATGAGGGGGGTAGGAGTAGTGTTTGCACACCCATGGTAAAGAGTAAGCGACCAGAGGCAGCAAATTAGAAAATCTGAGTGTGTTTGTGTGCGTGAGAGAGATTGTGTGTGAAATTATGTACGTGAGAGACTGTGTTCGAGATTTGTGTCTGTTTGTGATGTTGAGAGAGCTGTGCTGTGTTGATAAACAGGAGAAGGTTCAAACCAGGGGCAGGAGCACTTCCACTAACCATTTCTTGGAATAAATGCTTATGATTCTGTGAGCATCATCTTCTCCATTAATCAGACCATAAATCACACCCCATCCATTAACTTTCAAACATTTGTCATAAAAATACTCATCCCAAAAGAGAATGTGAAGATAAAACATTTTTTCATTGTTTTTATCTCCCTCTCATGAAATGAGTCAAAGAAAAACCGTTTCCTTTTATTTCCTATTCACTGATACTGTTGACCTTTTAACAGTCTCTCAGTAACTAATTTTTAAGTTTATTTTACCGTATGTTGCTTCAATCTTCCCACACTGTAGACAACTATATTGGAATGCAGTCTAGAAACACCGTGATACAGTATAGCTATACTACAGAAATACTGTAATGTCTTGAGTATTGGGATATTGAAGGAAAGGGAGGCCATTCAGCCCTGGTGAGTCTGTTCTGCCATTTGCTATATCTAATCCATACTTCTGCTCCATTTCCCTACCTTTTCTCCATACGCCTTGATAAATTTCACTAATAAAATTTTACCATTCTGTTAGGAGAGGACAGTGTGGTGGTAATATCACCATCTAGATTAGAATGATGCTGGAAACGCACAGCAGGTCAGGCAGCATCCGAGGAGCAGGAAAATCAAATGAACCCTGATAAAAGGCTTTTGCCCGAAACGTCGATTTTCCTGCTCCTCGGATGCTGCCTGACCTGCTGTGCTTTTCCAGCATCACTCTAATTTAGACTCTGATTTCCAGCATCTGCAGTCCTCACTTTTGCCTGGTAATATCACCAGACTAATGCTCCAAAGACCTAGGACATGGGCTCAAAACCCACAACAGCTCATCTTGTGGGTGGCACGGTGGCACAGTGGTTAGCACTGCTGCCTCACAGCGCCAGAGACCCGGGTTCAATTCCCACCTCAGGCGACTGACTGTGTGGAGTTTGCACATTCTCCCCGTGTCTGCGTGGGTTTCCTCCGGGTGCTCTGGTTTCCTCCCACAGTCCAAAAATGTGCAGGGTCAGGTGAATTGGCCATGCTAAATTGCCCGTAGTGTTAGGTAAGGGGTAAATGTAAGGTTATGGGTGGGTTGCGTTTCGGTGGGTCGGTGTGGACTTGTTGGGCCGAAGGGCCTGTTTCCACACTGTAAAGTAATCTAAAGTAATCTAATCTAATACCAACAGTAAAGCTATTGTTAGCTATCTTTTAAAAAAGCCCATCTGATTTACTAATTTCCTTTAGGAAAGAAATCCATCTGAACTGGTCTGGTCTACATTGACTCCAGGCCCATGCTAATGAGATTGACGATTAACTGACTTCTACCTTCAAAACACTCCAGAAACAACTAAAGATGGGCAGCAAATGTTGGCCTTCCCAGATGCTGGAAACCAGAGTTTAGATTCGAGCGGTGCTGGAAAAGCACAGCAGGTCAGGCAGCATCCGAGGAGCAGGAAAATCCGACGTTTCAGACAAAACTTCTTCATCAGGAAAATATTCTCAGTCTACTGTTGTCACAGCCCTTTATCTGGAGTGGGGAATCAGATCGAGATTTCTACTTTCTTTGGTGCAAAAAGAACAATTCTCCACTTGGTATTCCCTAAAAGTTATCTTTTAGTGAAATGTCCATACATTTGTGCACAATGTCGTTGGTCCAGAACTTCTCCAAAGTGGGAATCACTACCTGATCCCCTCTCGGTTCCATCTATCAGTGCTGCTGTGCAGTTCTGCCTGGATCAGCTGAGCATAATTCTGAAAAGATGCGGAGTGTATAATCACATAAAGTGCTTCTTTGTGGTGCTACAGTGTTTGAGGGAAGACCCCTTTAGTAGAGCATTATTCGCTGCAAGGTCCAGTTCAGTAGGTGATTGTGTAAACAGTGGGTGGGTAACAATTTATCGGGTGGTAATGCCATGCAGGGTGATCCAGGGGATGGATGTGATGGGTAGGTGAGTAAGGAATAGACTACTCAGCCCCTCGAACTTGCTTGTCCATTCAGTAAGGCTGGTCTGATGTGGCTCATCTGATCAAATTGGGTTGAGGTAGTCCTGCTATGGGAGTTGGCATGGTCATGAGGGATAGTTATGTCAGGTTGCATAGGTAGTTCAGGGATAGGGGATTAGTTCAGGGGGTTAGGGGTAGTCATGTAGTAAGTTGCATGATTGCCCAGGAGTTAAACCTTTTTTCGTCTAGCTTGGTTAACTATGCATATCATTTCATTGGAACCAAATTTAACATAGAGGCATAATTTTTTTTTTTGAAGTGTATCATGTACCAGGGGAATTGTTTCACATCCCAACATTCACATCAGGGACAGGAGTAGACTACTCAGCCCCTCGAACCTGCTTGTCCATTCATAAGGCTGGTCTGATTACTTCACATTCTCACCCAGTCCGGATTATCTTTCAACAACTCTCTCTCTCTTGCTTATCAGAGCTCTAAGATACAGAGGGATCAGGTATCCTCCTGCATACAACCCTTTTGTGAGTTGTACAAGAGGACATCCCGATCCCTCTGCATTTGACAGCTCTGCATCCTCTCACCATCTCTCTCATTTTTCTATTCGTCCTGCCAAAATGAACAATTTCACATTCTCCCACACTATACTCCATTTGCCAGGTATTTGTCCACTCAGTTATGTGTTGGAAGTTCAACCATCCCAGGCAATTCTCACAGGGGTCAGCAAAACCAATATTTCCACGGAGTCTGGATACATATCTTGGGAAAGACATTTGTAGTTTGATGATCCAAAGACCAGAACATCTGGGCCATAATTGCAAAATGATGGAATCTTGTTGGGGTTTTGGAAGGTCCTGTCTCGTGACATCTATTTCAGATTTTTAAAAAATTATTCAATGGAGTCCATAGGTAATCCATGGGTATCACTAGTTACATTATTGATTACTCATCCTGATTGGTCTGGAGAAGGTAGAGATGAGCTGTCTTCTTGAAGCTCTGCAGTCCCTGTAAGTAGATCAACTAGGGAGGGAGCTCCAGGACTTTAACTAAAGGAATGAAACTGAAGGAATGACGATATCTTTACACGGTCTGGGTGGTGAGTAGGGAAACTTGCTGCCCTTGGCGTTCCTTGGGGTAGAGCTTTTGGGTTTGGACAGTGCTGTCAGAGCAGCCTTGGGAAATTTCTGCAGTGCACCTTGTGATTGGCACACTCTGCTGCTACTGTTCATCAATGGTGGAAAGAACAAGTGTTGAAGACAGTGGATATGGTGTGCACTGCCCTGCCTTGGAATGATGGCAAGCTTCTTGAGTTTTGTTGGAGATGCACCAATTCAAACAAGTGGGGAATATTCCATTGAAGATCTAACTTGTGCCTTGTAGGTGGGGAGTGGGGAGTTAGACCATGAGTTACTGATAAGAAGGATTCAAGAGGTCTCTCAAAAGCTGGAGGCAGATGGAGAAATATTCAAATGGCCGCCCTAGTCTCGAACTCAACTTGAACCTGAAACCTTTGCATGACTCAACTTGGATCAAACAGTGAATCTTACAGCAAAGAGGGGGACGTTCAGCCTACCGCATCTGTACTGGTCTTTGAAGGGGGCTGTCCTAGTCCTGCCCATTCCCTATATCCCTGTGAATATTTCCTTTCAAATTCATTTCCAATTCCTTTCTGAAAATTATGTTTTCCATCACTGCTTTCAGGCAGCACTTGCCAGGTCACAACAAAGCAGTGTTTAAAAAAAATTCTCATTGCCTTCTGGGTATTTTTTGCCAATCAGTGTCCCGAAGTTACTGACACGCCTGCATTGGGATCATAAATCCTCCTCACTTACTCTATCAAAACCATTCAGAATTTTGAGTACTTCATTATTAACTTTCTGCCCTCTAAGGAGAACAATCCCAGCTTCTCTAGTGCTTTTAAAAAAAATATGTATATGTAAAAGATCAGGCTGGTTTCAAAATAGCACTGCTCATTGTGAAGCACAAATTACATCTCAATTATATCGATATTAATGGGAATGAATTACGACGCAAAGTTAAAACTGAGGGATTGAAATTGAATTACAAGATTGAAACCTGACTGTTATTTTAATTACTGTCATCCCAACTCGAAATGAAGGAATGAAAAATCTCCTGTCGTCTTACTGAGGGTCACTGAGAACTCAGAGGATCTAGATGACCACAGGTAGACTGGAGATTGTGAGCACATGCCAGTTTACCATGTTGTTGATAATGTCAACAAAGATTTTCTTCAGTCAGAGTTGCTGATCATAATATTGTCAAGCAAGGGTTGATAAGCACAGGTGAAACTTTATTGCTGGAACAGCACAGCAGGTCAGGCAGCATCTAGGGAACAGAAGATTCGACGTTTCGGGCACATGCCCTTCTTCAGGAATGAGCAGAGAGTGTTCAGCAGGAGAAGATAAAAGGTAGGGAGGAGGGACTTGGAGGAGGGGCGTTGGAAATGTGATAGGTGGAAAGAGGTCAAGGTGAGGGTGATAGGTCGGAGTAGGGTGGAGGCGGAGAGGTCAAGAAGAAGACTGCAGGTCAGGAAGGCGGTGCCGGGCTGGAGGGATTCGGCTGAGACAAGGTGGGGGGAGGGGGGATGAAGAAACTGGTGAAGTCCAAGTTCATCCCCTGTGGTTGGAGGGTTCCCAGTCGGAAGATAAGACGCTCCTCCTCCGACCGTCGCGTTGTTGTGGTTTGGCGGTGGATGAGTCCAATGACCTGCATATCCTCGGTGGAGTGGGAGGGGGAGTTGAAATGCTGTGCTACAGGGTGATTGGGTTGGTTCGTCCGGGTGGCCCAGAGGTGCTCTCTGAATCGCTCCGCAAGTAGGCGGCCTGTCTCCCCAATATAGAGGAGGCCACACCGGCTGCAGCGGATGCAGTAGATAATGTGGGTGGAGGTGCAGGTGAATCTGTGGCGGATATGGAAGTTTCCTTTGGGGCCTTGGAGAGAAGTGAGGGGGGAGGTGTGGGCGCAAGTGTTGCACCTCCTGCGGTTGCAAGGGAAGGTGCCGGGAGTGGAGGTTGGGTTGGTGGGGGGTATGGATCTGACAAGGGAGTCGCGGAGGGAGTGGTCTCTACGGAAAGCTGATAGAGGAGGGGAGGGAAATATATCCTTGGTGGTGGGGTCCGTTTGGAGGTGGCGGAAGTGACGGCGGATGATGCGCTGTACATGGAGATTGGTGGGGTGGTAGGTGAGGACCAGTGGGGTTCTGTCCTGGTGGCGGTTGGAGGGGCGGGGCTCAAGGGCGGAGGAGCGGGAAGTGGAGGAGATGCGGTGGAGGGCATCGTCGATCACGTCGGGGGGGAAATTGCGGTCCTTGAAGAAGGAGGCCGTCTGTGTTGTGCGTATTTTGAACTGGTCCTCCTGGGAGCAGATGCGGCGGAGACGAAGGAATTGGGAGAATGGGATGGCGTTTTTACAGGGGGCGGGGTGGGAGGAGGTGTAGTCCAGGTAGCTGTGGGAGTCTGTCGGTTTGTAGTAGATGTCCGTGTTGATTCGGTCGTCTGAGATAGAAACAGAAAGGTCTAGGAAGGGGAGGGAGGAGTCCGAGACTGTCCAGGTGAATTTGAGGTTGGGGTGGAAGGTGTTAGTGTAGTGGATGAACTGTTCAACCTCCTCGTGGGAGCACGAGGTAGCGCCGATACAGTCATCAATGTAGCGAAGGAAAAGATGGGGGGTGGGGCCAGTGTAGTTGCGGAAGATGGATTGTTCCACATACCCTACGAAGAGGCAGGCATAGCTGGGGCTCATGCGGGTGCCCATGGCTACTCCTTTTGTTTGGAGAAAGTGGGAGGATTGGAAAGAAAAGTTGTTCAGGGTGAGGACCAGTTCAGTCAGTCGAAGGAGGGTGTCGGTGGAAGGGTACTGGGTGGTACGGCGGGAAAGGAAGAAGCGGAGTGCTTTGAGTCCTTCGTGATGGGGGATGGAGGTGTACAGGGACTGGATGTCCATGGTGAAGATGAGGCGTTGGGGACCGGAGAAGCGGAAATCCTGGAGGAGGTGGAGGGCGTGGGTGGTGTCACGGACGTAGGTGGGGAGTTCTTGGACTAATGGGGACAGGACCGTGTCGAGGTAGGAGGAGATGAGTTCGGTGGGGCAGGAGCAGGCTGAGACGATGGGTCGTCCGGGGCAGTCAGGTTTGTGGATTTTGGGCAGGAGGTAGAAGCGGGCGGTGCGGGGCTGTAGGACTATGAGGTTGGAGGCGGTGGATGGGAGGTCCCCTGAGGTGATGAGGTTATGGACGGTCTGGGAGATGATGGTTTGGTGGTAGGGGGTGGGGTCATGGTCAAGGGGGCAGTAGGAGGAGGTATCTGCGAGCTGGCGTTTGGCCTCAGCGGTGTAGAGGTCGGTGCGCCAAACTACTACTGCGCCTCCCTTGTCAGCTGGTTTGATGGTGAGGTTGGGGTTGGAACGGAGGGAGTGGAGGGCTGTGCGTTCCGAGGGTGAGAGGTTGGAGTGGGTGGGAGGGGTTGGTACTATGAGGTTGGAGGCGGTGGATGGGAGGTCCCCTGAGGTGATGAGGTTATGGACGGTCTGGGAGATGATGGTTTGGTGGTGGGGGGTGGGGTCATGATCAAGGGGGCAGTAGGAGGAGGTATCTGCGAGCTGGCGTTTGGCCTCAGCGGTGTAGAGGTCGGTGCGCCAAACTACTACTGCGCCTCCCTTGTCAGCTGGTTTGATGGTGAGGTTGGGGTTGGAACGGAGGGAGTGGAGGGCTGTGCGTTCCGAGGGTGAGAGGTTGGAGTGGGTGGGAGGGGTTGGTACTATGAGGTTGGAGGCGGTGGATGGGAGGTCCCCTGAGGTGATAAGGTTATGGACGGTCTGGGAGATGATGGTTTGGTGGTGGGGGGTGGGGTCATGGTCAAGGGGGCAGTAGGAGGAGGTATCTGCGAGCTGGCGTTTGGCCTCAGCGGTGTAGAGGTCGGTGCGCCAAACTACTACTGCGCCTCCCTTGTCAGCTGGTTTGATGGTGAGGTTGGGGTTGGAACGGAGGGAGTGGAGGGCTGTGCGTTCCGAGGGTGAGAGGTTGGAGTGGGTGGGAGGGGTGGTACTATGAGGTTGGAGGCGGTGGATGGGAGGTCCCCTGAGGTGATGAGGTTATGGACGGTCTGGGAGATGATGGTTTGGTGGTGGGGGGTGGGGTCATGGTCAAGGGGGCAGTAGGAGGAGGTATCTGCGAGCTGGCGTTTGGCCTCAGCGGTGTAGAGGTCGGTGCGCCAAACTACTACCGCGCCTCCCTTGTCAGCTGGTTTGATGGTGAGGTTGGGGTTGGAACGGAGGGAGTGGAGGGCTGTGCGTTCCGAGGGTGAGAGGTTGGAGTGGGTGGGAGGGGTGGTACTATGAGGTTGGAGGCGGTGGATGGGAGGTCCCCTGAGGTGATGAGGTTATGGACGGTCTGGGAGATGATGGTTTGGTGGTGGGGGGTGGGGTCATGGTCAAGGGGGCAGTAGGAGGAGGTATCTGCGAGCTGGCGTTTGGCCTCAGCGGTGTAGAGGTCGGTGCGCCAAACTACTACCGCGCCTCCCTTGTCAGCTGGTTTGATGGTGAGGTTGGGGTTGGAACGGAGGGAGTGGAGGGCTGTGCGTTCCGAGGGTGAGAGGTTGGAGTGGGTGGGAGGGGTTGGTACTATGAGGTTGGAGGCGGTGGATGGGAGGTCCCCTGAGGTGATGAGGTTATGGACGGTCTGGGAGATGATGGTTTGGTGGTGGGGGGTGGGGTCATGATCAAGGGGGCAGTAGGAGGAGGTATCTGCGAGCTGGCGTTTGGCCTCAGCGGTGTAGAGGTCGGTGCGCCAAACTACTACTGCGCCTCCCTTGTCAGCTGGTTTGATGGTGAGGTTGGGGTTGGAACGGAGGGAGTGGAGGGCTGTGCGTTCCGAGGGTGAGAGGTTGGAGTGGGTGGGAGGGGTAGTACAGGATAAGCACAGGACAGAGTCTGGTTAAATCAGTTGGGATGTTCTTCCCCATGCCATGCTTCCTGACCCTATTTCCAGTTGAATCCTAACTCTTCTGTTTAAGTGCAGTGTGACATCATTTGAATATAAAAGCAGGGATTTACTTCTGAGCCTCTATAAGGCTCTAGTCAGGCCACAATTGGATATTGTGCGCAGTTTTGGGCCCCATATCTCAGGAATGATGACCTGGCTCTGGAGCATGTTCAAAGGAGATTCCCAAGAATGCTCCCTGGAATGAACAGCTTAATGTATGAGAAACATTTGAGGACTCTGGGTCTATACTCGATGGAGTTTAGAAGGATGAGGGGGGATCTAATTGAAACTTACAGAATATTGATTGGCCTAGACAGAGTGGATGTTGGGAAGATGTTTCCGTTGGTAGGAGAGACCAGGACCTGAGGGCATAGCCTTAGAGTAAAGGGAAGATCTTTCAGAATGGTGATAAAGAGAAGTTCTTCAGCCAGAGAGTGGAAATCAATGGAATTCACTGCAACAGAAGGCTGTGGAGACCATGTCATTGAGTTTATTTAAGACAGAGATAAATAAGTTCTTGATTGTAAAGGGGATCAAGGATTACTGGGAGAAAGCAGGAGAATGGAGTTGAGAAACTTATCAACCATGATTAAAAGCAGAGCAGACCTGATGGGCTGAATGGTCTAATTTCTGCTTCCATATCTTATAGCTTTATGGTCTTATCACCATAATTAATGAACTATTTACATTAGGGCAAGTGAGGAAGACAATTCAACTCATCCCCAATCAGAATGGTCTTAAAACTTCCGATACTGTCCCTTCCTGTATTCCATAAGAACATAAGATGTAGGAGCTGAAATCAGCCAGTCAGCCCATCGAGTCTGCTCCAACAATCAATGAGATCATGGCTGATTTGATATTCCTCAACCCCACTTTCCTGCCTTTTCCCCACTATTCTTGATTAAAGGTCTTCAAAATGCTCACACAACTTCAAAGTCAGTTAATGAGGGGTGGGACCAGAGCTATTCTTTATTCAATCATCATTTAATTACAGAGTGAAGTATTACTAGGACAAGCTTCCTAATTTACCCATACCACAGTATCAGTCAATGTATTTTCGATTAAAGCAATGAAAACAAATAAACTAATTAACTAATTGGCAACCACTTAAAAGTAAGAGTCAACAAGAATAGACCAGTGAGGATATGAAGAGAATTGTTCTTTTAAAACAGCATTGTCGTGATCTGAACTGTAGAAACAGATTGAATATCAGCATCAAAAGGGAACTGGATAAATATCTGAAATACTATAATGTACAGGACTATAGAGGAAAGTGCAGGGGTATGAGAATAATTGGACAGCTCTTTCAAAGAGATAGCACAGGAAATTTGGGGCGGAATGGCCTCCTTCTGCATTCTCATACATAAATACGCAGGGTAATTATCAAAGAATTTCCCCTAAATAACAAGACCAAAAACAGATAAACAGCTCACTCATTGCATTGCATTTTGTGGAATATTTCTGTGTGATAAATGGTCAATCACTGACCAGCTCCCAGCTCCAGTATAAACTTTGCAATAACTCAGATTATCTCAGTGCATGCAAGGTGCTTTGGGATGTTCTGTCATTCCTGCCTCCAATGTAAGATAAGCAAGGCTTTGCAAATTGCAGCCCTGGGTTCTGTGGCTGGACAATATAAAGAGCTATTAGTTCAGTAAAGTCAGGCTCTCCCTAACGTTTGAGGAGGAATCCATGGAAGATGGATTAGGTCTGAGAGTTAACCACAACCTATAACATTTTGAAAATTCTTAATCAGCTTTGGACCTTCAAGCAACAGATTACAAAATATCATTAAAGTTGAATTGATTTATGTTGAAATATCCCAGTCCTGTCTGTTTTCTCTTTATAGAAAGCAGTCATTTCTGTAGTCTGAAAAAACATTGCAAAGTAATGACTTAATTAACCATTTTAGGTGATTTTCCATGGTAGTTACAATGGAGAACATTTGCAAACTCCTTATAACTTTGTGACCTTGAATCATAGAGTTTGATATTTCTTAGGGTGGGATGCCAAGCAAGGGTAGGGGAAATTCCAGTGGCATATTAAATGCAGAGGCAATGCCTGATTTAATTGCAGATCCTTTTAGTATTCATAGAATCGCTAGTGTGGAAACAGGCCATTCGGCCCAACAAATCCACATCGACTCTCTGAAGAACATCTATCCTAGACTCACCCGCCTAACCTATCCCTGTAATGCTGCATTTCCCGTGGCTAATCAATCTAACCTACACATCCCTGAACACTATGGGCAATTTAGCATGGCTGACCCACCTAGCTTGCATATCTTTGGACTGTGGGAGGAAACAAGATCACCTGGCGGAAGTCAACGCAGGCATGGGGAGAATGTGAAAACTCCACACAGACAGTTGTCCAAAGCTGGAATTGAACCCAGGTCCCTGGTGGTGCTGACTTTGCCACCCAATGTAATCTACCACCAAACTGACAAGCATTTAATCCAATGACTGCTGTCTTGCCCAAACAGGAGGGGAATCCTAGCCTCTCAACTGGGGCAGGGTGTGAGAGCAAAGCAGTAAACAACAGAGGAGAAAGTTGGTGGGGGGCTTGAATGGTATTGGTGGGGGTGTGCTGTGGTAGTGAGGAAGCAGTCCTGGACCACAGCTATTGGAAAAGACCCCTGCCTCCAGAAATGGCAACATCTCCCGATGATGTTTATCTCTCTGCCAGGAGATCAGGGACGTGTCTTGGCCCAGCCTCACACACCCACTGTAACTCACCTGCAATAATTCCATGACCAACCACACCTTTGAATGGACCTCTCAAACTTTAATGTTGTTCTCGCTGTCTGTGCACCTTCTCTGCAGCCATAACATTGCATTTGTTCCAGTACCCTAATACACTTTGTATGATATGATCTGCCTGTACTGCATGTAAAACAAAACTTTTCACTCTCCCTAGGTGCATGTGACAATAATAAATCCAACCAATCAAATCTACCATCTGCCTTTCAGTTTGTCTTCTAGAAGTGCGAGTAGCAGCGAAGGTAAGACCGTTTGGTTTTAAAAGTACTTACCGGCAGCGGTGTTTTTTTTTCTCTTTCACTCTCTCTTCACAGAAAGAGCGGGAGCACCAGGGGGAAGTGACGACGACCAGAGGGGCAGCCGGGAAGGAAAGCGGTGAGTATTTATACTCACCCTTCGAAGCCGTCGGTCATTTCCAGTGCGAGCAGCAGCGAAGGTAAGACCGTTTGGTTTTAAAAGTACTTACCGGTAGCGGGCAGCGGTGTTTTTTTTTCTCTTTCACTCTTCACAGAAAGAGCGGGAGCACCAGGGGGAAGTGACGACGACCAGAGGGGCAGCCGAGACCCGGAAGCAGTTAGTGTAAGCTTACCTGGGTAGGTTTTTTCCCCCTTTAAAAGCACGAAGGAGAGGAACCCGAGGCACTACACGGGTAGTGCCTCCCACCCGCCCTCCTCCTCTAACCTAATAATAACACCTGTTGTGGTAAGTAGGTAAGTGCTGAATTTTGCTTGTTGTATTCTTTAGACCCAGTTTTTTTTTTAAATAAAAGTTAGCTTTAGAGGGATGGCAGTGAGGGCAGTGCAATGTTCCTCCTGAAAAATGTATGAGGTGAGGGATGCCATCGACATCCCTGCCGATTACACTTGCAGGAAGTGCACCCATCTCCAGCTCCTCCAAGACCGTGTTAGGGAACTGGAGCTGGAGTTGGATGAACTTCGGATCATTCGGGAGGCAGAGGGGGTCATAGATCAGAGTTATAGGGAAGTAGTAACTCCAAAGATGGCAGATAGATGGGTGACAGTGAGGGGGACTGGGAGGAAGCAGCCAGTGCAGGGACCCCCTGCGGCCGTTTCCCTCAAGAACAAGTATACCGTTTTGGATACTTGTGGGGGGGATGACTTACCAGGGGTAAGTAACGGGGCTCAGGTCTCTGGCACGGAGCCTGTCCCCATTACTCAGAAGGGAAGGGTGAAGAAGAGCAGAGCAGTAGTAATTGGGGACTCGATAGTTCGGGGCACAGATAGGCGGTTTTGTGGGAACGAGAGAGACTCACGTTTGGTATGTTGCCTCCCAGGTGCAAGGGTACGTGATGTCTCTGATCGTGTTTTCCGGGTCCTGGAGGGGGAGGGGGAGCAGCCCGAAGTCGTGGTCCATATTGGCACCAACGACATAGGTAGGAGGAGTGCCGAGGATGTTAGACAGGCTTTCAGGGAGCTAGGTTGGATGCTCAGAGTTAGAACGAACAGAGTTGTTGTCTCTGGTTTGTTACCCATGCCACGTGATAGAGATTCGAGGAATAGGGAAAGAGAACACTTAAATGCGTGGCTACAGAGATGGTGCAGGAGGGAGGGATTCCGGTTTTTGGATAACTGGGGTTCTTTCTGGGGACGGTGGGACCTCTATAAACAGGATGGTCTGCACCTGAACCTGAGGGGCACCAGTATCCTTGGGGGGAGGTTTGCTAGTGCTCTTGGGGGGGGTTTAAACTAACTCTGCAGGGGCATGGGAACCCAGATTGTAGCTTCAGGGTGCAGGGCCTGGAGTGTAGGGAGGTTAGGAACATGGCCTCAATTTCCAAGGAGGGTGCCTGTAAACAGGAAAGTGGCTTGAAGTGTGTATACTTCAATGCAAGAAGTATACGAAATAAGGTAGGTGAACTTGCAGCGTGGGTTGGTACCTGGGACTTCGATGTTGTGGCTATTACGGAGACATGGCTAGAACAGGGACAGGATTGGCTGTTGCAGGTTCCAGGATTTAAATGTTTTAGTAGGGTCAGAGGTGGGGGTAAAAGAGGGGGAGGTGTGGCATTGCTTGTCAAAGATAGTATTACAGTGGTGGAAAGGACGATGGATGAGGACTTGCCATCTGAGGTAGTTTGGGCTGAGGTTAGGAATAGGAAAGGTGAGGTCACCCTGTTAGGAGTCTTTTACAGGCCTCCTAATAGTCCTAGAATCATTGAAGAAAGGATAGGGAAGGTGATTCAGGAGATGAGTGACAGTAATAGGGTGGTTGTTATGGGGGACTTTAACTTTCCTGATATTGATTGGGAAAGCTATAGCTCAAGTTCGTTAGATGGGTCAGTGTTTGTTCAATGTGTGCAGGAGAGTTTCCTGACACAATATGTAGACAGGCCAAAAAGAGGTGAGGCCATACTGGATTTGATTCTGGGTAACGAACCAGGCCAGGTGTTAGAATTAGAGGTAGGTGAGCACTTTGGGGATAGTGACCATAATTCGGTGATTTTTACTCTCGTGATGGAGAGGGATAAGTGTGTACTACAGGGCAAGAGTTATAGCTGGGGTCAGGGAAATTATGATGCGGTGAGGCATGACTTAGGATGTGTGGCTTGGAAAAGTAGACTCCAAGGCAGGAGTGTAAATGATATGTGGAGCTTGTTCAAGGAGCAACTATTGAGTGTCCTTGATAATTATGTACCTGTCAGGCAGGGAGGAAAGGGTCGTGCGAGGGAGCCGGGGTTTAATAAGGAATTGGAATCCCTTGTTAAATGGAAGAGGGTGGCCTATCTCAAGATGAGACGTGAAGGTTCAATTGTGGCGATTGAGAGGTATAGGGTAGCCAGGAAGGACCTGAAGAGAGAGCTAAGAGCAGCAAGGCGGGGACATGAAAGGTCCTTAGTCGGTAGGATTAGGGAAAACCCTAAGGCTTTCTATAGGTATGTTAGGAATAAAAGAATGACTAGGGTAGGAATAGGTCCAGTCAAGGATAGTAGTGGGAAGTTGCGTGTGGAGGCGGAAGAGATTGGGGAGACACTGAATGAATACTTTTCTTCAGTATTTACTCAGGAACAGGGCATTGTCGTCGATGTGAATACTGAGTCACAAATAAGTAGAATGGATGGCTTTGAGGTATGTAGAGAAGAGGTGTTGGAAATCCTGGAAAAGGTGAAAATAGATAAGTCCCCTGGGCCTGATGGCATTTATCCTAGGATTCTCTGGGAAGCAAGGGAGGAGATTGCAGAGCCATTGGCCTTGATTTTTATGTCCTCTTTGTCTACAGGAGTAGTGCCAGAAGACTGGAGGATAGCAAATGTGGTTCCCTTGTTCAAAAAGGGGAGTAGGGATAACCCTAGTAACTATAGGCCGGTGAGTCTCACTTCTGTTGTGGGCAAAGTCTTAGAGAGAATTGTAAGGGATAGGATTTATGCACATCTGGATAGGAATAATGTGATCAAGGATAGTCAGCATGGTTTTGTGAAGGGCAGGTCGTGCCTCACAAACCTTATTGAATTCTTTGAAAAGGTGACGAAGGAGGTTGATGAGGGGAAAGCGGTAGATGTGGTATATATGGATTTTAGTAAGGCGTTTGATAAGGTTCCCCATGGTAGGCTACTGCAGAAAATACGGAGATATGGCATTGAGGGTGAGTTGGAGGTTTGGATTAGGAATTGGCTGGATGGAAGAAGACAGAGGGTAGTAGTTGATGGCAAAGTTTCTTCATGGAGTGCCGTCACTAGCGGTGTTCCGCAAGGATCTGTTTTGGGACCATTGCTGTTTGTCATTTTTATAAATGACCTGGAAGAGGGGTTAGAAGGTTGGGTGAGCAAGTTTGCGGATGATACGAAAGTCGGAGGAGTTGTTGACAGTGAGGAAGGATGTGGCAGGTTACAGCAGGATATAGAGAAGCTGCAGAGCTGGGCAGAAAGGTGGCAAATGGAATTCAATGTAGCTAAGTGTGAGGTGATTCACTTTGGGAAGAATAACAAAAAGATGGGGTACTGGGCTAATGGTCGGATACTTGGTAGTGTGGATGAGCAGAGGGATCTTGGTGTCCATGTACACAGATCTCTGAAAGTTGCCACCCAGGTAAATAGTGCGGTGAGGAAGGCATATGGCGTACTGGCTTTTATTGGTAGAGGAATTGAGTTCCGGAGTCCTGAGGTCATGATGCAGTTGTATAAGACTCTGTGCGGCCGCATCTGGAATATTGTGTGCAGTTTTGGTCGCCATACTATAGGAAGGATGTGGAGGCACTGGAACGGGTGCAGAGGAGGTTTACCAGGATGTTGCCTGGTATGGAAGGAAGATCGTATGAGGAAAGACTGAGACACTTGGGGCTGTTTTCATTAGAGAAAAGAAGGTTTAGGGGTGACTTGATTGAGATGTACAAGATGATTAGGGGGTTAGATAGGGTTGACAGTGTGAACCTTTTTCCGCGTATGGAGTCGGGTATTACAAGGGGGCATAGCTTTAAATTAAGGGGGGGTAGATATAGGACTGAAGTTAGGGGTAGGTTCTTCACTCAGCGAGTTGTAAGTTCATGGAATGCCCTGCCAGTAGCAGTGGTGGACTCTCCCTCTTTATGGGCATTTAAGCGGGCATTGGATAGGTATATGGAGGATAGTGGGTTAGTATAGGTTAGGTGGGCTTGGATCGGCGCAACATCGAGGGCCAAAGGGCCTGTACTGCGCTGTATTGTTCTATGTTCTATGTAAGAGATCACTGTAGCTTTTCAGCTTTGATCAAATGGCCAAAATGCTGACATTTTCTTTTCTGGATGCCACTTTTTAAGAGTTCCCTTTTCTCTTGCAATTTCAATTATCTCTTCTATTGTCTGGTGCTCTGTTTACGGAACATTTAGCTGACACCTTTGCATCTACATTTCAAAGGCTTTCCTTTCACTGATTTTTACTCACTGTCCAGGCACACATGAAAGCAGGGAGAATGTTGCATCTTATGGGTTTTTTTTAACCTTGTAACAAGCCTGAGTTTTCTTGCTATCGACACATCCATCATCTTCACAAAACTACTTCTGCCTATCTCTGCCCTTCTTCCAATTTCTGCATCACATCTGTCACTGTCTGTTCTCATTTGTTGTAAATAAACAAAGTTATCACCTTGTTCCAGTGTGACACTCTCCACTTCTATCGTTAGTTTCTTCTGATGCATTCTTCTTGGTATTCAAACTCAATCCATACTTTAGACTTGTAGGTTTTACCTGATCTACAATACTTTGTAATAGTTCTTCCATGTAGTGTGAGCAGTAGCTTTCATTGACTGGTCTTTCCTCGAGCCCTGGGAAACATAGCCAGCATCTGGTTGAACCAGTTGGGGTGGAACGGTGCATCAGTGGTTAGCACTGCTGCCTCACAGCCTCAGGGACCCAGGTTGAACTCCACCCTTGGGTGGCAGTCTTTGTGGAGTTTGCCCATTCTCCCTGCGCCTGCGTGGGTTTCCTCTGGGTGCTCCGGTTTCTTCCTGCAATCCAAAGATGTGCAGGTTTGGGGAATGCAGGCGGTGGGCCTGGGAGGGATGCTCTTCAGAGAGTCGGTAGGGACTTGAATCGATGGCTTCCACACTGCAGGAATTCCACAATTTGAAATCAGGATTCCAATGGTGCTATTATAACCTGATGTAGTGGATTGCCCTGCCTCAGAAAAAAAAGCTCCTCATTTGCCTCACCACCTACTGCCCTAACATGGTGATAGGCATGTACACATCCGTGTATTTTTTATGGTTTACTGCTCCCTGTTCCAACCATGACCCCCATCCCCATCCAGTGGGTTTAACGTTGAGCCATTACAATCAAATATCACAAGAGGAGGTAATTCTATCCACTTTGCTTTCACCAAGTCTGTGGAGGGATTCTCCAATTGGCTCATTGCCTTGATCTTTCCCTAGAACCCTGTAATCGTTTCCATTTTTAAGTATGGTACAAAGACAACATGCCTAAGGTCCTTACACTTTGGGACCCTTTCAACAATCTACCTAATGATATATATCTGGCTGGCGTAGCTTTTAAAAAATTGATGGGAGGCTATGGTTGTTTTGAAAGAAGATGTGAAGTGATCGGACTTACAGTATTTGTGTTCACAGTTCTTACATTGACAACGGTGGGATTTCCACCTCCCTAGATGCTTTGGGTTGCAGATGGTGGGACAGGCAAATAGGTGGGTTGACACTGCCTGGGTTACCCACCCTCTTCCCAAGCCCCCTACCCCAACCTCAACTGTTACATCGGTGAGGGGGGGGGGGGTGTTGAATAAGTTGATGAGTTTCTGGTTCCATCAGTCATTTAATGTCCTAAAGTGGTCAATCAACAACCTCAAGTACCTCATGGGAGACCAGGGCAATCTGCTTGCCTCATTGGGCTGGAGGTCTCGATTTGCCCCAGTCTGGGGACGATTGGAGTTACCAATTGTCGGGAAGGGTTTTGTTGCTGAAAGCCACAGTCTGCCTTTGTCTCAGAGCCCGAGTCCTCTCTCCATGTGACTGTCATCCCACAATCCTCTCAAATACATGAGTCACCTACTTGCTATAATAACTTTCCATAGTTTCACAGTCTAGGCTTCAAGTGATGATCTCCAGTTCCCAGAAGCTGCCAAAGTCTGGTTAGCCAAAAGCTTCGGGTGAGGTGGGACTTCAGTTCTGAAGCTCCCAATGCACCAACAAGCCCACTGGTCAGCTGTTATGTAGATGATTGGAGCTTGATCTAGAACGCATTCTCACTGGTGATGAGTTCATCACATCTATATGTACCCACAACCACAACTAGTCCATTCCCTAGTGTCAAAACCCCATGTGATTCATGTTACCATGGAGATGGAGAGGAGCACGAATTCTAACACACCTCTGGGAGACAGAAAGCAGCCATAGGCCTAGTGTCTCTATGGGCTCACCGTAAGAATTTGAATCAAGACTGAAAGATTTACCTACGTTGTGCGAGAGGGAGAATTGCCATGAAAAAGGCTGTCATCATGAGAAACCATTCCAGGGCTAAAAGCCTGTGAAAGGAGAAGAATGGGAATAAATCCTCTGGAAATATGAAACAGTTTGTACTGGGACCAGTAAAAAACAATCAACTACTTAAGGGACAATTTACTTTCATTATTATTTCAGGTAGTGGAATCACAATTCTGGTTCTACTTCTTTCATAAATAGTACAGAGTCTTTCAGTCCATCAAACCCGCGCAGGTTCTCCTGAAGACTGAGCCAGCCAGTCCGTTCCTTCACGCTTTCCCCTCATCCCTGCAACTTTTTATCCCTCAAGTATTGGTCCTACTCGCTTTCGAAATTGCTGATCTAAATCTTTATTTTATTTGACACTGCATTCAATTCCGAATCTCATTAATGAAAAAAATGTTTTTTTCTCATATTTCTTCTGGTTCTTTTAACAGTGATCTTAAGTAGAAGCCCTTGGATCAAATGATCCTTTAACTAATGGAAACAGTTTTTTTTTTAATTTACTCTAGCTGATTCCTATATGAAGTTATGCATCTTTCTCAACTTTTCCTTCAACATTCCCTGCTCGAAAGAGAAGAATCGTGGCTTGACCAGTTTATTCACATAACCTATTATTCTTGAAACTATTCACACCAGAATGCAGGCTTGAGACCATGGAATTAACACAGTCTATGGTGACAGCAACTTCAGCATAAATCAACAGGTACCCAAAAGATTAGCCAAAGAGATATTAGGAGATATTTACAGTGCAGAAACAGGCCATTTGGCTCAACAGCTCTGCACTTGTATCTATGCTCAATTCCTCCTCTCCAGCCACTCCAAAGCTTTGAAGTCAGTCTTAAAATGTTGACACGACTTTCCCACTGGGGCAGGACTATTGTGTTCAGTAGGTTAGGCATAACTTCCTGTTTCTTGATCACTTTGTCTCTGCTCCCTGTCGACTAGTAACAATGGCTTGAGAGTCGCTGCAATATCGCAGCACAACACGACAGTCTGCACTTGACGCAAGCCACTAGCATTTCTTGTTTTCTCAGCCCGAAGTCTGTGGCAATTCTCTGATGAAATATCAAGGCAGATTCAATCGGCCAGGTGTCTGTCTCCGGACAAGGGACGCGATCCGTTCAAAGTCTTTAAAATGAAGACAGCACTTTTTTTAGGGCAGATGTAGAGGAGACATTTTTACTTCTGGTGGAGACCAGAAATAAAGGTCGTAAAACTGAGGTAAACAGCAAAGGTGCACTTAAATGGAAACTAAATAAACGCAGAAGAAACTCTTGAAGGATTTGCTGATGGGGTGAGATGGAGAGGGGGAGGAGAAATGGAGCATCGATACAAGTGCAGAGCTGTTGAGCCAAATGGCCTGTTTCTGCACTGTAAATATCTCCTAATATGTTTTTGGCTAACCTTTTGGGTATCTGTTGATTTATGCTGAAGTTGCTGTCACCATGAACTGTGTTAATTCCATGGTCTCAAGCCTGCATTCTGATTAGCCCCGGATGTCTGGGTGTTAGGGAGCTGTAATGTACACTTGAGATTGCTCCAATAGCTAGGCTGTTCCTGCTTTGAGTCTGCCATGTTTCTATCTTTACCTTATCACAGAATAGCTAAATACAGGTCGTTCTGCTATAACTTGCATTTCATTCACGCAAATTTACTGTAATGTGATTGACGAGTTGGGGACATTTTTTCTAAAGTGTGAACTTTTAAAACGTATGTTGGCTGTAATGTGATTACATCACGAGCACTTTTAGTGTGGTTTTAAAAGTATTGTTTTTCTATAATGCAGGGTTGCACAAGAACACACTCATCGCATTACAGAAGAACTACCTGTAACTGATATACAGAATACTGATCACAGCTGTCCAGCTCAGTCTCTCTATTCTTCTCCACTTAGAATCCCATTAACATGTGACTGTTGATGTGAAAGTTGCATCATCACCATAAACACCAATTTCTAACACCACATCTTATACTGACATCTTTGTGTACTAGCGTGTGAATGTGTATGTGTGCATGAGTGACATGGTGGCTCAGTGGTTTAATACCGCTGCCTCACAGCACCAGGGACCTGGGTTCAATTCCACCCCCTGGTGACTATCTGCATGGAGTTTGCACATGCTCCCCAAACTGTGTGGAGTACCTCTGGGTGCTCCAGTTTCCTCCCACAGTCCAAAGATGTGCAGGTTAGGGTGGATTGGCCATGGTACATTGCCCATAGTATCCAGGGATGTGTATGTTATGTGGATTAGCCATTGTAAATGCAAGGTTACAGGGATAGGGGATGGGCTTGGTTGGGGTGCTCTTTGGAGGGTTGGTGTGGACTCAATGGGCCAAATGGCTTGCTTCCACAGTGTAGGAATTCTATGTAAGTGTTTGTGTGTATTTGTCCACTAGGTAGCACATATGTAGGATACCTGATACAACCTAGTTACCCTCATCCTCTGAGCTTGTGCCTGGAGATTCAAACATGGGGTCAAATTGTAGGTTTCTCCAGAAGCTATAATGTCACATGTAGAGAGATGGCTCTTTCAAGTTTTTAAAAAATAGCCAGAAGAGTAATTTTCATGAGGAAGGATGGAAGGGGCCCAGGGAGCAGCCACTGGATGATAGGAGGTGGAAGATGTTGAGTGATCACGGGTTTTTGCTTTCCTGTTAATTTTGTATGTTCATGCGTACCTCACAGAGAAACCCTGATCCTGGGAACTCTCATGATCTTAGTCTCATTGTGGGAGCGAATGAGGAACCGAGTGAAGAGGCAAGTGGGCCAAAAATTGAGAATATAGTTTTCCTGCACACTGAGAAAGGGAGGATGAGGTTAAAATCATCCCTGTGCCACTCACTAACAGCTCCCTTTTTGTAAAGTGTAATTTTAAATTCTGTTTTTTTTAGCATTATAATTGCTGTAGATTCAAACGGGATTTTCATTACTTGCTTTTCCAGGAGCACGTATCTCAAAAAGACTCAAGCATTGACAGTGAAGTGAATCGAATCATGTGTGCGTTTAGCTTGTCGATCAGGTAGAATGGTGAAGATACAGTGACAACAGGCCAGAATTAACCAGCCAACCTCTGCATGGAAGATGGTTACAGTTAGTAAATGCAAGTACTGAGGATTAAAGATCCTTTCCCTGTTATCTGCTGCAGATCATGACTAAAATGAAAAGAAAATAACATCTGGAATACTGTAAAGGATTCTGGTCCTCTTTTCTAATGGAAGATGAACTGTCATTGGAAGCCATCCAGAGAAGATTCACTAGGCTGATACCAGTTATGGAGAGACCATCTTATAAGGAGAGATTGAGTAGGTTGGGCCTGTGCTCATTGGAATATAGAAAAATGGGATGTGACCTTACTGAAACATACAAGGCTTTTAGGAACCTAACAAGATAGATGTGGAAACTTGTGTGGACAGTCTAGGGCATACTCTCAGGATAAAGGATTGTACATTTAAAACAGAGTGAGAAGGAATTTCTTAGAGAGTCATACAGTCATACAACATAATCCTAAACTAATCTAGTCACACCTGCCTTCTCCTGGCCAATATTCCTCCAAACCTTTCCTATTCATGTTCTTATTTAAATGTTGTAATTGTGGCCAAATCCACCACTTCCTCAGGAAGTTCATTCCACAAGTAAACCTCTGCGTAAAACATTTGCCCCTTCATGTCATTTTAAAATCTCTCTCCTCTCTTGTGATTCTGTGAAATTTGTTACTGCAGAGGGCCGTGGAGGTTGGGTCATTAAGTATATTCAAGGACAAGATCAGTAATGGAATCAAGTGTAATGGGAGTCCAGGGTATCGAGTCAGCCATGGTTCCATTGAATGGCAGAGCAGACTTATTGGACTGACAGGCCTACTAGGAGAAAGTGAGGACTGCTGGAGATCAGAGTTGAGAATGTGGTGCTGGAAAAGCACAGCAGGTGAGGCAGCATCCGAGGAGCAGGAGAATCGATGTTATGGGCACACCGAAATGTCGATTCTCATGCTCCTCAGATGCTGCCTGTTCTGCTGTGCTTTTCCAGCACCATACTCTTGACTGGCCTACTAAATGGTCTTGCATTTGTATAGTCGAAAGTGTGATGCTGGAAAAGCACAGTAGGTCAGGCAACATCTGAGGAGCAGGAGAATCAACGTTTTGGGCATAAGCCCTTCATCAAGAATGAGGTTTGTCGATTGGGGCTGAGAGATAAATGGGAGGGGCGTGGGGTTGCTGGGGAAGCGATAGGTGGATGAAGGTGAGGGAGAAGGTGATAGATCAGAAGGGAGAGTGATGGACAAGTCCGGAGGGCGGTGCAGAGTTGGAGGCTTGGGACTGGGATAATGTGGGGGAAGGGGAAATGAGGAAACTGTTGAAATCCACATTGATCCCGTGTGGTTGCAGGGTCCCAAGGCAGAATATGAGGCGTTCTTTCTCCAGGCGTCGGGTGGTAATGGTTTAGTGGTGGAGGAGGCCTAAGACCTGCGTGTCTTTGACGGAGTGGGAGGGGGAGTTGAAGTGTTCAGCTAGCCCTCACAATGCATTCGGAATGGGCTGATTGACCTCTTTCTTTTTACTGATCTGTGATTCACCACAACACAATGTTTTAAAGAGCTTTACACTCAATGAAGTATTTTTGAAGTGCAGTCCTTGTTGCAGTATGAGAATCAAGATAGCAGCATATTTACATACAGCAAGCACCTAGAAGTAACAATGTGTTAATAACCAGATAATCTGACGTAGTTACATTGTGATTAAGAATATTGGGGAGAACTCCTCGCATTATTTCTAAAATTATTTATGTTCAAATTACTCAGTAAAGGACTGGACACTTTAATTACAAATGCACATATTTTGTGAATTTCAGTGTTATTAATAAAACTGCATGAACAAAGCATGGAAAACCAAAATAGTAGCAACTATATTCCCAGAGGTCTGAAAATTGAAGATGAATTTGATCAGAAACTCGAAGTGTGGTTTCAGTATGCAATGTATTTGGAGGTGGAAACTCGAGCTCTTTATGTCTAATTTTCTACTCAATATTCTGCAGCAGTAAGATCAGGGATATAACCCAAGAGATACACAACCTCTGTCAATATGACTTAGCATCAGCCTGGTAGAAGCCATCATCTCACTAAACATTGAGACACAACCATAGAAATCAATCATTTCCCACATCAAATGCCACTGTTGCCTGAGGGAGATTATCTCAATTAGGGTGAGTTATGGGCTGTTGTTTTTTAAGTTATATTGATGCTGAATGCGTCTCTGAGGTAAGTTATTTCCCTTCTGCTGCTATCAGAGATTGTAAAATTTTACAGCACAGTATTTGACCCACTGAATCTGTGCTGTATCTCTCTCTCTCGAAGAATTCTTCAGTCCCCGTGCCATTTTCACAGTGCCTTGCAAATTCTCAGCCTCTCCTTACTGAAGTTCTGATTGAATCTGCTTCCAAGACCCTTTCAGGCAGCGTATTCCAAGGTGTAACAATGTTAACTTTAAATTTCAAATACCGCATCCCCATTCACCCTGAAATCCTTCAAATACTTTTTGTGAGAGTGTTGTTTGTCCATGGTCAGGAACACCATGACTTTAGGGGAGGGTGGACATTGAATGATCACATCTGACATGGTCACCTCATATGCCAGGAGCCAGAGTGAGAAGATGGCCAGGTGGAGGCTCGTGTAGACATGTTCAATGGGAACCGGAGAGGGGGTGGTTGAAGACGATGGAGTTCACATGAAGGGCCATCAGGATGGGGTTCAGGTCCTCACCAACATGTAGAGATGGAGGCTGGAAGCTGCTTTCTCATCAGCATTTGCTGTCACCTTCCCTCATGCAATGCAAAATAAAATGGCTTTGGACATCTGGTGTGGCAGGGGTTTATACATTCATCGATAAGGTGAACAGTTAGGGTCTTTTTCCTATAGTAGAGGGGATTCAAAACTAGAGGGCACATTTTTAAGGTGAAAGAGGAAAGATTTTAAAAAGACCTGAGAGGCAACCTTTTCACACAGAGGGTGGTGAAATGAACTGCCAGAGGCAGTGGTAGATTCCAGTACAGCTACAACATTTAAAGGGCATTTGGATAGGTACATGAATAGGAAAGGTTTAGAGGGATATGGCCCAAATACAGGCAAGTGGGACTAGTTTAGTTTGGGAAAGCTGGTTGGCATGGGTGAGTTGCACCAAAGGCTCTGCTTCCGTGCAGTATGACTCTATGACTCTGCGGGATTTGGGCATCACTGGCTGTGTCAGCATTTATTGTCTATCTCTAGATCCCCTAGAAAAGGTGGTAGTAACCGCCATCTTAAATCTCTGCAGTCCATTTGGTGTATGGGTTAGAAAGTTGTAAGAGAGGAAGTTCCAGGATTTTGACCCTGCAACACTGAAGGAGCAATGACATATTTCCAAGTCAGAATGGTGAGTCCTTGCTGCAGTAAGATTTTCTCTCTATCTACTCAATTAAATCCCTTTCTAATTTTTAACAACTCTGTTAAATCTCCCCATGCTGCATTCTCCTCTAGGTAGGATGATCGCAACTCCAAAATACGACTGAAAGTCCTCATTCTATTCTCTTTTGCATCCTTCCCAAGGCCTTTGACCCCCTTTCCTAAAGTACAGGTCCAGAATTAAACACAGCATTCCTATGGGCCTCACTTTGTCTCCCACTGAATGCAGGAATTGAGTCAAAAACTCCTGATGGACTCTTGTACCCTCATGCCACACTATCTGCCCAGTGCCCATTGCTCCAAATACCTCCATGCTAATCTACCTATTTCCCAGAGTTTGTCAGATTCCCATGCAAATAAACAATTTCGCTATGGTGCCTCATATTACATATGGCTCCAATCAACCCCATTGCCCTTAATAGCTTCCATACCAACTCATATTCCTTCCACCACCTACTGCACTCCTTCCCAATGACATCTTATCTATCATCCAATGCAAGCATCAATCAGGAAGCATTCAGACAGAAAATAACATTATTCGTTTATTGATGAGATAACTGTTAATACAACACAGAATGATTTCAAAATTCAATGAATTGAAATTGCTTCATTTAATCACTTATGAAAACAAATAATTCACTGAAGTGCTAAATGACTTATGTAAACAAGTATTCAATATCTTATGGATATTGAATATGGATATCTTAAATATGGATATTGGATAAACAAACATCTCCCTAAAGTGTCTAACCCCTGATGTCAGCAAGCATTTCAGTCAATAAGCAACCGGAGCTGACCATCAATAATCACGTCAGTCTGGCAAGTATGGTTTAGGAAACCAGTCATGCAGTACAGATCCTATAATGACGTTAGTGTGAGCAGGCATTCTGAAATAGCTAGCACTGCTTCTTCAACTGCACAGTTTCTCGATAACTTTGCTGATTTCAATAGGTTTTGCAGTTTTTATGTAGTCATAGAGTCATAGAGATGTATAGCATGAGAAACAGACCCTTCGGTCCAACTCGTCCATGCTGACCAGATATCCCAACCCAATCTAGTCCCACCTGCCAGCACTTGGCCCATACCCCTCCAAACCCTTCCTATTCATATACCCATCCAGATGCCTTTTAAATGCTGCAATTGTAGCAGCCTCCACCACTTCCTCTGGCAGCTCATTCCATACACGTACCACCCTCTGTGTGTAAAAGTTGCCCTTTAGGTTCCTTTTATATCTTTCCCCTCTCACCCTAAACCTATGCCTGCTAGTTTTAGACTCCCCTACCCCAGGGAAAAAACTGTAGCTATTCACCCTTTCCATGCCCCTCATGATTTTATAAACCTCTATATTGTCACTCCTTAGCCTCTGATGCTTCAGGGAAAACAGCCCCAGCCTATTCAGCCTCTCCTTGTAGCTCACACCCTCCAACCCTGGCAACATCCTTGTAAATCGTTTCTGTATCTTTTCAAGTCAACGACATCTTTCCTATAGCATGGAGACCAGAATTGCATACAGTATTCAGTCGAGTCTGTTCATAAACACAAAGTGTGCCTTACCTCCACCAAAGAGACCAGATCCAGGGGGTTATCAAAACACTTCAAAAAGATTGGATGTAAAACATTCCTCACTGCCATTCCCCTCACTTCCCCATATACTCCCTTTGCCCCATCTACGCCAACCCATACAAAATAAAGCTTTCTATTCAGCCCACACTCCAATGAAGACGTAATGCTGCTTCTAGCCCCTTTACCCATCATGCAGCTGATCATTTCAATGAAGTAAAGTATAGCCCATTCTTAATCTTGACCCTGTGAAAATGAGTGATGCCAGGTTCAGGGACCTGAGATATGGGATTTCTGACATCTTCCAGCATTTTCACCATAGTGGCGGAGCTCTCTGGTCAGATGCCCTGAAGGGAAGGCACAGAAGGGGCGTACTCTCATACAACAGTTAGGTAAACACTTTCTCCAATGGTTGCAAGTTTGCTCATTGGTCTGGCAGGTTTGCTTTCAGATGTTTTGTCACCGTGCTAGGTAACATCATTAGTGAACCTTCTGTGGGATAGAACACCAGTGTTTCACTGGAGGCTCATTGATGATGTTACCTAACACAGTGACGAAATGTCTGAAAACAAACCTGCCAGATCAATGCGCAAACTCACAACCTGAACTTCAACCTGAGCTACAAATCTTCTCAAAAGTTGCCTTTCTCCCATCAACAGAGGAAGAAAGAGAGATAAAGCAAAAGAGAAAGAGAAAGGAAGGGAGGGAAGCATTGTTCTCTCAACTCAATAATATCTCAAAGTCCTCCACAGTGGTTTAAGTGATTGCTATATGGTCAATTCTGTACACAGCAAGATTCCATGAATTGACAACATAACATAGCTATGGTTCAGTGGGTATCTTGGTTATTTAATAAAACTTACTTATTTATTACTGGTTGTGGGAGCTTGCTGTGCACAAATTGGCTACATTCCAACACTGCAAGAAAATCCTTAATTGGCTGCAAAGTGCTTTGGGTCATCCTGAGATTACGCAAGGTGCTGTGGGAATGTGAATTCTTTCTTATACATTGTATTCCTGGGTTCTTCACAACAGGTTTCAGAGCACAAACTTTTAAAATCATTATTGCACACCTGATTGACTGAACACTTGACAGAAATATGTTTTTATGTTTTTTTACTAGGTTCAGATTCTTGGTAATCCAAGTTTAATGAAAATGCTTGAGAAGAAACAGGACCTAGCAATACTGAACATTCTTTGTAAATACATTCCATGTGGTCAGAGGCAATGTGGCCCAGTCTGTTTTATAATTGATATATTATTAGACATTGACTGTTCAGAGGCGGTGTTGAGATTAGGTATTCAAGCTGGTGAGGAGCTTTGACAATAAGGAAACATTTCAAAATACTCATATACTTGGATGGCACCACTAACAGCACTCCTTCAGTACAGACCCTCCAACAATATGGGATCCCTCAGTGCAGACCCTCCAATAATGTGATATCCCTCAGTACAGACCCTCCAACAATGTGGGATCCCTCAGTACAGACACCCCAACAATGTGGGATCCCTCAGTACAGACTCCCCAACAATGTGGGATCCCTCAGTACAGACCCTCCAACAATGTGGGATCCCTCAGTACAGACACCCCAACAATGTGGGATCCCTCAGTACAGACTCCCCAACAATGTGGGATCCCTCAGTACAGACACACCGACAATGTGGGATCCCTCAGTACAGACACCCCAACAATGTGGGATCCCTCAGTACAGTCTCTCCAACAATGTGGGATCCCTCAGTACAGACTCTCCAACAATGTGGGATCCCTCAGTACAGACACTCCAACAATGTGGGATCCCTCAGTACAGACCCTCCAACAATGTGGGATCCCTCAGTACAGACTCCCCAACAATGTGGGATCCCTCAGTACAGACCCTCCAACAATGTGGGATCCCTCAGTACAGACACCCCAACAATGTGGGATCCCTCAGTACAGACCCTCCAACAATGTGGGATCCCTCAGTACAGACACCCCAACAATGTGGGATCCCTCAGTACAGACTCCCCAACAATGTGGGATCCCTCAGTACAGACCCTCCAACAATGTGGGATCCCTCAGTACAGACACCCCAACAATGTGGGATCCCTCAGTACAGACCCTCCAACAATGTGGGATCCCTCAGTACAGACACTCCAACAATGTGGGATCCCTCAGTACAGACTCCCCAACAATGTGGGATCCCACAGTACAGACCCTCCAACAATGTGGGATCCCTCAGTACAGACCCTCCAACAATGTGGGATCCCTCAGTACAGACACCCCAACAATGTGGGATCCCTCAGTACAGACACTCCAACAATGTGGGATCCCTCAGTACAGACGCTCCAACAATGTGGGATCCCTCAGTACAGACCCTCCAACAATGTGGGATCCCTCAGTACAGACACTCCAACAATGTGGGAGCTCAGTACAGACCCTCCAATAATGTGATATCCCTCAGTACAGACTCTCCAACAATGTGGGATCCCTCAGTACAGACACTCCAACAATGTGGGATCCCTCAGTACAGACACTCCAACAATGTGGGATCCCTCAGTACAGAGCCTCCAACAATGTGGTATCCCTCAGTACAGACCCTCCAACAATGTGGGATCCCTCAGTACAGACACCCCAACAATGTGGGATCCCTCAGTACAGACTCCCCAACAATGTGGGATCCCTCAGTACAGACACTCCAACAATGTGGGATCCCTCAGTACAGACTCTCCAACAATGTGGGATCCCTCAGTACAGACCCTCCAACAATGTGGGATCCCTCAGTACAGACCCTCCAACAATGTGGGAGCTCAGTACAGACCCTCCAATAATGTGATATCCCTCAGTACAGACCCTCCAACAATGTGGGATCCCTCAGTACAGACCCTCCAACAATGTGGGATCCCTCAGTACAGACACTCCAACAATGTGGGATCCCTCAGTACAGACACTCCAACAATGTGGGATCCCTCAGTACAGACTCTCCAACAATGTGGGATCCCTCAGTACAGACTCTCCAACAATGTGGGATCCCTCAGTACAGACACTCCAACAATGTGGGATCCCTCAGTACAGACACTCCAACAATGTGGGATCCCTCAGTACAGACACTCCAACAATGTGGGATCCCTCAGTACAGACTCTCCAACAATGTGGGATCCCTCAGTACAGACTCTCCAACAATGTGGGATCCCTCAGTACAGACCCTCCAACAATGTGGGATCCCTCAGTACAGACCCTCCAACAATGTGGGATCCCTCAGTACAGACACTCCAACAATGTGGGATCCCTCAGTACAGACTCCCCAACAATGTGGGATCCCTCAGTACAGACACTCCAACAATGTGGGATCCCTCAGTACAGACCCTCCAACAATGTGGGATCCCTCAGTACAGACTCTCCAACAATGTGGGATCCCTCAGTACTGACACTCCAACAATGTGGGATCCCTCAGTACAGACCCTCCAACAATGTGGGATCCCTCAGTACAGACACTCCAACAATGTGGGATCCCTCAGTACAGACCCTCCAACAATGTGGGATCCCTCAGTACAGATCCTCCAACAATGTGGGATCCCTCAGTACAGACACTCCAACAATGTGGGATCCCTCAGTACAGACACTCCAACAATGTGGGATCCCTCAGTACAGACACTCCAACAATGTGGGATCCCTCAGTACAGACTCTCCAACAATGTGGGATCCCTCAGTACATACTCTCCAACAATGTGGGATCCCTCAGTACAGACACACCAACAATGTGGGATCCCTCAGTACAGACACTCCAACAATGTGGGATCCCTCAGTACAGACTCCCCAACAATGTGGGATCCCTCAGTACAGACCCTCCAACAATGTGGGATCCCTCAGTACAGACTCTCCAACAATGTGGGATCCCACAGTACAGACCCTCCAACAATGTGGGATCCCTCAGTACAGACTCTCCAACAATGTGGGATCCCTCAGTACAGACTCTCCAACAATGTGGGATCCCTCAGTACAGACACTCCAACAATGTGGGATCCCTCAGTACAGACACTCCAACAATCTGGGATCCCTCAGTACAGACACTCCAACAATGTGGGATCCCTCAGTACAGACTCCCCAACAATGTGGGATCCCTCAGTACAGACACTCCAACAATGTGGGATCCCTCAGTACAGACTCTCCAACAATGTGGGATCCCTCAGTACATACTCTCCAACAATGTGGGATCCCTCAGTACAGACACACCAACAATCTGGGATCCCTCAGTACAGACACTCCAACAATGTGGGATCCCTCAGTACAGACTCCCCAACAATGTGGGATCCCTCAGTACAGACCCTCCAACAATGTGGGATCCCTCAGTACAGACACTCCAACAATGTGGGATCCCTCAGTACAGACACTCCAACAATGTGGGATCCCTCAGTACAGACTCTCCAACAATGTGGGATCCCTCAGTACAGACTCTCCAACAATGTGGGATCCCTCAGTACAGACACTCCAACAATGTGGGATCCCTCAGTACAGACTCTCCAACAATGTGGGATCCCTCAGTACAGACACTCCAACAATGTGGGATCCCTCAGTACAGACACTCCAACAATGTGGGATCCCTCAGTACAGACACTCCAACAATGTGGGATCCCTCAGTACAGACTCTCCAACAATGTGGGATCCCTCAGTACATACTCTCCAACAATGTGGGATCCCTCAGTACAGACACACCAACAATGTGGGATCCCTCAGTACAGACACTCCAACAATGTGGGATCCCTCAGTACAGACTCCCCAACAATGTGGGATCCCTCAGTACAGACCCTCCAACAATGTGGGATCCCTCAGTACAGACTCTCCAACAATGTGGGATCCCTCAGTACAGACACTCCAACAATGTGGGATCTCTCAGTACAGACACTCCAACAATGTGGGATCCCTCAGTCCAGACTCTCCAACAATGTGGGATCCCTCAGTACAGACTCTCCAACAATGTGGGATCCCTCAGTACAGACACTCCAACAATGTAGGATCCCTCAGTACAGACACTCCAACAATGTGGGATCCCTCAGTACAGACTGCCCAACAATGTGGGATCCCTCAGTACAGACTCCCCAACAATGTGGGATCCCTCAGTACAGACACTCCAACAATGTGGGATCCCTCAGTACAGACTCCCCAACAATGTGGGATCCCTCAGTAGAGACTCCCCAACAATGTGGGATCACTCAGTACAGACACACCAACAATGTGGGATCCCTCAGTACATACTCTCCAACAATGTGGGATCCCTCAGTACAGACACACCAACCATGTGGGATCCCTCAGTACAGACACTCCAACAATGTGGGATCCCTCAGTACAGACACTCCAACAATGTGGTATCCCTCAGTACAGACACTCCAACAATGTGGGATCCCTCAGTACAGACTCTCCAACAATGTGGGATCCCTCAGTACATACTCTCCAACAATGTGGGATCCCTCAGTACAGACACACCAACAAAGTGGGATCCCTCAGTACAGACACTCCAACAATGTGGGATCCCTCAGTACAGACTCCCCAACAATGTGGGATCCCTCAGTACAGACACTCCAACAATGTGGGATCCCTCAGTACAGACTCTCCAACAATGTGGGATCCCTCAGTACATACTCTCCAACAATGTGGGATCCCTCAGTACATACTCTCCAACAATGTGGGATCCCTCAGTACAGACACACCAACAATGTTGGATCCCTCAGTACAGACACTCCAACAATGTGGGATCCCTCAGTACAGACACTCCAACAATGTGGGATCCCTCAGTACAGACCCTGCAACAATGTGGGATCCCTCAGTACAGACTCTCCAACAATGTGGGATCCCTCAGTACAGACACTCCAACAATGTGGGATCCCTCAGTACAGACTCTCCAACAATGTGGGATCCCTCAGTACAGACTCTCCAACAATGTGGGATCCCTCAGTACAGACACTCCAACAATGTGGGATCCCTCAGTACAGACACTCCAACAATGTGGGATCCCTCAGTACAGACTCCCCAACAATGTGGGATCCCTCAGTACAGACTCCCCAACAATGTGGGATCCCTCAGTACAGACACTCCAACAATGTGGGATCCCTCAGTACAGACTCCCCAACAATGTGGGATCCCTCAGTACAGACTCCCCAACAATGTGGGATCCCTCAGTACAGACTCCCCAACAATGTGGGATCCCTCAGTACAGACACTCCAACAATGTGGGATCCCTCAGTACAGACACTCCAACAATGTGGGATCCCTCAGTACAGACACTCCAACAATGTGGGATCCCTCAGTACAGACTCCCCAACAATGTGGGATCCCTCAGTACAGACTCCCCAACAATGTGGGATCCCTCAGTACAGACACTCCAACAATGTGGGATCCCTCAGTACAGACACTCCAACAATGTGGGATCCCTCAGTACAGACTCCCCAACAATGTGGGATCCCTCAGTACAGACTCCCCAACAATGTGGGATCCCTCAGTACAGACCCTCCAACAATGTGGGATCCCTCAGTACAGACTCTCCAACAATGTGGGATCCCTCAGTACAGACACTCCAACAATGTGGGATCTCTCAGTACAGACACTCCAACAATGTGGGATCCCTCAGTCCAGACTCTCCAACAATGTGGGATCCCTCAGTACAGACTCTCCAACAATGTGGGATCCCTCAGTACAGACACTCCAACAATGTGGGATCCCTCAGTACAGACACTCCAACAATGTGGGATCCCTCAGTACAGACTGCCCAACAATGTGGGATCCCTCAGTACAGACTCCCCAACAATGTGGGATCCCTCAGTACAGACACTCCAACAATGTGGGATCCCTCAGTACAGACTCCCCAACAATGTGGGATCCCTCTGTAGAGACTCCCCAACAATGTGGGATCACTCAGTACAGACACACCAACAATGTGGGATCCCTCAGTACATACTCTCCAACAATGTGGGATCCCTCAGTACAGACACACCAACCATGTGGGATCCCTCAGTACAGACACTCCAACAATGTGGGATCCCTCAGTACAGACACTCCAACAATGTGGGATCCCTCAGTACAGACACTCCAACAATGTGGGATCCCTCAGTACAGACTCTCCAACAATGTGGGATCCCTCAGTACATACTCTCCAACAATGTGGGATCCCTCAGTACAGACACACCAACAAAGTGGGATCCCTCAGTACAGACACTCCAACAATGTGGGATCCCTCAGTACAGACTCCCCAACAATGTGGGATCCCTCAGTACAGACACTCCAACAATGTGGGATCCCTCAGTACAGACTCTCCAACAATGTGGGATCCCTCAGTACATACTCTCCAACAATGTGGGATCCCTCAGTACATACTCTCCAACAATGTGGGATCCCTCAGTACAGACACACCAACAATGTTGGATCCCTCAGTACAGACACTCCAACAATGTGGGATCCCTCAGTACAGACACTCCAACAATGTGGGATCCCTCAGTACAGACCCTCCAACAATGTGGGATCCCTCAGTACAGACTCTCCAACAATGTGGGATCCCTCAGTACAGACACTCCAACAATGTGGGATCCCTCAGTACAGACTCTCCAACAATGTGGGATCCCTCAGTACAGACTCTCCAACAATGTGGGATCCCTCAGTACAGACACTCCAACAATGTGGGATCCCTCAGTACAGACACTCCAACAATGTGGGATCCCTCAGTACAGACACTCCAACAATGTGGGATCCCTCAGTACAGACTCCCCAACAATGTGGGATCCCTCAGTACAGACCCTCCAACAATGTGGGATCCCTCAGTACAGACTCTCCAACAATGTGGGATCCCACAGTACAGACCCTCCAACAATGTGGGATCCCTCAGTACAGACTCTCCAACAATGTGGGATCCCTCAGTACAGACTCTCCAACAATGTGGGATCCCTCAGTACAGACACTCCAACAATGTGGGATCCCTCAGTACAGACACTCCAACAATCTGGGATCCCTCAGTACAGACACTCCAACAATGTGGGATCCCTCAGTACAGACTCCCCAACAATGTGGGATCCCTCAGTACAGACACTCCAACAATGTGGGATCCCTCAGTACAGACTCTCCAACAATGTGGGATCCCTCAGTACATACTCTCCAACAATGTGGGATCCCTCAGTACAGACACACCAACAATCTGGGATCCCTCAGTACAGACACTCCAACAATGTGGGATCCCTCAGTACAGACTCCCCAACAATGTGGGATCCCTCAGTACAGACCCTCCAACAATGTGGGATCCCTCAGTACAGACACTCCAACAATGTGGGATCCCTCAGTACAGACACTCCAACAATGTGGGATCCCTCAGTACAGACTCTCCAACAATGTGGGATCCCTCAGTACAGACTCTCCAACAATGTGGGATCCCTCAGTACAGACACTCCAACAATGTGGGATCCCTCAGTACAGACTCTCCAACAATGTGGGATCCCTCAGTACAGACACTCCAACAATGTGGGATCCCTCAGTACAGACACTCCAACAATGTGGGATCCCTCAGTACAGACACTCCAACAATGTGGGATCCCTCAGTACAGACTCTCCAACAATGTGGGATCCCTCAGTACATACTCTCCAACAATGTGGGATCCCTCAGTACAGACACACCAACAATGTGGGATCCCTCAGTACAGACACTCCAACAATGTGGGATCCCTCAGTACAGACTCCCCAACAATGTGGGATCCCTCAGTACAGACCCTCCAACAATGTGGGATCCCTCAGTACAGACTCTCCAACAATGTGGGATCCCTCAGTACAGACACTCCAACAATGTGGGATCTCTCAGTACAGACACTCCAACAATGTGGGATCCCTCAGTCCAGACTCTCCAACAATGTGGGATCCCTCAGTACAGACTCTCCAACAATGTGGGATCCCTCAGTACAGACACTCCAACAATGTAGGATCCCTCAGTACAGACACTCCAACAATGTGGGATCCCTCAGTACAGACTGCCCAACAATGTGGGATCCCTCAGTACAGACTCCCCAACAATGTGGGATCCCTCAGTACAGACACTCCAACAATGTGGGATCCCTCAGTACAGACTCCCCAACAATGTGGGATCCCTCAGTAGAGACTCCCCAACAATGTGGGATCACTCAGTACAGACACACCAACAATGTGGGATCCCTCAGTACATACTCTCCAACAATGTGGGATCCCTCAGTACAGACACACCAACCATGTGGGATCCCTCAGTACAGACACTCCAACAATGTGGGATCCCTCAGTACAGACACTCCAACAATGTGGTATCCCTCAGTACAGACACTCCAACAATGTGGGATCCCTCAGTACAGACTCTCCAACAATGTGGGATCCCTCAGTACATACTCTCCAACAATGTGGGATCCCTCAGTACAGACACACCAACAAAGTGGGATCCCTCAGTACAGACACTCCAACAATGTGGGATCCCTCAGTACAGACTCCCCAACAATGTGGGATCCCTCAGTACAGACACTCCAACAATGTGGGATCCCTCAGTACAGACTCTCCAACAATGTGGGATCCCTCAGTACATACTCTCCAACAATGTGGGATCCCTCAGTACATACTCTCCAACAATGTGGGATCCCTCAGTACAGACACACCAACAATGTTGGATCCCTCAGTACAGACACTCCAACAATGTGGGATCCCTCAGTACAGACACTCCAACAATGTGGGATCCCTCAGTACAGACCCTGCAACAATGTGGGATCCCTCAGTACAGACTCTCCAACAATGTGGGATCCCTCAGTACAGACACTCCAACAATGTGGGATCCCTCAGTACAGACTCTCCAACAATGTGGGATCCCTCAGTACAGACTCTCCAACAATGTGGGATCCCTCAGTACAGACACTCCAACAATGTGGGATCCCTCAGTACAGACACTCCAACAATGTGGGATCCCTCAGTACAGACTCCCCAACAATGTGGGATCCCTCAGTACAGACTCCCCAACAATGTGGGATCCCTCAGTACAGACACTCCAACAATGTGGGATCCCTCAGTACAGACTCCCCAACAATGTGGGATCCCTCAGTACAGACTCCCCAACAATGTGGGATCCCTCAGTACAGACTCCCCAACAATGTGGGATCCCTCAGTACAGACACTCCAACAATGTGGGATCCCTCAGTACAGACACTCCAACAATGTGGGATCCCTCAGTACAGACACTCCAACAATGTGGGATCCCTCAGTACAGACTCCCCAACAATGTGGGATCCCTCAGTACAGACTCCCCAACAATGTGGGATCCCTCAGTACAGACACTCCAACAATGTGGGATCCCTCAGTACAGACACTCCAACAATGTGGGATCCCTCAGTACAGACTCCCCAACAATGTGGGATCCCTCAGTACAGACTCCCCAACAATGTGGGATCCCTCAGTACAGACCCTCCAACAATGTGGGATCCCTCAGTACAGACTCTCCAACAATGTGGGATCCCTCAGTACAGACACTCCAACAATGTGGGATCTCTCAGTACAGACACTCCAACAATGTGGGATCCCTCAGTCCAGACTCTCCAACAATGTGGGATCCCTCAGTACAGACTCTCCAACAATGTGGGATCCCTCAGTACAGACACTCCAACAATGTGGGATCCCTCAGTACAGACACTCCAACAATGTGGGATCCCTCAGTACAGACTGCCCAACAATGTGGGATCCCTCAGTACAGACTCCCCAACAATGTGGGATCCCTCAGTACAGACACTCCAACAATGTGGGATCCCTCAGTACAGACTCCCCAACAATGTGGGATCCCTCTGTAGAGACTCCCCAACAATGTGGGATCACTCAGTACAGACACACCAACAATGTGGGATCCCTCAGTACATACTCTCCAACAATGTGGGATCCCTCAGTACAGACACACCAACCATGTGGGATCCCTCAGTACAGACACTCCAACAATGTGGGATCCCTCAGTACAGACACTCCAACAATGTGGGATCCCTCAGTACAGACACTCCAACAATGTGGGATCCCTCAGTACAGACTCTCCAACAATGTGGGATCCCTCAGTACATACTCTCCAACAATGTGGGATCCCTCAGTACAGACACACCAACAAAGTGGGATCCCTCAGTACAGACACTCCAACAATGTGGGATCCCTCAGTACAGACTCCCCAACAATGTGGGATCCCTCAGTACAGACACTCCAACAATGTGGGATCCCTCAGTACAGACTCTCCAACAATGTGGGATCCCTCAGTACATACTCTCCAACAATGTGGGATCCCTCAGTACATACTCTCCAACAATGTGGGATCCCTCAGTACAGACACACCAACAATGTTGGATCCCTCAGTACAGACACTCCAACAATGTGGGATCCCTCAGTACAGACACTCCAACAATGTGGGATCCCTCAGTACAGACCCTCCAACAATGTGGGATCCCTCAGTACAGACTCTCCAACAATGTGGGATCCCTCAGTACAGACACTCCAACAATGTGGGATCCCTCAGTACAGACTCTCCAACAATGTGGGATCCCTCAGTACAGACTCTCCAACAATGTGGGATCCCTCAGTACAGACACTCCAACAATGTGGGATCCCTCAGTACAGACACTCCAACAATGTGGGATCCCTCAGTACAGACTCCCCAACAATGTGGGATCCCTCAGTACAGACTCCCCAACAATGTGGGATCCCTCAGTACAGACACTCCAACAATGTGGGATCCCTCAGTACAGACTCCCCAACAATGTGGGATCCCTCAGTACAGACTCCCCAACAATGTGGGATCCCTCAGTACAGACTCTCCAACAATGTGGGATCCCTCAGTACAGACACTCCAACAATGTGGGATCCCTCAGTACAGACACTCCAACAATGTGGGATCCCTCAGTACAGACTCCCCAACAATGTGGGATCCCTCAGTACAGACTCCCCAACAATGTGGGATCCCTCAGTACAGACACTCCAACAATGTGGGATCCCTCAGTACAGACTCTCCAACAATGTGGGATCCCTCAGTACAGACACACCAACAAAGTGGGATCCCTCAGTACAGACACTCCAACAATGTGGGATCCCTCAGTACAGACACTCCAACAATGTGGGATCCCTCAGTACAGACTCCCCAACAATGTGGGATCCCTCAGTACAGACTCCCCAACAATGTGGGATCCCTCAGTACAGACACTCCAACAATGTGGGATCCCTCAGTACAGACTCCCCAACAATGTGGGATCCCTCAGTACAGACACTCCAACAATGTGGGATCCCTCAGTACAGACTCCCCAACAATGTGGGATCCCTCAGTACAGACTCTCCAACAATGTGGGATCCCTCAGTACAGACTCCCCAACAATGTGGGATCCCTCAGTACAGACTCCCCAACAATGTGGGATCCCTCAGTACAGACCCTCCAACAATGTGGGATCCCTCAGTACAGACACTCTAACAATGTGGGATCCCTCAGTACAGACTCCCCAACAATGTGGGATCCCTCAGTACAGACCCTCCAACAATGTGGGATCCCTCAGTACAGACACTCCAACAATGTGGGATCCCTCAGTACAGACTCTCCAACAATGTGGGATCCCTCAGTACAGACCCTCCAACAATGTGGGATCCCTCAGTACAGACCCTCCAACAATGTGGGATCCCTCAGTACAGACTCCCCAACAATGTGGGATCCCTCAGTACAGACCCTCCATCAATGTGGGATCCCTCAGTACAGACTCTCCAACAATGTGGGATCCCTCAGTACAGACACTCCAACAATGTGGGATCCCTCAGTACAGACTCTCCAACAATGTGGGATCCCTCAGTACAGACACTCCAACAATGTGGGATCCCTCAGTACAGACTCCCCAACAATGTGGGATCCCTCAGTACAGACACTCCAACAATGTGGGATCCCTCAGTACAGACTCTCCAACAATGTGGGATCCCTCAGTACAGACACTCCAACAGTGTGGGATCCCTCAGTACAGACACTCCAACAATGTGGGATCCCTCAGTACAGACACCCCAACAATGTGGGATCCCTCAGTACAGACACTCCAACAATGTGGGATCCCTCAGTACAGACTCTCCAAAAATGTGGGATCCCTCAGTACAGACTCCCCAATAATGTGGGATCCCTCAGTACAGACACTCCCACAATGTGGGATCCCTCAGTACAGACCCTCCAACAATGTGGGATCCCTCAGTACAGACTCCCCAACAATGTGGGATCCCTCAGTACAGACCCTCCAACAATGTGGGATCCCTCAGTACAGACTCCCCAACAATGTGGGATCCCTCAGTACAGACCCTCCAACAATATGGTATCCCTCAGTGCAGACCCTCCAATAATGTGATATCCCTCAGTACAGACTCTCCAACAATGTGGGATCCCTCAGTACAGACCCTCCAACAATGTGGGATCCCTCAGTACAGACTCCCCAACAATGTGGGATCCCTCAGTACAGACCCTCCAACAATGTGGGATCCCTCAGTACAGACCCTCCAACAATGTGGGATCCCTCAGTACAGACCCTCCAACAATGTGGGATCCCTCAGTACAGAGCCTCCAACAATGTGGGATCCCTCAGTACAGACTCCCCAACAATGTGGGATCCCTCAGTACAGACTCCCCAACAATGTGGGATCCCTCAGTACAGACTCTCCAACAATGTGGGATCCCTCAGTACAGACTATCCAACCATGTGGGATCCCTCAGTACAGACTCCCCAACAATGTGGGATCCCTCAGTACAGACCCTCCAACAATGTGGGATCCCTCAGTACAGACCCTCCAACAATGTGGGATCCCTCAGTACAGAGCCTCCAACAATGTGGGATCCCTCAGTACAGACTCCCCAACAATGTGGGATCCCTCAGTACAGACTCCCCAACAATGTGGGATCCGTCAGTACAGACTCTCCAACAATGTGGGATCCCTCAGTACAGACACTCCAACAATGTGGGATCCCTCAGTACAGACTCCCCAACAATGTGGGATCCCTCGGTACAGACACCCCAACAATGTGGGATCCGTCAGTACAGACTCTCCAACAATGTGGGATCCCTCAGTACAGACACTCCAACAATGTGGGATCCCTCAGTACAGACTCCCCAACAATGTGGGATCCCTCGGTACAGACACTCCAACAATGTGGGATCCCTCAGTACAGACTCTCCAACAATGTGGGATCCCTCAGTACAGACTCCCCAACAATGTGGGATCCCTCAGTACAGACACTCCAACAATGTGGGATCCCTCAGTACAGACCCTCCAACAATGTGGTTTCTGTCAGTACTGACTACAGACAGTGCTGCACTACTTCAGTACTGAACCTCAGACAGTGTGCCACTCCCTCAGTACTGACCTGCAGGCAGTGCTGCACTCTCTCAGTACTGACCCTCCGGAAGTGCTACACTCCCTCAGTAATGACCCTCTGAATGCTGCTCTCCCTCAATACTGACCCCTTGACAGTGCTGCACTCCCTCAGTACTGACCCTCTGAAAGTGCTGCAGTCCCTCAGTCCTGACCCTCTCACAGTGCTGCACTCCCTCAGTACCAACCCTCTGACAGTGCTGCACTCCATCAGTACTGACCCACTGGCAGTGCTGCACTCCCTCAGTACTGACACTCTGACAGTGTTGCACTCCCTCAGTACTGATCTTCTGACAGTGCTGCACTCCCTCAGTACTGATCCTCTGACAGTGCTGCACTCCCTCAGTACCGACCCTCTGACAGTGCTGCACTCCCTCAGTACTGACCCACTGACAGTGCTGCACTCCCTCAGTACCAACCCTCCGACAGTGCTGCACTCCCTCAGTACCGACCATCTGACAGTGCAGCACTCCCTCAGTACTGACCCTCTGACAGTGTTGCACTCCCTCAGTACTGACCCTCTGACAGTGCTGCACTCCCTCAGTACCGACCCTCTGGCAGTGCTGCACTCCCTCAGTACTGATCCTCTGACAGTGCTGCACTCTCAGTACTGACCCCCGACAGTGCTGCACTCCCTCAGTGTGACCCCTGAAAGTGCTGCACTCTCTCAGTACTGACCTGCACATCGTTGGACTGTGGGAGGGAACCGGAGCACCCGGAGGAAACCCACGCGACACGGGGAGAACATGCAAATTCCACACAGTCAGTCACCTAAGGCGGGAATTGAACCCGGGTCTCTGGCGCTGTGAGGCAGCAGTGCTAACCACTGTTCCACCGTGCCGCCCACATAGTGCTGCATCCCTCTGTACCGACCCTCTGACAGTGCTGCACTCCCTCAGTACCAACCCTCTGACGTGCTGCACTCCTTCAGTACTGACCCTCTGACACTGCTGCACTCCCTCAGTACTGACCCTCTGACAGTGCTGCACTCCCTCTGTACTGACCCTCTGACAGTGCAGCACTCCTTCAGTACTGATCCTCTGACAGTCCTGCATTCCCTCAGTACTGATCCTCTGACAGTGCTGCACTCCCTCAGTACCGACCCTCTGGCAGTGCTGCACTCCCTCAGTACCGACCCTCTGGCAGTGCTGCACTCACTCAGTACTGACCCTCTGACAGTGCTGCACTCCTTCAGTACTGACCCTCTGACATTGCTGCACTCCCTCAGTCCTGACCCTCTCACAGTGCTGCACTCCCTCAGTCCTGACCCTCTGACAGTGCTGTACTCCATCAGTACTGACCCACTGACAGTGCTGCACTCCCTCAGTACTGATCTTCTGACAGTGCAGCACTCCCTCAGTACTGACCCTCTGACAGTGCTGCACTCCCTCAGTACTGACCCTCTGACAGTGCTGCACTCCCTCAGTACTGACCCTCTGACAGTGTTGCACTCCCTCAGTACTGACCCTCTGACAGTGCTGCACTCCCTCAGTCCTGACCCTCTCACAGTGCTGCACTCCCTCAGTACTGACCCTCTCACAGTGCTGCACTCCCTCAGTACTGACCCTCTGACAGTGCTGCACTCCCTCAGTCCTGACCCTCTGACAGTGCTGCACTCCATCAGTACTGACCCACTGACAGTGCTGCACTCCCTCAGTACCAACCCTCTGACAGTGCTGCACTCCATCAGTACTGACCCACTGACAGTGCTGCACTCCCTCAGTACTGACACTCTGACAGTGCTGCACTCCCTCAGTACTGATCTTCTGACAGTGCTGCAATCCCTCAGTACTGATCCTCTGACAGTGCTGCACTCCCTCAGTACTGACCCTCTGACAGTGCTGCACTCCCTCAGTACTGATCTTCTGACAGTGCTGCACTCCCTCAGTACTGATCCTCTGACAGTGCTGCACTCCCTCAGTACTGACCCTCTGACAGTGCTGCACTCCCTCAGTACTGATCCTCAGGCAGTGCTGCACTCCCTCAGTACTGACCCTCTGACAGTGCTGCACTCCCTCAGTGCTGATCCTCTGACAGTGCTGCACTCCCTCAGTACTGACCCTCCGGCAGTGCTGCACTCCCTCAGTACTGACCCTCTGACAGTGCTGCACTCCCTCAGTACCAACACTCTGACAGTGCTGCACTCCCTCAGTACTGACCCTCCGACAGTGCTGCACTCCCTCAGTACTGACCCTCTGAATGCTGCACTCCCTCAATACTGACCCCCTGACAGTGCTGCACTCGCTCAGTACTGAGCCTCTAATAGTGCTGCACTCCCTAAGTACCGGCCCTCTAGCAGTGCTGCACTCCCTCAATACTGACACTCTGACAGTGCTGCACTCCCTCAGTACTGACCCTCTGACAGTGCTGCACTCCCTCAGTACTGACCCTCTGACAGTGCTGCACTCCCTCAGTCCTGACCCTCTGACAGTGCTGCACTCCCTCAGTACTGACCCTCTGACAGTGCTGCACTCCCTCAGTACTGATCCTCTGGCAGTGCTGCACTCCCTCAGTACTGACCCTCTGACAGTGTTGCACTCCCTCAGTACTGACCCTCTGACAGTGCTGCATTCCCTCAGTACTGACCCTCTGACAGTGCTGCACTCCCTCAGTACTGATGCTCTGGCAGTGCTGCACTCCCTCAGTACTGACCCTCTGACAGTGCTGCACTCCCTCAGTACTGATCCTCTGACAGTGCTGCACTCCCTCAGTACTGACCCCCTGACACTGCCGCACTCCTTCAGTACTGATCCTCTGACAGTCCTGCACTCACTCAGTACTGACCCTCTGAAAGTGCTGCAATCCCTCAGTACCGACCCTCTGACAGTGCTGCACTCCCTCAGTACTGACCCTCTGACATTGCTGCACTCCCTCAGTACTGACCCTCTGACAGTGCTGCACTCCCTCAGTACTGACCCCCTGACACTGCCGCACTCCTTCAGTACTGATCCTCTGACAGTCCTGCACTCCCTCAGTACTGATCCTCTGAGAGTGCTGCACTCCCTCAGTACCGACCCTCTGGCAGTGCTGCACTCACTCAGTACTGACCCTCTGAAAGTGCTGCAATCCCTCAGTACCGACCCTCTGACAGTGCTGCACTCCCTCAGTACTGACCCTCTGACAGTGCTGCACTCCATCAGTACTGACCCACTGACAGTGCTGCACTCCCTCAGTACCGACCCTCTGGCAGTGCTGCACTCCCTCAGTACTGACCCCCTGACAGTGCTGCACTCCCTCAGTACTGACCCTCTCACAGTGCTGCACTCCATCAGTCCTGACCCTCTGAGAGTGCTGCACTCCCTCAGTACTGATCCTCTGACAGTGCTGCACTCCCTCAGTACTGACCCTCTGACAGTGCTGCACTCTCTCAGTACGAGCCTCTGGCAGTGCTGCACTCCCTCAGTACTGACCCTCTGACAGTGCTGCACTCCCTCAGTACTGACCCCCTGACAGTGCCGCACTCCTTCAGTACTGACCCTCTGACACTGCTGCACTCCCTCAGTACTGACCCTCTGACAGTGCTGCACTCCCTCTGTACTGACCCTCTGACAGTGCTGCACTCCCTCAGTACTGACCCCCTGACACTGCCGCACTCCTTCAGTACTGATCCTCTGACAGTCCTGCACTCACTCAGTACTGATCCTCTGACAGTGCTGCACTCCCTCAGTACCGACCCTCTGGCAGTGCTGCACTCACTCAGTACTGACCCTCTGAAAGTGCTGCAATCACTCAGTACAAACCCTCTTACAGTGCTGCACTCCCTCAGTACTGACCCTCTGACATTGCTGCACTCCCTCAGTCCTGACCCTCTCACAGTGCTGCACTCCCTCAGTCCTGACCCTCTGACAGTGCTGCACTCCATCAGTACTGACCCACTGACAGTGCTGCACTCCCTCAGTACTGATCTTCTGACAGGGCTGCACTCCCTCAGTACTGATCCTCTGACAGTGCTGCACTCTTTCAGTACTGACCCTCTGACAGTGCTGCACTCCCTCAGTACTGATCCTCTGGCAGTGCTGCACTCCCTCAGTACTGACCCTCTGACAGTGCAGCACTCCCTCAGTACTGATCCTCTGACAGTGCTGCACTCCCTCAGTACTGACCCTCCGGCAGTGCTGCACCCCCTCAGTACTGACCCTCTGAATGCTGCACCCCCTCAATACTGACCCCTTGACAGTGCTGCACTCCCTCAGTACTGACCCTCTGACAGTGCTGCACTCCCTCAGTCCTGACCCTCTCACAGTGCTGCACTCCCTCAGTACCAACCCTCTGACAGTGCTGCACTCCATCAATACTGACCCACTGACAGTGCTGCACTCCCTCAGTACTGACCCTCTGACAGTGCAGCACTCCCTCAGTACTGATCCTCTGACAGTGCTGCACTCCCTCAGTACTGATCCTCTGACAGTGCTGCACTCCCTCAGTACCAACACTCTGACAGTGCTGCACTCCCTCATTACTGACCCTCCGACAGTGCTGCACTCCCTCAGTACTGACACTCTGACAGTGCTGCACTCCCTCAGTACTGACCCTCTGACAGTGCTGCACTCCCTCAGTACTAACCTTCTGACAGTGCTGCACTCCCTCAGTTCCGACCCTCTGACAGAGGTGCACTCCCTCAGTACTGACCTTCTGACAGTGTTGCACTCCCTCAGTCCTACCCTCTGACAGTGCTGCACTCCCTCAGTACTGACCCTCTGACAGTGCTGCACTCCCTCAGTACTGACCCTCTGACAGTGCAGCACTCCCTCAGTACTGATCCTCTGACAGTGCTGCACTCCCTCAGTACTGACCCTCCGGCAGTGCTGCACTCTCTCAGTACTGACCCTCTGAATGCTGCACCCCCTCAATACTGACCCCTTGACAGTGCTGCACTCCCTCAGTACTGACCCTCTGACAGTGCTGCACTCCCTCAGTCCTGACCCTCTCACAGTGCTGCACTCCCTCAGTACCAACCCTCAGACAGTGCTGCACTCCATCAGTACTGACCCACTGACAGTGCTGCACTCCCTCAGTACTGACCCTCTGACAGTGCAGCACTCCCTCAGTACTGATCCTCTGACAGTGCTGCACTCCCTCAGTACTGATCCTCTGACAGTGCTGCACTCCCTCAGTACCAACACTCTGACAGTGCTGCACTCCCTCAGTACTGACCCTCCGACAGTGCTGCACTCCCTCAGTACTGACACTCTGACAGTGCTGCACTCCCTCAGTACTGACCCTCTGACAGTGCTGCACTCCCTCAGTACTAACCTTCTGACAGTGCTGCACTCCCTCAGTTCCGACCCTCTGACAGAGGTGCACTCCCTCAGTACTGACCTTCTGACAGTGTTGCACTCCCTCAGTCCTACCCTCTGACAGTGCTGCACTCCCTCAGTACTGACCCTCTGACAGTGCTGCACTCCCTCAGTACTGATCCTCTGGCAGTGCTGCACTCCCTCAGTACTGACCCTCTGACAGTGCAGCACTCCCTCAGTACTGATCCTCTGACAGTGCTGCACTCCCTCAGTACTGACCCTCCGGCAGTGCTGCACTCTCTCAGTACTGACCCTCTGAATGCTGCACTCCCTCAATACTGACCCCTTGACAGTGCTGCACTCCCTCAGTAATGACCCTCTGGCAGTGCTGCACTCCCTCAGTCCTGACCCTCTCACAGTGCTGCACTCCCTCAGTACCAACCCTCTGACAGTGCTGCACTCTATCAGTACTGACCCACTGACAGTGCTGCACTCCCTCAGTACTGACCCACTGACAGTGCTGCACTCCCTCAGTACTGATCTTCTGACAGTGCTGCACTCCCTCAGTACTGATATTCTGACAGTGCTGCACTCCATCAGTACTGACCCTCTGACAGTGCTGCACTCCCTCAGTACTGACCCTCTGACTGTGCAGCACTCCCTCAGTACTGACCCTCTGACAGTGCTGCACTCCCTCAGTACTGATCCTCTGGCAGTGCTGCACTCCCTCAGTACTGACCCTCTGACAGTGCAGCACTCCCTCAGTACTGATCCTCTGACAGTGCTGCACTCCCTCAGTACTGACCCTCCGGCAGTGCTGCACTCCCTCAGTACTGATCCTCTGACACTGCTGCACTCCCTCAGTACCAACCCTCTGACAGTGCTGCACTCCCTCAGTACTGACCCTCCGACAGTGCTGCACTCCCTTAGTACTGACACTCTGACAGTGCAGCACTCCCTCAGTACTGACCCTCTGACAGTGCTGCACTCCCTCAGTACTGACCCTCTGACAGTGCTGCACTCCCTCAGTTCCGACCCTCTGACAGAGGTGCACACCCTCAGTACTGACTCTCTAACAGTGCTGCACTTCCTCAGTGCTGACCCCCTGACAGTGCTGCACTCCCTCAGTACTGATCCTCTGACAGTGCTGCACTCCCTCAGTACCAACCCTCTGACAGTGCTGCACTCCCTCAGTACTGACCCTCCGACAGTGCTGCACTTCCTCAGTGCTGACCCCCTGACAGTGCTGCACTCCCTCAGTACTGACCCTCTAGCAGTGCTGCACTCTCTCAGTACTGACACTCTGACAGTGCTGCATTCCCTCACTACTGACCCTCTGACAGTGCTGCACTCCCTCAGTACTGATCCTCTGACAGTGCTGCACTCCCTCAGTACTGACCCTCTGACAGTGCTGCAAACGTCTTCTGACAGTGCAGCCAATGCACTCCCTCAGCACTGGCTCTCCAACAACATTGCAATCTTTCAACACTGACCCTTGGAGAATACAGCACTCCCTCAGCATTGGCCCTCCAATAGTGTGGCACTGCCTGAGTACTACATTAGGAGGATCAGTATTGACTATCCCATGGTTGAGTTTCTCTCTCAGAGACAAGCACACTATGCACTTAACTACAGAACACACATTGGCATCCAATGTTGGCTTGCTTATGGCAAGGGAAGGCTTTATCTTTGAATGGAAACTGACTGAGTCATTCACAAGTCAGGCAGCTTGAATTCTCCAGTTAGCATTCTCCACATCTTCACATTGTCATTCCGTGCAGCCGCTCAAATATTCTCATTTCACGTGAATGATAATAAATTCCTAAAATACCATTGAAATTCTTAATGCAATCATTCCAGGGTAGAACAGCGTCTCTATTTGTGTTTAGCATATTTTTCTTGCTTTTCATCATTGTTTTTAAATTCTCAACATTCTGCCACTCTCCATCCTTCCACTTCCTTAATTCTATGGGATTTGGGTGGCACGGTGGCTCAGTGGTTAGATTAGATTAGTTTATTTACAGTGTGGAAACAGGCCCTTTGTCCCAACAAGTCCACACCGACCCACCGAAGAGCAACCCACCCAGACCCATTCCCCTACATTTACCCCTTCACCTAACACTATGGGCAATTTAGCATGGCCAATTCACCTAACCGGCACATCTTTTGGACTGTGGGAGGAAACCGGAGCACCCGGAGGAAACCCAAGCAGACACGGGGAGAATGTGCAGACAGTTGCCTGAGGTGGGAATTGAACTCGGGTCTCTGGCGCTGTGAGGCTGCAGTGCTAACCACTGTGCCACCATGCTGCTCCATGACGTAGCACTGCTACCTCACAGCGCCAGGGACCCAGGTTCAATTCCAGCCTCGGTTGACTGTGTGGAGTTTGCACGTTCTCCCCGTGTTTGTGTGGGTTTCCTCCGGGTGCTCCGATTTCCTCCCACAGTCCAAAGATGTGCCAGTTAGATGAATTGGCCATGCTAAATTGCCCGTAGTGTTAGGTGAAGGGGTAAATGTAGGGGAATGGGTCTGGGTGGGTTACTCTTCGGAGGGTCGGTGTGGACTTGTTGGGCCGAAGGGCCTGCTTCCACACTGAAGGGAATCTAATCTAATCATTTCTTTGAGTCTATAAGCGCAGAAAAACACCATTCGGTCCATCTGCACCATACCAGTGGTTGTAAGCCACATGAGGCTCCTCTTCATCTTATCCCATTCATATTCTTTTCTCCCTCACGTGTTTACTTTGCTTCCCTCTAAATTTATCAACCACTCCCTCTGTTAGGAAGTTCCATATTCTCACCGCTCTCTGCGTGGGGGATACTCTTGATTTCCTCATTGGACTTACAGCACTCTGTTGGTTTAGAGACTTACATCACCCAGTTCTGGTCTTCCTGAAAGTGGAAATCTCTCACCTATCAAACCATTACATACGTCGCTTGTTCTAGGGTCAGTCAGCTCCATTCCGAAACATCGATTTTCCTGCTCCTCAGATTCTGCCTGACCTGCTGTGCTTTTCCAGCACCACACTAATCTAGACTCTGATTTCCAGCATCTACAGTCCTCACTTTTGCATCCATTGCCTGAACAGTGAGCCTACAATTCAATTTGATGCAAAACAGCATAGGGTTCAATTCCTTACACCTATTCAGGTCACCATAAACTTTCTCAACCATTTCCCCCTTGCCTGAGGAGTGGGAAGCCTCAGGTTAACCTCATCACCAGCTGTCCCTCTCTCGAGTGAAAGGTCAATTTATTGATGACTTTTACTTCATAATCTTTAAAGGTCTTGATCATCTCACCCCGCACCTCTCAGTTTTTGGAAGAAGAGAAATTCAGTTTCTTTAATGTTCCCTGATTGTCATAAACTCTCAGTTCAGGTATCATCCTTGTCAATCTTTTATGGGTCTTCTCCAGGGCTAGACTTCACGCTGTCTCCCCTTCCCATATCCTTCTCAGAACAAAAAGATTAGAAATGTAGACCAAATGTGATCTAAGTAGAGTTTGATAGGACACATTATTTGCTTTTGAACCCCAGTGCTGTTGTCTTACTGACTTGTATCAACACTTGTAGTGTATCAGCCCATTACTAGACACTCATTGAACTTGCAAAGCTTTAACAGTATTAGGCAGGAACTGGAGAAATTACATTGCAGGTATTTGTTTGAGGGTAACTCCCTCCCTGTCATGTAGGAGTCTTTTTAAAGGCCAGTTGTACAGAGTTCAGAACTAGCACATTCTTGTGAGGATGAACGATAAGAATGGCAAGATTCAAGATCCTGGATGACAAGGGATATTGAAAGCTCAGTTAAGAAGGAAAAAAGAAATATTTGTACTGTTTCAAGAACTGAAATCAGACAAGCCCCTTGAAGAGTATAAAGGAAGCAGGAAAGATTTTAAACAAGCAATTAGGAGGACCAAAAGAAGCCATGAAATTTCTTTGACAAATAAGATTAAGGAAAACCCCAAGGAATTTCATATGTATATCAGGAGCAATACAGTAGCTAGGGAAAGGATAGTTTCACTCAAGAACAAAGGAGGGAATTTATGCATGGAGCCAGAGAAAGTCCTTAATGAGTACTTCAAATCCAGTACGCGCCTTGAAGGACATGGATAGTTGGGTATGTTGATATTCTAGGCCATGTTGATGTAAACAAGGAGGAAATGTTGAGTGCCTTGAAAATCATTAAGCTAAATAAGTCCCCGGGGCCTGATGGGATCTATCCCAGGATACTGAGGGAGGCAAGGGAAGAGATTGCTTGACAGAGATCTGTGTATCCTCTTTAATCACAGGCGCGCTCCCAGAAGTTTGGAGAATTGCCAATGCTGTTTCTTTGTATAACAAGGGCAATAGGGATAATCCAAAGAATTATAGACAGTGAGCCTTACATCAGTGAGAGGGAAGTTATTCCAGAAGCATCTTCGGGACAAGATTTATTCACAATTGGAAAAGAATGGACTTATTAAGGATAGTGACATGGCTTTGTGACAGTTATAAAGTTGAGGTTAACCTCCCGCTGTGAACTAAAACCGAAAGATGTGCAAGTTAGGTGAATTGGCCATGCCCGAAATGTCGATTTCGAAGCCCCTTGGATGCTGCCTGAACTGCTGTGCTCTTCCAGCACCACTAATCCAGAAATTGCCCATAGTGTCCAGGGATGTGTAGGTTAGGTGCATTAGCCAGGGGTAAATATAGGATAATAGGGCAGGGGAATGGTTTTGGGTAGGTTACCCTTTGGAGGGTCGATGTGGACTTGTTAGGCCTAAAGGCCTGTTCCCACACTGTCAAGATTCTATGATTTTTCTATGAAACCCCAAAGAGGAGTGCCTTGCCCAATAATCTGTAAAAGGAGTATACAAAGTGGTATAACCTGCCTTTTCCCAACTTCTAGTGATTAAACAAAATAAATCCCTGACATTCACTTTAAACCCAGCAAGTAACCATTTATTATCTAACTCGAACAGATGACATTAAAACAAGCAGTGTCATGGACAGTGAGAAAGATTATCAAAAATTGCAACAGGACTTTGATCAGCTGGGGAAGTGGGTCGAGAAATGGCAAAGTTTAATTTAGATAAGTGTGAGGTCCAGCATTTTGAGAAGTCCAAATCTAGGTGGGAATTTCATGGTGAATGACAGGGCCTTAAGGAGTGTAGTGGAACAGAGGGAACTTGGAGTTCAGGTGCACGGCTCTCTGAGAGTGGAATCACAGATAGACAGGGCAGTGACAGGGCTTTTGGCACACTGGCCTTCATTAGTCAGGGCATTGAGCATAGAAGTTGGGAAGTTATCTTGCAGGTGTACAGGACGTTGGTAAGTCTGTTTTTAGAGTATTAAGTTCAGTTTTGGTCACCTTGTTAAAGGAAGGATGTTATTAAACTAGAAAGAGTGCAGAAGAAATTTACAAGGATGTTGCCAGGACTTAATAGTCTATGTTGTACGGAGAGACTGAGGGGTGACTTTATAGAGGTGTATAAGATCATGAGAAGCATGGGTAGGGTGAATGCACTCAGTCTTTTTCCCAGGATTGGGGAATTGAAGACAAGATGGCATCAGTTTAAGGTTAGAGAGGATGGTACGCATTTGGAAGTGGTTGAGGCAGGTACATTGACAACATTTAAAAGGCATTTGGACAAATACATGAATAGGAAAGGTTTAAGAGGGTATAGGCCAAGTGCAGGGAAATGGCGTTAGCGTGAGTGGACATTTTCTGGTTGGCATGGACCAGTTTGGGCCAAAGGGCCTGTCTCTGCGCTGTAGGACTCTATGACTCTATAGAATAACTAAACTATTAACAAACCGAATAAATCCCTTCTAAATACTAACTGTTCCTGATTAAAACAAGATTCTTATGGTATGCTGTTCCAATTAGTACAAATCCGACTCGTATAATAAAAAATGGAAATTAGTCTCTCAAAATTACAGTCAGGTTACATGTCTTCCGGAATATTCAGTGCCTCCTCTGTTAATTCTTTGAGAGAGAGAGAGAGCTGAGGACTGTTAGTGCTGGAGGTTTTGTCCAACTGCTCCCTTCTTTTATACCCTTGATGACAACAATTTCTTATATTGTCAAAACCATCAGATTTAAATTTAATAGGTTCTTGGGATCTAAGTGCCTAATTCAAATTGATTGGCTAAATTCAAAATACAGTCATCTGGGTAGAAATTGCTGATTGGTCTGCCAACTGTACAGTCTTTCGTTACAAACCTTTCAGTTTAGATATTCTCTCTGCACTTGCAAACCCCCAAGCTGCTGTTCACAGACATACATATATATATTACATCTCTAAGCACCACCTTTTAAAGGATCTACACAATGGTTTCCACCCAACTCCTCCCCCCCCCCACCCACCCCCAGTATTTTACAATTTTTACAATTTTACAAACACCAAATTCTAACTTGCTGCATCCCAATTTACAGTTACTCTACCCAACTTCGCAGCAGTGACTATCAAATCACAAATTCGATGGAGTTTTCTGAGACAAAGATGATTGATGAGGGTAAGGCAGTGGATATTGTCTACACAAACATTACTAAAGCATTTAAGAAGGCCTCTCATGGTCGGCTGAATAAGTCAAGATTAAGCCATATGGATTCATTATGATTTGGTAAATTGGATACAAAGTTGACTTGGCTATAGAAGAAAGACGGTCGTTGTGGAAGGGTGTTTCTCTGACTGGAGATCTGTTCCACAAGGATCAATGCTGGCACCTCTGATATTTGTAATATATAAATGATTTGGATGAAAATGTAGGTGATCTGATTAGTAAGTTTGGAGATGACAGGAAGCTTGGTAAAATTATGGATCATGGGGAAGGATATCAAAGATTACAGCAGGATACAGATCAGTTGGAGAGTTTGCAGAGAAATGCAGATGGAGTTTAATCTGGACATGTGTGAGGTGATGCATTGTCAGAAGTCAAATGCAAGAGAAAAGTATACTGTAAATAGTAGGAACCTTAGAAGCATTAAGATACAGAGGGATATTGTGGTACAGTCCCATAGCACCCTAAAACTGGCAATACAACTGGATTTCCTGAAGAAAGGCTCATGCCCGAAACGTCGATTCTCCTGCTCCTTGGATGCTGCTTGACCTGCTGCGCTTTTCCAGCAACACATTTTCAGCTCTGATCTCCAGCATCTGCAGTCCTCACTTTCTCCCAATACAACTGGATATAGTGGCCAAAAGGGCAAATGACATGTTTGCCTTCATTGGTCAGGGCATTGAGTATAAAAGTGGGTACGTCATGTTGCAGCCATTAAAAACTTTAGTCAGGCCACATTTAGAATATTGTTGCCACACTACAGGAAGGATGTGGAGACTTTGGAAAGGGTACAAAAGAGGTTTGTAAGGACGGTGCATGGATTGGAGTGTGTTAGCTATAAGGACAGGTTGGACAAACTTTGGCTGTTTTCAGTCTAGTGTTGGAGACTGAGGGGAAACCTAACAGAAGCATATAAAATTATGAGATAGGGTACAGTGTGTGTGAGAGAGTGGGGAGTTTGAGGGGGTACAGTGTGTGTGAGGTTAGGGTGTTGGATGGCAAGCAATGTGAGAGAAGGAGAGGAGTTGGATGGGGAGCAGTGTGTGTGAGGGAGGGGAGTTGGATGGGGAGCAGTGTGTGTGAGGGAGGGGAGTTGGATGGGGAGCAGTGTGTGTGAGGGAGGGGAGTTGGATGGGGTACAGTGTGTGTGAGAGTGTGGAGAAAGGGATAGTCAGAGTCTTTTTCCCAGTGTAGAAATGTCAAATATTAGCAGGTATAGGTTTTAGGTGAGAGAGGAAAAATTTAAAGGAGGTGTGTGAGGCAATTTTTTCTTTCACACAGAGAGTGGTGATTGCCTGGAACATACTGCCAGGGGAGGTTGTAGAAACAGATACAATAGTGTGGTTTAAGAAGCATTTGGACAGTCACATGAACAGGCTAGGAATAGAGGGATATGAACCACGCAGGCAGATGGGATTAAGTTAGAATGGCAACATGGTCGGCACAGACTTGCTGGGCCAAAGGACTGATCCCATGCTACACTGTTCTGTATTTTATGTTCTACCAAAGGCCGTACTGTTCTACGCTCTATCAAAAGCTGCTCAAAAAGCTTCTTAAAAAGCTTACAGCTGAAAAGCAGGCCTGACAGGAGAAGACAAATATTTGCATGGAATGTGTAACTTGAATTAGAAATAAACACACTAGTCCATTAGCAAACTTTGGGCCAACAAACTTGAAGAGAAGAAAGGTCAGAGTGAAAATGCAAACCTAGAAAGGATTCAACAAAAGATAAAGAGACATGTTCCCCAGGGAACGTTACTGAACTTCTTCTTTCTGGCAGTTTCATTCCTTCTTGACATTGTTGATCAATTATAGAGATATTGCACCATCTAATTCTTCACCATCCTCCACATATCGTTCCACACCCTCTCTCACACTGGACCCCATCCAACTCCCCACTCTCACACACACTGTACCCCATCCAACTCCCCACCCTCACACACACTGTACCCCATCCAACCCAACTCGCCCTCATACACACTGGACCCCATCCAACCCAACTCGCCCTCATACACACTGGACCCCATCCAACTCCCCACTCTCACACACACTGTACCCCATCCAACTCCCCACCCTCTCACACACTGTACCCCATCCAACCCAACTCGCCCTCATACACACTGGACCCCATCCAACTCCCCACTCTCACACACACTGTACCCCATCCAACCCAACTCGCCCTCATACACACTGGACCCCATCCAACTCCCCACCCTCTCACACACACTGTACCCCATCCAACCCAACTCGCCCTCATACACACTGGACCCCATCCAACTCCCCACTCTCACACACACTGTACCCCATCCAACTCCCCTCCCTCACACACACACTGGACCCCATCCAACTCCCCACTCTCACACACACTGTACCCCATCCAACTCCCCACCCTCACACACACTGTACCCCATCCAACCCAACTCGCCCTCATGCACACTGGACCCCATCCAACTCCCCACTCTCACACACACCGTACCCCATCCAACTCCCCTCCCTCACACACACTGTACCCCATCCAACTCCCCACTCTCACACACACTGTACACCATCCAACTCCCCACCCTCACACACACTGTACCCCATCCAACCCAACTCGCCCTCATACACACTGGACCCCATCCAACTCCCCACTCTCACACACACTGTACCCCATCCAACCCAACTCGCCCTCATACACACTGGACCCCATCCAACTCCCCACTCTCACACACACTGTACCCCATCCAACCCAACTCGCCCTCATACACACTGGACCCCATCCAACTCCCCACTCTCACACACACTGTACCCCATCCAACCCAACTCGCCCTCATACACACTGGACCCCATCCAACCCAACTCGCCCTCATACACACTGGACCCCATCCAACTCCCCACTCTCACACACACTGTACCCCATCCAACTCCCCACCCTCACACACACACTGTACACCATCCAACCCACCCCACCCTCGCACACACACTGTACACCATCCAACTCCCCACCCTCACACACACACTGTACACCATCCAACTCCTCACCCGCACACACGCTGCTCCCCACTCAACTCCCTGTATTGGTGGTTTTATTCAAAAAGGTATTCAAAAAGAGTGGGTACCCAATGAACACAGTCTGCCAATTTCTCATCAATTAACCCAAACAACGAGACAAAACACATCCAGAAACCCTAGCCACTCTCCCCTACATCAAAGACATCTCAGAAATGACTGCCAGACTACCCAGACCCCTTGGCAACATGGCAGCCCACAAACCCACCAACATACTAAAACAGCAGCTAATGAACTTGAAAGACCCTATACAGCCAACAAGCAAAATTAATGTCATTTACAAAATGCCATGCAAGGACTATAACAAACACTACATTGGACAAGCAGGCAGAAAACTAGCCAACAGGATACATGAACATCAACTAGCTACAAAATGTCATGACCCTCTCTCATTAGTATCCTCACATATGGATAAGTGAAGGACACCACTTCAACTGGGACAACACATCCATCTGAGGACAAGCCAAACACAGACACACATGAGAATTCCTCGAAGAAGGCATTTCAACCAAAACGCTATCAACAAACACATTGACTTGAACCCGATTTGCCACCCCCGAGAAAAAGAACAAGAAATGACATCACCATAGGAAATGACATCACCAACCCAAAGAAACCCCAACATATAAATAGAAAGCAGGAATCATCAACAGTGCTTCGTCCAGAGGCCCACTGAAGATGTTACCTAGTATGCTGATGAAACATCTGAAAATGAACCTTACAGCTCAGTGAGCAAACCTACATCCAGAGCCTCAACCTGAGCTAAAAATCTTCTCAAAACCCGCTAACAGAGATCCATTCCCTCCACTACTGACTCTCAGTAGTTGCAATGTGTACCACCAAGGAAGTACTGCAGAAATTCACCAGCTCTCCACATGCAACACCTTTCAAACCCATGACCCACTAACATCCAGATGGACGAGAGCAACATTTACAAGGGAACACTACCGAATACTAATGCCCTTCTCATTCTGACTTGGAACTATATCACTGCTCCTTCAATGTCATTGAGTCAAAATCCCAGAATTCCTTCCCTAATAGCATTGTGGGTACAACTGCACTGAATGGTTTGCAGCTGTCTAAGAAGACACTTTAGCCTCACCCTCTCAAGGGCAACTAGGGACGAGCTGTAAATGGTGATCCAGCTAGTGACACCACACACCTGAAAGAATTTTTAAAAGTATTCATTCCTGCTCCTGCTTCTTTAGATTTCTTTCTTTTGTCAATTATTTGCCAACTTAACTTTGAAATCCAAAATCCTTTTCCTTTCCTGTCTCCATAACTCGAATCCAAAGTCATGGGTTCCAGTGACCAACTTTCTGGCCTGTGCCAACGGACATAACTCCCACCATCATGTCCCACGCTGTGAAGTTTGCTCTCCTGCAGAGGGATTTGCCAGCGTGAAATAAGGAAGTTACCAGAGGAATTTTCAGGTCATCAGGCTGGTCTCTGTTCTCTTTGGTGTTGAAAAAACGAGGATCCTGTTGAAACAGATATGATTCTGAAGAAGTTTGACAGAAGTTTGTGGACGGTGGCACAGTGGTTAGCACTGCTGCCTCATAGCGCCAGAGACCCGGGTTCAATTCCCGCCTCAGGCGACTGACTGTGTGAAGTTTGCACGTTCTCCCCGTGTCTGCGTGAGTTTCCTCCGGGTGCTCCGGTTTCCTCCCACAGTCCAAAGATGTGCAGGGTCAGGTGAATTGGCCATAATAAATTGCCCGTAGTGTTAGGTAAGGGGTAAATGTAGGGGTATGGGTGGGTTTCGCTTCGGCGGGTCGGTGTGGACTTGTTGGGCCGAAGGGCCTGTTTCCACACTGTAATGTAATCTAATCTAATGGATACTGAAAGGTTGCTTTCGCCCCTTCAGTTGTGGAACCTGGAACATTAGGACACAACCTCAGAATAAGGCATTAATTATTTCGGACTGAGACAGTCTATGGGTTTTTAGATTTCTCTACCTCAGACAGTTGTGGATGCTTCAGTGTTGAACATATTTAAGGTTGAGATAGACTTTTGGTTTCTCAGGGAATTGACGGTCGTGGAAGCTTTTGGGAAAGTGACGTTGGAGCCAATGATGAGCCACAATTGTCTGAATGTTTAAGGGGGAATGTAGCCCACTTCTGTGCCTGCGTCTTTCGTTTTTATGAGTCTTGGCTGTTGTGAGATAAGAGTCAAAAACCCAGAGTGAGTTCAAAACAAATGAGAAACATCTCCAAACAGTTGAAAATGTTTGATGTTGTTTTAATTATTTGTTTTTGAAAGCTCCACTATAATAATGGCTCCAATTGAGTAATGCTGTACTGCATTGCCCTTGACTAAAAGTGAATGGATCTTTGAATTGATAAATCGTTTAGTTTAACATCAGGTTTAATTAAAGCTCAATGAATAATGCCACTATTAAACACTGCCATAAAATTTTGACTCTGTTGATCACCTCTGAATTAAAAACTTGTGGGTTCAAACTCATTTTGCTGTTTGAGGACATTATCAAGGACACACCATGCACAGAATCATAAAATCATAGAACGCTATATCACAATGAAAGGCCATTCTGCCCATTCATTTCATGCTGGTTCTTTCAAACAGTAATCCCACTCTCCTGTCTCCTCTGCTTGTTTTACCAACCACCTTACACTAGTTATAACTCAGAGAAAGTGAGGACTGCAGATGCTGGAGATCAGAGCTGAAAAATGTGTGGCTGGAAAAGCGCAGCAGGTCAGGTAGCATCCAAGGAGCAGGAGAATCGGCGTTTCGGGCATAAGCCCTCCTTCTTCGATGCTGCCTGACCTGCTGCGCTTTTCCAGCAACACATTTTTCAGCACTAGTTATAACTCTCCAACCATGAGAACATTTCTCCTTATTTATTCGATCTAAACCCTTCTTTCGCTTTAAACAACATGAGGAAATTACCTCATGCCATCGCTGCTCCATGGACAATGATCTTGGAACTCTAATCTTTTACCATTACTTCCAGCGGGTTATCATGACATTAAAATGCGATCAGGGAGTTAGCACTATACTTCGAATTCCTCAGCTGCTGTGTTTGATATCTGTTTAATTCTTTCATTAGTTGCATGTGCTACTGGCAAGTGCTGTGTTTATTGCTCAACCCTAATTGCCCTTGAACTGAGTGGTTTACTCAGTCGTTTCAGAGGGCAGTTAAGAGTCAACCACACTGGGGAGTCACATGTAGATCTGATAAAGTAAAGACAATATTCCCTTCCCTTTCAGGTAGAAGTGAAACAGATGGGCTTTTAATGTCAATCAACATTTGTTGCATGATCTTCATTAATGATACTAGCTTTCGATCCCAGATGTTATTAATTGAATTCAAATTCTTCTGCTTTAGTCTGGGCTTCTAGATTTCTTGTCCACTGACATTACCACGACACCATCATTTCTCTAAGGCATTCCCCATTGTTGTTTCCAAGCATTCATGACCAAATTAGTCAGTCATCTCACTCAGTTGGCAGTGATAGAAGCTTGCTATGCAGAAATCGCTTCTGGGTTTCTCCATAAACAAGAGCACAGGCAGACCTCACATTGTGAACAGGTTCCATTCTGGAGTACGTTCGCAAGTCGGTATTGCAGTAATTATAATGAGGTAAGCCAGGTGGACCTCATAGAATATGAGTTCCCTGATTGGGGCTGTTAACCTAGTCCAATCAGGGAGCCCTGGCTGTCAGATAATAACAGGAGTGTCCTCACTTTTTAATTTTCTTAAAAACCATCTCCTCTGTTTTTGGCTGCACTTCAGTCCCATGCTCCTGATCTTTGGGCAGCCAGTGCAGAGGGAGGAGGGTAAGGTCAGAGGACCTCCTCATGAGTCTGCTCCTGGACCTGGCCAAACTGACCATAAACAGTTTGACCCATGGCCAGGCAGTGGGCCATGGAGGGGGTCATTAGGGCCAATTGCCTGCCCCTCTTCCGCAGTTACGTTAGAGCCCAGTTGTCTCTGGAGAAGGAGCACGTGGTGTCCACCAACACCCTTGAGTTGTTCAGGGAAAGGTGGGCACCGCAGGGAGTGGAGTGTATTATTTCCCCCTCCAATTCTATTTTGATTTAATTCCTGCTCTCCCCTTCACTGTTTGATCACACAGCATTGCCCTTTGATGTGAAGGGCACTGTTTGTCACTGGTCACTCGGGTGAAATTCTTCCTGGTGGTGGAAATTTGAATAAAGATTCGTGCACCTTGTGTCTTTCACTGTGTCGCACACCTGCACACACACAACATGGGTGCTGGGGAAAACATAAGCACTACCGCAGTTAGGCAGTAGTGTGGGGGTAAACAAAAAAAGGAAAAAAAAATTAAAATTAAAAGAAAAATAGACAGGAGTGTCAGATGTATTGTCCACTCTGAGAGCTGGCTCTGAGGGAGCTAGATCAGTGTCAAGGATTCTCCATGTGTAAATAAAGGGTAGCTTGGTGATGGGATACTGACCTCTGTGGAGAGAAAAAAAATAAGAGGTGTGTCCTCTCTTTTTAATTTTCTCCAAAACCATCTCCTCTGTTTTTGGCTGCACTGCAGTCCCCCACTCCTGATCTTTGGGCACCCGGTGTGGAGGGGGGAGGGTAAGGTCAGAGGATCTCCTCATGGGTCTGCTCCTGGGCCTGGCCATACTGGCCATAAACAGGTCCAGGCAGCAGGCCGTGGAGGGGGTCATTCGGGCCAATTGTCTGCTCCTCTTATGCGGCTACGTCCGAGCCCGGGCATCCCCAGGTATGCGGTGTTGACCAACTCCCTCGAGGTTTTTAGGGAGAGGTGGACACCACAGGGAGAGGATGCTTTATTTCACCCTCCAACTCTATTTTGATTTAATCCCCGGCCCTCCCCTCCACCTTTTGGATCACACAGCATTGCCCTTTGTGTAGGGCACTGCTTGTCACTGGCCACTCGGGTGTTTCCTTTCTTCCCGGTGGTGGAATATAAATATAGATTTACACACTTGCTGTTCTTCACTGTGTCCTACACCTGCACACACACAACATGGGTGTGGGGAGAATAAGCACTACCACAGTTAGGCGGCAGTGTGGGAGAAAATACAGAAAAAAAAATAAACAGGAGATTTAGAAGCTCCTCAGTTTAGGGGACTGATTCCGTAAAAAAAGAAAAACTAAAAAAAAAGGAATGTCAGAGGTTCTGCTCACTCTGACAGCTGGCTCTAAGGGAACTGGATTATTATTATGAAAGGACTCTCCACATTTAAATAAAGGATGACTTGGAGACAGAATACTTGTCTTTCTGGAGTTACTTCAGTGACAAATGAGGGAAATGTCTTCTCCTGAAGAACTTCACTCGCAACAGTTGTCTTTGAGTTGGAGTAAACATTTTTGGCATTAGTGAGTTTTGTGATTTGTAGCTCAGGTTGCAGTTCTGGATATAGGTTTGCTCGCTGAGCTTGATGGTTCATTTCCAGACATTTCGTCACCCTACTAGGTAACATCTTCAGTGGGCCTCAGGTGAAGCACTGCTGATGATTCCCACTTTCTATTTTTATGTTCAGGTTTCTTTGGGTTGGTGATGTAATTTCCTGTGGTGATGTCATTTCCTGAATCATGCTGTTACTTGAGAAACTTGACTTATTCGATCCTGTCATTAAAGACTGGGCCAATATGTGGAAAGAGTGCGTTATTTTGTCTGGGCAAATGACATTGGGGCAGATGAAAAGCAGCAAGTAATTCTCCAGACAGCTTGTGGACCCATACCTTTATCGGTTATGAGGACCCTAACTTTCTCTGAAGCACCAGAAACTAAAACCTTCCAAGGTTTCATAGACTTAGTAAAGGAATATTATGAGCCCAAGCCTCCCCTAATTCTGAGGAATTGTCGGTTTTCCTTGACATCTCAAGAACCAGGGAATCCGTGTTGGGATTTTTGATTTGGTTAAGATGAATGGCAGAGGCATGTGACTTTGGTTTCACCCTTCGTGAGATGCTGAGAGACATGGCACATGGGATTAATGATGTAACCATGCAAAAACACCTACCAGCTGAAACCCAACTGGACTTCAAACAGACAGTACAACTGGCTTCATCATTGGAAAATGCAGCAAGTGGTGCATCTAAGTTGCAGGGTACTCTGAAAGAACTGGGTGCTCTTGCTGATCCAGCTGAGCTTGGGGAAGACTCGTGAGTGAAGGCAATTGCATAGCCTCGCTCAGGACATATCCTGAGCAGAGTGACTCTAGGTCTGCCCACAGCAAAACCCTGAAACAAAGCCAAGCCTTAGTCAAACAGTTAACATTTTCTTCATTTTCCAGGCTGGCGAGCCATTGTAGTTGCCTCCAGTATGTGGACTCGAGACAACAAAAGAATCCCGTTAGACCCAAAATGAATAAGAAAATTCAGAGGCTGTGAATCCAGGAGACTGTGCACCCTGGAAAGCCGGCCTACGTCTAGTTTAGAACAGTTAAATTGCTTTGCAGTATCCAAATCAGGAACAATCAAAATAAATGTCTGTCTAAATGGTCACTAAACATAGAATATTAAAGCGCAGTACAGGCCCTTCAGCCCTGAATGTTGCACTGGCCTGTGGAACCAATCTGAAGTCCATCTAACCTACAATATTCCATTCTTGTCCATATGCCTATCCAATGACAATTTAAATGCCCTTAAATTTGGTAAGTCTACAACTGTTGCAGGCAGTGTGTTCCACGCCCCTTACTACACTCTGTGTAAAGAAACTACCTCTGATATCTGTCCTATATCTATCACCCCTCAATTTAAAGATATGTCCCTTGTGCTAGCAAATCTTCAGAAATCCTCATCCTTGGAAAAAGGCTCTCACTTTCCACCCTATCTAACCCTCTGATTATCTTATACGTCTCAGTTAGAGTCATAGAGTCATAGAGATGTACAGCGTAGAAATAAACCCTTCAGTCCAACCCAACCATGCCGACCAGATATCCCAACCCAATCTAGTCCCACCTGCCAGCACCCGGCCCATACCCATCCAAATGCCTCTTAAATGTTGCAATTGTACCAGCCTCCACCACTTCCTCTGGCAGCTCATTCCACACGTATCACTCTCTGCGTGAAAAAGTTGCCCCTTAGGTCTCTTTTATATCTTTCCCCTCTCACCCTAAACCTATGCCCTCTAGTTCGGGACTCCCCCACCCCAACGAAAAGACTTTGCCTTTTTACCCTATCCATGCCCCTCATAATTTTGTAAACCTCGATAAGGTTTATAGAGCCTCAGCCTCTGATGCTCCAGGGAAAACAGCCCCAGCCTGTTCAGCCTCTCCCTGTAGCTCAAATCCTCCAACCCTGGCAACATCCTTGTAAATCTTTTCTGAACCCTTTCAAGTTTCACAACATCTTTCTGATAGGAAGGAGACCAGAATCGCACGCAATATTCCAACAGTGGCCTAACCAATGTCCTGTACAGTTGCAACATGACCTCCCAACTCCTGTACTCAATACTCTGACCAATAAAGGAAAGCATACCAAATGCATTCTTCACTATCCTATCTACCTGCCACTCTGCTTTCAAGGAGCTGTGAATCTGCACTCCATGGTCTCTTTATTCAGCAACACTCCATAGGACCTTACCATTAAGTGTATAAGTCCTGCTAAGATTTGCTTTCCTAAAATGCAGCGCCTCACATTTATCTGAATTAAACTCCCTCTGCCACTTCTCAGCCCATTGGCCCATCTGGTCCAGATCCTGTTGTAATCTCAGGTAACCCTCTTCGCTGTCCACTACACCTCCAATTTTGGTGTAATCTGCAAACTTACTAACTGTGCCTCTTATGCTCACATCCAAATCATTTATGTAAATGACAAAAAGTAGAGGGCCCAGCACCGATCCTTGTGGCACTGAAAAAACAACCCTCCACCACCACCCTCTGTCTTCTACCTTTGAGCCAGTTCTGTATCCAAATGGCTAGTTCTCCCTGTATTCCATGAGCTCTAACCTTGCTAATCAGTCTCCCATGGGGAACCTTGTCGAACGCCTTTCTGAAGTCCATATAGATCACATCTACTGCTCTGCCCTCATCAATCTTCTTTTTAACTTCTTCAAAAAACTCAATCAAGTTTGTGAGACATGATTTCCCATGCACAAAGCCATGTTGACTATCCCGAATCAGTCCTTGCCTTTCCAAATACGTGTACATCCTGTCCCTCAGGATTCCCTCCAACAACTTGCCCACCACTGAGGTCAGGCTCACCGGTCTATAGTTCCCTGACTTTTCTTTATCGCCCTTCTTAAACAGTGGCACCATGTTTGCCAACCTCCAGTCTTCCGGCACCTCACCTGTGACTATCGTTGATTCAAATATCTCAGCCAGAGACCCAGCAATCACTTCTCTAGCTTCCCACAGAGTTCTCGGGTACACCTCAATAGGTCCTGGGGATTTATCCACTTTTAACCGTTTCAAGACATCCAGCACTTCCTCCTCTGTAATCTGGACATTTTGCAAGATGTCACCATCTATTTCCCTACAGTCTATATCTTCCATATCCTTTTCCACAGTATATACTGATACAAAATATTCATTTAGTATCTCCCCCATTTTCTGTGGCTCCACACGAAGGCTGCCTTGCTAATCTTTGAGGGGCCCTATTCTCTCCCTAGTTACCCTTTTGTCCTTAATATATTTGTAAAAACCCTTGGGATTCTCCTTAATTCTATTTGCCAAAGCTATCTCATGTCCCCTTTTTGCCCTCCTGATTTCCCTCCTAACTATACTCCTACTTTCTTTATAATCTCCGAAGGATTCACTCGATCTATCCTGTCTATACCTGACATATGCTTCCTTCTTTTTCTTAACCAAACCCTCAATTTCTTTAGTCATCCAGCATTCCCTATACCTACCAGCCTTCCCTTTCACCTTGACAGGAATATACTTTCTCTGGATTCTTGTTATCTCATTTCTGAAGGCTTCCCATTTTCCAGCCGTCCCTTTACCTGCGAAAATTTGCCTCCAATCAGCTTTCAAAAGTTCTTGCCGAATACCATCAAAATTGGCCTTTCTCCAATTTAGAACTTCAACTTTTAGATCTAGGCTATCCTTTTCCATCATTATTTTAAAATGAATAGAATTATAGTCACTGGCCCCAAACTGCTCGCCAACTGACACCTCAGTCACCTGTCCTGCCTTATTTCCCAAAAGTAGGTCTAGTTTTGCAACTTCTCTGGTAGGTACATCCACATACTGAATCAGAAAATTGTCTTGTACGCACTTAAGAAATTCCTCTCCATCTAAGCCTTTAACACTATGGCAGTCCCAGTCTATGTTTGGAAAGTTAAAATCCCCTACCATAACTACCCTATTGTTCTTACAGATAGCTGAGATCTCCTTGTAAGTTTGTTTCTCAATTTCCCTCTGACTATTAGGGGGTCTATAATACAATCCCAATAAGGTGATCATCCCTTTCTTATTTCTCAGTTCCACCCAAATAACTTCCCTGGATGTATTTCTGGGAATATCTTCCCTCAGCACAACTGTAATGCTATCCCTTATCAAAAAATGCCACTCCTCCTCCTCTCTTACCTCCCTTTCTATCCTTCCTGTAGCACTTGTATCCTGGAACATTAAGCTGCCAGTCCTGCCCATCCCTGAGCCATGTTTCCGTAATTGCTATGATATCCCAGTCCCATGTTCCTAACCATGCCCTGAGTTCATCTGCCTTCCCTGTTTGGCCCCTTGCATTGAAATAAATGCAGTTTAATTTATTAGTCCTACCTTGTCCCTGCCTGCCCCGACTGTTTGACTTCTGTTCTCAGCTATACCCATCTCAGATCAATCTCTTTCCTCACTAACTCCCTGGGTCCCACCCCAATACCTTACTAGTTTAAATCCTCCCGAGCAGTTCTAGCAAATTTCCCTGCCAGTATATTAGTCCCCTTCCAATTTAGGTGCAATCCGTCCTTCTTGTACAGGTCACTTCTATCCCAAAAGAGATTCCAATGATCCAAAAATGTGAATCCTTCTCCCATTCACCAGCTCCTCAGCCATGCATTCATCTGCTCTATCCTCCTATCCCTGCCCTTACTAGCTCGTAGCACCAGGAGTAATCCAGATATTACTACCCTTGAGGACCTCCTTTTTAGATTTCTGCCTGACTCTCTGTAATCTCCCTTCAGAATCTCAACCTTTTCCCTTCCTATATCGTTGGTTCCAATGTGGGCGATGACCTCCTGCTGGCCCCTCTCCCCCATGAGAACATTCTGCACCCTCTCCGAGACATCCTTGATCCTGGCACCAGGGAAGCAACACACCATTCTGCTTTTTCTCCGCTGGCCACAGAAACGTCTGTCTGTACCTCAGACTATAGAATCCCCTAACACAATTGATCTCTTGGAAGCTGACATACCCTCGTTGCATTAGAGCCAGTCTCAATACCAGAAACTTGGCTGTTCATGCTACGTTCCCCTGAGAATCTATCACCCTCTACATTTTCCAAAACAGCATACCTGTTTGAAATGGGTATATCCACAAAAGACTCCTGCCCTAGGTGCCAACCTCTCTCACCCTTCCTGGTGTTAACCCATCTATGTGACTGTATCTGAGACTTCCCCCCCTTCCTATAACTGCCATCCATCACGTACTGTTGCTGTTGCAAATTCCTCATCTCCTTTACCTGTCTCTCCAACCGATCCACTCGATCTGATAAGATTCGCATCCAACAGCATTAATGGCAGATATAATCCGCAGTAACCCTTAAACTCTCTTTCGACTCCCACATCTGACAAGAAGTACATATCACAGCAAAGGCCATTTTTGCTCCTTCACAATCTACAGACCCAGAAAATAACGCCATCTTATTCCTCTACAAACACTGCCCCAGGTTAAATTAATAGCTATGGCTTATATTTTATGCTTAATCAAGAGACTTATCTCCAAAAACATATAATCAAGAAAGAATCCACTATACTCACTATTGCAGCCTTCCTCTTGGACAGACTTAAAACAACAATTAACTTATCTGATTCTGTGCTGTGAACTTTGCCCAACAGGTTCCTCCAAGATGAGTTGTGAATTTCACTGTTTGTTAATTTTCCCAGACGCACTCCGATGTCCCAGCGATACACGAATTCAAACAGCAAAGGCGGTAACTATGCAGGTTCTCGCTCTCTCTCTCTCTCTCCTGCACTGTCCTCACCATGTGCTTCCTTTGTCTGCTCTTCTCCCTTTTAAACTGCTGTTGTTTTGACATTTTTTTTTCCAAAGTTCCAAAACAATGCAACAGCATATAAAACAGTAATTGCTGCTCCTGGAATTCGAGGAAATCACCTCCAACACCTAAAATACCTCAAAAAAAGGAGCAGCTCTTACAGCCAGAAATTTTTCCCGTCCTCCATCTTGGATTACACAATTAAGTCACGCCTCAATCTTCTTCTCTTTAACGAAAACAGCCTCAAGTCCCTCAGCCTTTCCTCAGAAGACCTTCCCTCCATACCAGGCAACATCCTAAAAAATCTCCTCTGAACACTTTCCAAAGCTTCCACATCTTTTCTACAATGCGGTGACCAGAACTGTACGCAATACTCCAAATGTGACTGCGCCAGAGTTTTGTAGCTGCAGCATGATCTCATGGTTCCGAAACTCAATCCCTCTACCAATAAAAGCTAACACACAGTGTGCCTTCTTATCAATCTGGGTGGCAACTTTCAAGGATCTATGTACCTGGACACCAAGATCTCTCTGCTCATCTACACTACCAAGAATCGTACCATTAGCCCAGTACTCTGCATTCCTGTTGCTCCTTCCAAAGTGAATCACCTCGCACTTTTCTACATTCAACTCCATTTGTCACCTCTCAGCCCAGCTCTGCAGCTTATCTGTCTCTCTGTAACCTACAACATCCTTCGTCACTATCCACAACTCTACCAACTTCAATGTCATCTGCAAATTTACTAACCTATCCCTCTATACCCTCATCCAGGTCATTTATAAAAATGACAAACAACAGTGGACCCAAAACAGATCCTTATGGTACCCCACTAGCAACTGAACTCCAGGGTGAATATTTCCCATCAACCACCACCCTCTGTTTTCTTTCAGCTAGCCAATTTCTAATCCAAACCATTGAACAAAGAGACCATGGAGTGCAGGTTCATAGCTCTATGAAAGTGGAGTCGCAGGTAGATAGGATAGTGAAGAAGGCGTTTGGTATGCTTTCCTTTATTGGTCAGAGTATTGTGTACAGGAGTTGGGAGGTCATGTTGCGGCTGTACAGGACATTGGTTAGGCCACTGTTGGAATATTGCGTGCAATTCTGGTCTCCTTCCTATCAGAAAGATGTTGTGAAATTTGAAAGGGTTCAGAAAAGATTTACACGGATGTTGCCAGGGTTGGAGGATTTGAGCTATAGGGAGAGGCTGAACAGGCTAAGGCTGTTTTCCCTGGAGCATCAGAGGTTGAGGGGTGACCTTATAGAGGTTTACAAAATAATGAGGGGAATGGATAGGGTAAATAGATAAAGTCTTTTCCCTGGAGTTGGGGAGTCCAGAACTGGAGGGCATAAGTTTAGATGAGAGGGGAAAGATATAAAATAGACCTAAGGGGCTACTTTTTCACACAGATGGTGGTACGTGTATGGAATGAGCTGCCAGAGGAAGTGGTGGAGTCTGGTACAATTGCAACATTTAAGAGGCATTTGGATGGGTATATGAATAGGAAGGGTTTGGAGGGATATGGGCCGGGTGCTGGCAGGTGGGACTAGATTGGGTTGGGATATCTGGTCAGCATGGACGGGTTGGACTGAAGGGTCTGTTTCCTTGCTGTACATCTCTATGACTCTATGACTCGAAATCACCCTCAATCCCATGCCTCCGTATTTTGTGTATTAGCCTACCATAGGGAACCTTATCATACGCCTTTCTGAAATCCATATGCACCGTATCAACTGCTTTACCCTCAGACATCTGTTTGGTCACCTTTCTCAAAGAACTCAATAAGGTTTGTGAGGCATGATCTACCCTTCGCAAAACCGTGTTGACTATCCCAAATCCTATCTCTTATAACCCTTTCCAACGCTTTACCCACAACTGAAGTAAGGCTCACAGGTCTATAATTTCCAGGGTTGCCTCTACACCCCTTCTTGAACAAGGGAACAACATTTGCTATCCTCCAGTCTTCTGGCACTATTCCTGTAGACAATGACGACATAAAGATCAAAGTGGAAGGATTGGCAATCTCCTCTCTGGCTTCTCAGAGAATCCTAGGATAAATCCCTTTGGCCCTGGGAATTTATCTATTTTCACTCTTTTCAGAATTGCTAACACCGCCTCCTTATGCACCTCAAACCCGTCGAGTCTCATAGCTTGTATCTCAGTATTCTCCTGGACCACATTGTCTTTTTCGAGTGTGAATACTGACAAAAAGTATTCATTTTGCACTTGCCCTGTCTCCTTGGACTCCATGCACAACTTTCCACTACAATGCTTGATTGGCCCTAACCTTACTCCAGTCATTCTTTTATTCCTGTTATACCTATAGAAAGCCTTAGGATTTTCTTGATCCTATCCGCCAAAGGCTTCTTATGTCCCCTCCTGACTCTTCTTAGCTCTCTCTTTAGGACTTTCCTGGCTAGCTTGTCACCTGGTTCTAATGGTGGTTGATACCAATGCAGCTGTATGAGTGATCGCAAAACCAATCTTTAACAAAATTCGCTCTAGATTCCAAACCTTATATTTGTGCAAGGCGGAGAATCTAAACTCGGGAACCTTTACAGATTAAGGATGCAACTTCAATTGCAGTTTCTTATGGGAAGTAGCCAGTTCAGTACCACTTGATTGTAGTAAAAAGCTGAGTCGCAAATCAGATGGTGCGAAATTGGTTGAGAAAGATTCAACTAGATGGGGCCAACATTTTTTGATTAGAAAATGGCTGCTTGAATGAAGGCCCAATTAAATACCCAGATGTTTTTCAGGAAGTGCTGGGGGCTATCGAAAAGATTGAGGGCTATCATCATTCCTGATGAAGGGCTTTTGCCCAAAACGTCGATTTTCCTGCTTCTTGGATGCTGCCTGACCTGCTGTGCTTTTCCAGCACCACTCGAATCTGGGCTACCAAAGGAGCCAAAACCACCTTACATTTGGAAGCAATCCCATGATTCTGCAAGGCCTGCCCAGTGCCAGTTGCCCTGTGGGCAAAAGTGATGGCAGAAATCAGAAAGCTGGAATCATCAAACCAGTCCAGTTTGTGGAGTGGGTGGCACTGGTCATACTGGTTGTAAAGCCCAATGGGTCGTTTTGCCTTTGCGGTGATTTTAAACAGACAGTAAACCACTTTTCAATGCTGGATAAATGGTCAGTCCTTCGCATTGAGGATTTAAACACAAAGCTGGCTGGGGGTGCTGTCCTTCACAAAGTTGGACATGAGCAATTGCAATTGTGGTTAGATGAGGATTCCAGAAATATGCTACAATTAATACCATAAGGGTTTGTACCAACGTGGGAGACTGTCCTCTGGGGTATCGTCAGCCTGTCCAATCTTTCAGTGGATGATGGAGAACATTTTACAAAGTCTACTCCAGGTGGTCATTGTTCTAGATGACATACTAATAACAGGGCAGACGCCCCAATAAGGAGCATTGAGACAACTTGGATGTGATCCATAGATGAGCTGAAAATGTGTTGCTGGAAAAGCCCTTCTTCAGGAATCATGCCCGAAACGTCGATTCTCCTGCTCCTTGGATGCTGCCTGACCTGCTGCGCTTTTCCAGCAACACATTTTCAGCTCTGATCTCCAGCATCTGCAGTCCTCACTTTCTCCTATGATCCATAGACCTCTCTCCCAGGTGGGCATAAGGTTTAGAAGGGAAAGATGTGTGTTCCAGTCAGCCAAAGTGACTCACTCAGCCAATGCAATTGACGAGACCCAGTTACACTCTTTGGAAGATAAAGTGAGAGTGATCATAGGTGACCTGGCTCCCATGTCTGCCCCAGAACTCAGGTACTTTCCTTGGGCTGTTAAATTATTCTGTAAATTCAGACATAACCTGGCCTCTGCCTTGGCATCTTTGCATTAACTCTGAAGAAAGAGTCAGCCTTAGAATTGGTTGCGTTGCGAAGCCATATCTTTCAGGGAAGTGAAGAAACAGCTATCATCCACAATGATCCCAAATGAGATCGATATTGACATGCAATGCATCCCCATATGGCATCAGGTTGGTATTAGCTCATAGGTGGCACGATAAAGAAAAATGCCCAATAGTGTATGCATCCAAGACTTTGGCTAATGCTGAATGTAAATACGCTCAGATAGAGAAGGAAGGGTTGGCACTCATATTTGGAGTCAGAAAGTTCTACCAATACCTTTACAGGTGTAAATTTCTAATAATAATGGACCACAAACCCCTGCTAGGTGTACTTAAAGAGGACAAAGCAGTGTCGTCCATAGCTTCAGGCTGAATTCAGCACTAATACTAGGTGCTTTTTGGGACACCATCTGAGGGGTCAAGTAACAAATTTGGGTGCATTGAGCCACCTCCCAATTGGCAGACACACCACTGGTGACACTACTACTGGAAGAGTCCATAATGGAGTTAAATTTTCTGGATACACTTCCAGTCACAGCTGACAATATCAAACTTTGGATGCAGAAAGATCCGGTCCTGGCAAAACTGAAACAGCTGGTGGTGATGGGGGAAACTAAAGCGCCATCACAACAAGAATTGAAACATTTTTGGACTCGGAGAGACCAGATCACAGCAGAAGACAGCTTATTATTCTGGGGAGCAGGACTGATTGTCCTGAGCAAAGGTCGCCACCAGATACTGGCTGAACTCCACCAGAGTTATCCAGGGGTTTCCAAAATGAAGATGTTGGTGAGAGGCTATGTCTGGTGGCCACGATTGGATGTAGATATAGCCTCATTGGTGGAGCAGTGCCCACAATGCCAGTAAGGATGGAAACTTACACCAGCAGTAGTACCCCAGCACATTCATGTGAATGGCTAGGGAAACCCTGGACTCAGTGACATGTCAGCTATGCAGGTTTCGTGGGCTCAATGTTCTTGGTCATTGTGGACACCTACTCAAAATGGCTAGATGTATATGTTCGTACGTCAAATGCGAGGACGATGGTAGAAAAATTGTGTGCACCTTTTGCAATACACGAATTCCCCGAACTATTGCTCATAGATAGCGGACCATTATTTACCAGTAGGGGATTTGAGTATTTCCTGAAGTCGAATGGTATTCAACAATTAAGGACAGCTTCAAGCCATCCATCATCCAATGGTCTGGCGTAAAGAAACAGCCTACAGCTTCACTCAATACCAAACTGTCCTAGTTCTTGTTTGATATGGGAGCACCCCTCCTGCAGTGACATGGATAGCTCCAGCAGTGTTCCTCATGGGGAGAAGACTCTGCATCAGGTTGAAGCTGGTCTCCCCACACCTGGACGGGGGAGGGTGAAACAGTATCTGGAACGCCAATGCCAGGTGTAAGTCTCCTCCAAGTGCAAGAGACAATTTACTTCAGGGACAGAGTTTGTAGGAACTATGGGAGTGGCCCTACATGGGTATGAGGCAGGGTCAATGCAAGATCAGGTGTATTGGTTTATAAAGTTTGGGTAGGAACGACAGTCCTGAACAAGCACGTATACCCTATGAAACCTGCCAACTTGCGAACAGTGCAGAAGCAAAACGTGCCCACCCCTCCTTGCCAGCCTTTCCGACTGTTCCAGAACCTTCCATCAAGCACTGAAGATACTTCAGAATCTGAAATGGACACAGCGGATGTCACTGCCTCAACGCCTTTATCTCTTGAAGAAGAGAATGAATTTCTTCCAAGGCCCTCTGGGTGCAAGAGGTGGGCTACAGTCGGTACACGCTGCTTATACCTGAGGCTGTGTTGGAGGAACCTGACCCAGTGCTAAAACAGCACTGAAGGAGCTACAAAAACATAGAACTGGCCTATATCTTCAGACTCAGAGGGGGAGGGATGTAGTGATTGTAACAAGAATGGCCAGGTGGACCTCATATAATATGAATTCCCTGATTGGGGCTGTTAATCTGGTTCAATCTGGGAGCCCTGGCTGACAGATATAAACAGGAGTATCAGAGGCTCTGTTCACTCTGAGAGCTGGTTCTGAGGGAGCTGGATCAATGCCAAGGATCCTCCATGGGTAAATAAAGGGTGACTTGGTGACAGGATACCAGTCTCTGTGGAGTTATTTCAGATATGTGCACAAGACTAAACACAATGCGGGACAACTGCTCATAAGTATGGGAAATGTTTGTTTATCGGGTCTTTCACATTATAACTATGTATGGGTCACATTCATAAGCATGAGTATTCATTAGTTGGAGGTTTGTAAATAGGGGATCCTCGGTACCTATACTTTGCAAGTAATGTTTTGGCCATGAACTTTCTGGGGAGGCGATGACATGGTAACTTAATGAGACTTTTTCTTCTTGAATCTAGCTGGAAATGTTTTAACTTTCTGATGCTGTTCTTTAATTGATTGTCAATTCCCAAACTGCAGTGTTTCAAGGTGCGTATAATTGTACAATTTTACAACATGGAAGGGAAACAGCCAGTCCGTGTTGCCAGTGCCAACTCTTTGAAAGAGCTAACCAGTTAACCCTACTCCTCTGCTCCATCCCCAAGTACAGAAAATTACTTCAATGGCAATGAAGGACTTTGGAGGAGGTGGTTGTATAATGGATAACGTCAGTGAGCCCAGCAAGCCAGGTTAATATCCTACAACAAGATGGTGGAGATGGGAGCTTAGGTAGTCTTCGGGCTCCTGGCCCATCCACTTCCTTTCAGCTGACCTGCCACATCCTTCTCTTTTTTATGATTTCTTTAATTCACCCTTTTATATCATATTCATCATTTCTTCTTTCTGTAGCTGACAGATTCATTGAGGCAGCCCTGGCTCTCGACAGTTTTGAGAGGGCTCTGGTCTTCGACAGTTTCAAGAGGCCAGGAGAAAGTGAGGACTGCAGATGCTGGAGATCAGAGCTTAAAAATGCGTTGCTGGAAAAGCGCAGCAGGTCAGGCAACATCAAAGGAACAGGAGAATCGACGTTTCGGGCATAAGCCCTTCATTCTCTTCTTCAAGAGAAGAAGGGCTTATGCCCGAAACATCGATTCTCCTGTTCCTTTGGTGCTGCCTGACCTACTGCGCTTTTCCAGCAACACATTTTTAAGCTCTAAGTTTCAAGAGGCCCCCTGTTCTTGGTAGCTTTGAGAGTTCCCTGGTCCTTAGTTGCTGGACAGGCCTCTGGTCTTCAGCAATGGCCACTTGGTGAAACCAAGAGGATGTAGAATGAACAAAAAATGATATTTGCCTTAACTTTGTCTGTTTTAACAGTTTTTAATATCTAATTTATGTAAATAAATGGCACTGGCGACTTATACACATTTTACTGTATTTTCACAACTTTTCAGTGACAATAAATATTTAATAAATTTTTATCTATCTAATATATTGCATCCCACTATGTCAGATAGTGAAATTTGAATTCAATAAAAATCTGGAATTAATGGCAATCACTATAAATTGTCTTAAAAACCCACCCGTTTCATCAATGTCCTGAGAGGAAGGAAATCTGCCATCTTTACCTGGCCTGGCTGACATGTGACTCCAGACCCACAGCAACATGGCTGACTCTTAACTGCCCTCTATGTCATCAGGGATGGACAACAAATGCTGACCCAGCCAGTGGCACTCACATCTTGCAGGAATAAGCAAGAAAGGAGATCATGAAAGTGTTATTATCAGTGCAAGAATTTATTTCCTTCCATAATTTTGAGGACCTCAATCAACTTCCTATCGGAAAGATGTTGTGAAACTTGAAAAGGTTCAGAAAAGACTTACAAGGATGTTGGAGGATTTGAGCTATAGGGAGAGGCTGAACAGGCTGGAGCTGTTTTCCCTGGAGCATCAGAGGCTGAGAGGTGACCTTATAGAGGTTTACAAAATCATGAGGGGCATGGATAGGATAAATAGACAAAGTCTTTTACCTGGGGTGGGGGACTCCAGAACTAGAGGGCATAAGCTTAGGGAGAGAGGGGAAAGATGTAAAAGAGACCTAAGGGGCAACTTTTTCACACAGAGGGTGATACGTGTATGGAATGAGCTGCCAGAGGAAGTGGTGGAGGCTGGTACAATTGCAACATTAAAAGGAACCTGGATGGGTATATGAATAGGAAGAGTTTGGAGGGATATGGGCTGAGTGCTGGCAGGTGGGACTAGATTGGGTTGGGATATCTGGTCGGCATGGATGGGTTGGACCGAAGGGTCTGTTTCCATGGTGTACATCTCTATGACTATGACTCTAAATCTCACAATATCCTGTGCCACAGATAAACAATCCCTGTTTCTCCATGTCTGTCATAAAAGACGTTTTCATGCATTGGACTCAGCTGCAAGTACCTGCTTCAAAGAAATCCTCTTCAGTTATTGAGAATAATAAGTATTTCATATAATTTATTGTTATAACCACTTTGGTTTTCTTAACAACAATGCCAACATTCCATCAAAAGCATTGGACGTTTTACTCTGCAATTGTTCAGAAGGCGTTTTTTGTGCAATTTCTGTCCATCTAAATAATTTTCCTCTCCCACAGTTCCAAACTCATCGCTGTTTAGGAAATTGACCACATCTCTGTGAGGATATATTGATTTTTGAGGAAGTGTATCACAGCTGGATTAGAACAATAGCCAGGGTTCCAAGGATTACAATGTGAGGAGAGAATGCATCAATTCAGAAGCTTAGATGGGGGTCGGGTAGTGGGAAAGGGATTTAAATTAAGTGCTTAGTACTTTAAAAAGAATGAATGGAGTACTATTTCATTGGAGTGTGAGCAAGTCCGCGAGAAAGGAACATAATCTTAAAATCAGACCAACTAGGCTGTTCAGCAGGATATATTAAAGCACATTTCTTCACCAAAAGGATTTGATATCTGAGATGGATGGAATTTTCCGAGCCAAGAGAGAGATCTGGAGTCAAGGCGGGTGGGTGGAGTCAGGATTTGGATCAGCCATGATCTCATTGAATGTTGGAACAGAGTTGAGGGGCTGAATGGCCTCTATCTCATCTTTTATTTTCTTAGTCTGCTTAGTTGAAGCATGGCACCAGTATTGTTAGACTGCTGCCCCACTTAAACACATATATTCCCCAACTTACATTTTGCTTTTCACAATGTCACAAAGATGCAGTTATGTTGCACAAGAGCAGTGGGGCATTGTCAATGTCACTCTGCACCTGCACAGCCTCTTTGCAACTTAGTCAGATATTCCTGGGGACGGCTGTCCCTTAGCTTAAAGTTGTCAATCCTCCAGGATTGCACGGGAATCTCCCAGGGTTAAACAAAAGGAAATGACCTCTCCTGATCAGAATGCGTCTTATGCACCTTAATATCGAATTCAAGCTCAGATTTCGTTTAGATTAGTTTCAATTCCCTACAGTGTGGAAACAGGCCCTTTGGCCCAACAAGTCCACACTAACCCTCTGAAGAGTAACCCACCCAGACCCATTCCCCTTCCCTATATTTACCCCTGACTATTGCACCTAACACTATGGGCAATTTAGCATGGCCAATTCACTTGACCTGCACATCTTTGGATTGTGGGAGGAAACCAGAGCACCGAGAGGAAACCTGTCAGTCTTCACCAAGAAATGCAAGCTGTGTCTCTCCTATCAGGTACTCTCTAGTGCAACAATCTCTGTTGACATGCACCACACTAATTCTAGTTTTCCTTGCAATGGCTTTGCATCTCCATCTTACTTTGTACTTTACTTTCCTCAGTTTAGATACCATTAGTCCTGTCCAATTCATCTGTTAAGGAAATTATTCATACATATCAAAGTGACATCTTTACTTTTAAAGTGCTTGTGCACTGAACATAAGTGACATCCCATGGTCCGGCAAAGTCTCTTGTTGGGACTATGGGGGGGAGTGTGCCTGGGGGTGTGGGGTAAGTATGGGTTGAAGTATGGATCGAAGTGAGGGTGGGTGTAAGGGGACGGAATGAAGACGGTGTGGCAGAGAGTGAGAAGGGGGTTTGGAGGGGAGTGAATGGGGAGTGAGGTGGGGAATGGGGTGAGTGTGGGGAAGAATGTAGGGGTAGTGTGGGGGTAGTGTGTGGGTTGTGAGGGGGAAGTAAGAGAGGGAGTGAGGGGAGAGTGAGTGGAGCGTGTGGGAAGGAGTGTGTGGGTAGTGAGGGGGAGTGAAGGCAGAGTGAGGGGAAGTGATGGGAAAGTAAGGAGAGAGTTTTAACAGTGAAGGGGGAGTGAGGGGAGAGTGTGAGGGGGAGTGAGGGGGTAGTGAGAGGGGAGTGAGGGAGAGAGTGTGGGGACAGTGAGGAGGAGTGATGAGGAAGTAAGGAGGGAGTTTGGACAGTGAAGGGGGAGTGAGGGGAGAGTGTGAGGAGGAGTGAGAGAGGAGTGACAGTGGAGTGTGGAGGGAAGTGTGGGAGTCATGAAGGGAATGATAGAGAAGTAAGGAGAGAGGTTAAATAGTGAAGGGGACTGAGGGAAGAGTGTGAGGAGAATTGAGGCAGTAGCGAGGAGGGAGTGAGAGGGGAGTGTAGGGGAAGTGAGGGGGAGTGAGGGGGAGTGAGAGGGGAGTGGGGGAGTGAGAAGGAAGTGTGGGGAAGTGATGGGGAAGTAAGGAGGGAGTTTGGAGAGCGAAGGGGAAGTGTAGATGGGGAGTTTGGAGGGAGTGTTGAGGGGGTGTTAGGCAGGTGTAAAGGGTGGGAGTGGAAACCTTCTTCTGCAGTGAGAAAGAGTCATATGAAACTCGAAATGTTAACTCTGTTCCTCTTTCCAGAGAAGCTGTAAGACCGACTGAGTTTCTGCAAAGTTCTTTATGTTTGCTTACCATCCAGGGTATTGAAACAACCGTAGTCTATCATTTACAGAATGAGCAAGCACAAATTGGTGGCCTATTTCATGCCATGTCTGGTTTTTGTTATTCACAGGAGAGAAAGCCTGAGAGAAACAGACTAGTCATTCAGCCCTTTAGCTGTATTCCCAGCCCTCTGGTTTGCGTTTTCTCTCAATCTGAGCAAATTGCCCTGTTCAGACTGTGGTATACCTCTGTGGGGAAGCTCTGACACAATTCAACTATCACAATAGAAAGGGTCTCTAACTCTCTTCTGTATTTTCATATTATTTACATTTAATGAAGCATTTCTCTTCCAGTATTTACTATAATGATGCTCTTATTTTTGCTTTTTCCAGATTCAAGTAAAATTCCATGGGTGAGTGAAACATTCACAGCTTACGAATTCCAGATAATCATAACCCTGAGTCCTTTTGTATTAAGCTGACTGATTATTACAAGCAGATTTTTACAGGATGTGCAAACTGCAGTCAGAATTGTTACCTTCTTCACTTTTGTACTGTTCTGCAGAGATTTTGAGGAAGTGTAATGATAGCAAAATACTTTGAATGCTGGAGCTCTGAAATAAAACCAGCATGTGCGGCACAATGCAGGGTAACTCGCCTTCAGAACTCAAAGTTGGTTCCAAAGAGATTCAAGAACAGAAATTGTTGGAAGAGCTCAGCAGGTCTGGCAGCATCTGTGGAGAGAAATCAGAGTTAACGTTTCGGGTCCCGTGACCCTTCCTCTGAGTTCTGATTAAGTCTGATTCCTCTCCACAGATGCTGCCAGACCTGCTGAGCTTTTCCAACACTTTCTGTTTCTGATTCACAGCATACTCGGTCCTTTCAGTTTTCCAAAGAGATTCATTGGACTCGAAGCATTAACTCTGTTCCTCTCCCCACAGAAGCAGCCTAACCTGTTGTGTTTTACCAGCACATTTTGTTTCTCTATTGATAAAGAGACCATGATCCCTTTCCCATTTTACACTCTATTCTTCCTGAAGATGTTTGAGACATGGAGGAAGCCTCCTGTCTGACCTTGTTATAATCACTACATCAATATATTTCATTTCTCACTCAGTCCAAGTGCCAAGAATCCAGAAGAGAAATGTGTGGCAGTCTCTGAACCCCGTACTTTGGAGAGGCAACAGATGTGTGGCTGGATCAGTCAGACTCCTGCTTTGATTCAGTATTCCCTTGGGCAGGGGATAAACAAGGCACTGGTGACATCATACTGATGGACATGCCATCCAACCTTTGTGCTGGTGTGGAATGTGAAGGCCCAGCATTTGTCCCCCATTTCTGATTGCTCTAGATCTCAGTGGCCTGTTGAGGTCATTTCTGAGAGGGCAATTAAGAGTTAGCCATATTGCTGTGGGTCTGGAGTCACATGTAGGCCAAGCCAGATAAGGATGGCAGATTTCCTTCTCTAAAGGGCAGTCGTGAGTCAGATGGATTTTCACAAAAATCAATTATGGTTGTCATGGTTACCATGACCTGAGCTCACCCATGGCAACAGATAGGCAATCAACCATTATGGCTGCAATATCTTTAAGCAGCAGTTGTGCCAGGACTTGTGTACAGGTGGCAGGCACAGGGCACATGTGCTGCGGTGATAAAGTCTCTGCCTCTGGGCAAGGTGGTCTGGGTTCTAGTCCTAACTACTCCACAGTTGAGTGCAGTAGCATTTCTCAACAAGCTGATCAGAAAATATCTGAAACGGTCTCCGCTTCCGCTGCGAAACTGCTGCCGTTGAGCATAGAAGAGATCGCTTTTTGTCCCAGTTTGAACAATAATTTATTCTGGCCTTTCAAAGTCTACAAAGACTGGAGGGCAGATCAATCACAACAACCTATAGTTACTAAGAACCTTTAAGAGTGTGAAATGTGCTCAGATGCTTCCCAGGAACATTAAGAAACAAAATGTGATGTCAATCCATGTAAGCAAAAGCAAAGTGGATGATCAATGCTTCACTAAGGCATTCAGTTTTAACACTTGGTTTCCAGCTTTAGGTTTGGTAAATCTACAATGAACCCTTTCTGAGGTCTATGTGTCCTCTAAGGTGTGGTGTCCAGAGCTGTTCACAGGAGTGGGCTAACTGAAACAACTTTATTGTTTTTCAATCTTTTTTGTTCTGTTTATTCACACTGATAGTTAAACCACTGGAGAGGTTAAGTGTGAATAACCTCTGCCCTCCAGTCTTTGTAGACTTTGAAAGGCCAGAATAAATTATTGTTCAAACTGGGACAAAAAGCGATCTCTTCTATGCTCAACGGCAGCAGTTTCGCAGCGGAAGCGGAGACCGTTTCAGATATTTTCTGATCAGCTTGTGGGCGGCACGGTGGCACAGTGGTTAGCACTGCTGCCTCACAGCGCCTGAGACCCGGGTTCAATTCCCGCCTCAGGCAACTGACTGTGTGGAGTTTGCACGTTCTCCCCGTGTCTGCGTGGGTTTCCTCCGGGTGCTCCGGTTTCCTCCCACAGTCCAAAAGATGTGCAGGGTCAGGTGAATTGGCCATGCTAAATTGCCCGTAGTGTTAGGTAAGGGGTAAATGTAGGGGTATGGGTGGGTTTCGCTTCGGCGGGTCGGTGTGGACTTGTTGGGCCGAAGGGCCTGTTTCCACACTGTAATGTAATCTAATCTAAAAAAAAACTTTACATAACCCATCCTACTTTGGAAGTAAATGAGTAATTCACAGCAACAGAGTGGTTCTCTCAGCCCATCTTTTATTAAATTTACACCAGTGTTCACATTTTGCAGGTCACAGCAAAGAATAAACATATATCGCTGAAAATTGTACAACAATAAATTACATTTTTTTACATCAAAATAATTTGTACATTCCTGCATTCACATGTACCGTTTAATTCCAAGTGCAAGGAAGCGAAGAGTGAGTATGATACTGAAGAGTCAAGGATGCTTCTAAGATCTTCCGCTTTCTGACAAGCTACACTGCGAGTCACACCTTAAACAAAAGTCAGCCCAGAAACCAAAGTTCTCTGCTTGAAAATAGTTCTCCACGTAAATCAGCATTTGAGTATTTAACTATTAACATCTCCATTAAAGGGAAAGATTAAAAACAGAGCTATGGAGTTAGAATATAGTGAATGTATCCAATTGGTTCACTCTTTGAGGGAGCTACCAGAGACAGATGGGCTGAGTTGGCTTTCCTTGTTATATGATGATCCTATGACTAGCTTTGGATAATCAAGCGAATTACAGAGATTATCAGTGACTGACAGAATGGTGACGGTGCAGAAGAAGGCTGTTTGGCCCCTCACATCAGTGCTGACTCTCTGAAGGCATCTCTCCCACTCCTATCACCCACCATTGGCATATGTTGGATAAATTTACAAGTTGATACTCAGCCTGTTTAGCAATACGTTGTAAGTACACCTTCCTTGGCTGTTGGGTCCTGGGGTGGGACTTGAGCTGGCCCACAGTCAGGTATGCAACCTCCTGCAACTCCTTAACATTTCATTGGAACTCTGAAAATGCAGCGCTCCCTCAGTGCTGCACAATAACCTCAACAACTGTCTGTGTGGAGTTTGCATGTTCTTCGTGGGTTTCCTCCGGGTGCTCCAGTTTCCTCCCACAGTTCCAAGATGTGCAGGTTAGGTGGACTGGCCATGCTAAATTGCCCAAAGTGTTCAGGGATGCATAGGTTAGGTGCATTAGTCAGGGGTAAATACAGCATAATAAGGCAGGGGAATGGGTCTAAGTGGGTTACTCTTCGGAGGTTTGGTGTGGACTTGTTGGGCCGAAAGGCCTGTTTCCACAATGTAGGGATTCAGTGTAGGATTTCAGACAGGTACTTGGATAGGAAAAGTTTAGAGGGATATGGGACCAGAAAAATGGGACTAGGTCAGTATAGGAAACCTAGTCAACATGGACGTTAGGTCAAAGGGGCTAATTCCATGCTGCCATGACTCTATGATTCTATGTTGAGTGTTTCCACCATTTTATGGATTGACCGTTTTACAGCTGGTGCTATCACAGCTAACCTGGTTGATTGCTCTGATAGACTGGGAGTCATTGTGGGTCAAATCAAACCAGCTCAGAACATTTCCAGAACAGTATGGGGAAAGCTTGATACTTTATCCACTTTAAGTTCTGACACAGCTTCCCACAATCCTTACACTCCCCACTTAGCCCAGCTCTCAAATTATCTGCTTGAGGGAGTGTGTTATCACATTCGAGTTCACTCAGCTGTAAATCATGTTTGCGTTCATAACGTTGTATTTTTACTCAGTCAAGGGGAATAAAGAATGGGATCTCACTCTCTCTAATCCTCAGCCTCATTCTGGTCTCAGGAGTTTATATAAAGGCTGTAATGTGTCATTAACTCAAAAACAAAGGCTGCAAGCAAATGTTGGAGATTCTAAGTACCTCCTCCACTGTCCATGTTTACATGTCCTCCCATAGATCCCAATTGATCGACCCTTACGCTATCATATCCTGCCTCTCATTAAACCTACTCTCACATCCTCCAACCAATTCAACTCTTTTTGAGTTTGAATCCATCCAAAGTCATGTCAACCTTTTAATTATCCACCAACCTTAAAGAACCTACATTTCTATAGCATCTTTTATCAGCATCACAGAGATCCTTCACTGCAAGGTTTGTGAAGGTTTGTAGCTCAGGTTGAGGTTTAGGGTGTAGGTTTGCTCGCTGAGCTGTAGGTTTGATATCCAGACGTTTCATTACCTGGCTAGGTAACATCATCAGTGGCGACCTCCAAGTGAAGCGAAGCTGTGTCTCCATCTTTCTATTTATATCTTTCTCCAGGATGGGGTTCCTGGGATTTGTGATGATGTCATTTCCTGTTTGTTTTACTGAGGGGTTGATATATGGCATCTAGATCTATGTGTTTGTTTATGGCATTGTGGTTAGAGTGCCAGGCCTCTAGGAATTCTCTGGCATGTCTTTGCTTAGCCTGTCCCAGGATAGATGTGTTGTCCCAGTCAAAATGGTGTTTTTTTTTCATCCGTGTGTAGGGCTACGAGGGAGAGAGGATCATGTCTTTTTGTGGCTAGCTGGTGTTCGTGTATCCTGGTGGCTAACTTTCTTCCTGTTTGTCCTACATAGTGTTTGTGGCAGTCCTTGCATGGAATTTTGTAGATGATGTTGGTTTTGTCCATGGGTTGTACTGGGTCTTTTAAGTTAGTTAGTTTTTGTTTGAGAGTGTTGGTGGGTTTGTGTGCTACTAGGATTCCGAGGGGCCTTAGTAGTCTGGCTGTCATTTCTGAAACTTCTTTGATGTATGGTAGGATGGTTAGGGTTTCTGGCTGTGTTTGGTCTGCTTGTCATGGTTTGTTCTTGAGGAATCTGCGCACTGACATGCCAGAGAATTCCTAGAGGCCTGGCACTCCAACCACAACGCCATAAACAAGCACATAGGCCTAGATACCATCTATCAACCCCTCAGAAAACGAACAGGAAATGACATCACCACAAACCCCAGGAACCCCATCCAGGAGAAAGATATAAATAGAAAGCAGGAGACAACAGCTTCGCTTCACTTGGAGGTCGCCACTGATGATGTTACCTAGCCAGGTAATGAAACGTCTGGATATCAAACCTACAGCTCAGCGAGCAAACCTACACCCTAGATCCTTCACTGTTAATGAAGTACTTTTCAAAGTCACTGTCATAGGAATCATGGCCGCCAACATTCACCCAATTAGTTCACAGAAACAGTAATGCGATAACTGTTTTAGTGATTGAGGTACAAGCATTAGTTAGGCCACCATTGAGGATTCGCTTCAGCATAGTGGCTGTGGAATCTTTCACTTCCACCCTCGAAGGCAGACAGCTTAATGCCTTATTTGTAAGACAGCATCGCCAAAGGGTAGTATACACTCAGTACTGCTGTGGAAGAGTCAGTCTAGATTCTGAACCCATGATATTCTGATACAGGGTCCCTTCATTAGGCCAAGTATTCTGAGGGTTGGAAAGAACTATTTGGAAAAGCTAAAGTTTTTGAAATGGTCTTGGGAGGATTGCAACTCAGATTCTGTAGAATGCTATCAAGATTTTGAGGTGCAATTTCTGACAAGAGGGGTCCTAAATTAGATTTATTTTTTCCAGAACATAGAATGTATAAGAGCGATTGGATGGGCATTTTAGGATTTTGATAGATATTGATAGTGAGAAATCATAAGCTACAGATAATTGGCGAGGAAATGTTTAATAACCTTAGCATCAGAGGCAGGCCATTCTGAAGTGATGTTGGGTGAAAACTTCTCCTCACAAAAGCTGGAGAAATATGGAATTCTCTCTGACAAAATGCAGGAGGGGTATGGCTCAATTAATCCTTTCAAATCTGAGATCAATAGATTTTTTGGGAATCAAGGATAAGTCAGGAGAATGGAGTTGGATACAGCCATGATCTCATTGAATGGGAGGGCAGGCTTGAGGGATGAATGACCTTCACTTGTTCCTATGTCTTTGAAACTTGTCAGAAGGGCATAAAATGCTGTACATACTCAGCAGGTCTGGCAGTATCTGTGGAGAAAGAGAAAGAGAGAGAGAGAGAAACAGGATTAAGAGGCTGTGTTTGACACTCTGCTGCTGCCAGTGGGTTTGAAGACAGGGCGGGTATGTGAAATCAAGCAGGTCGCATTCCCACTGTCCACTTGCCTGTCCCCAACCTTCCATGGGTAGGGCACATTGGAGGTGCCATACAGCAACAATTGAACCTGGGACTATTTAATTAGCTAATGAACAATCAATGAAGGACCTTATCCCATCACCGCCATAGTGGAGTGGGGAGAGGGGAACTGTGCATGCAGAAAGCCCAGTGGCTTTAACTGATAGCGTTCAACTCTTTTGAGGCCATCATTGGCCCTTTCACAAAAGCTTGCACTCCCCAAGTCATACTGTCCTGTAGCTTCTCCATCCCATCCCCCAAATCTTGTTGAACCCAGCCCCATCCACCAAAACAGCCTCACCTACCTCTCGAGAAATCGCCAATCCTGAACTTTTCCAGGTTCCTCAATATGGTGGCTGCTCCTGTAATCCCAGCAATGGCCACTGCTCCAGGTGGTGCTACTAGGACTACAGAGCTGCCAGCCAGCTGAGTGGCCAGGAACTCTCGAAGGCAGGACTTGCTCTTGGATAGTGATGGAAATCTGGCCGTGAAACAATTACTGCTGTTCCCACAGCTAAACTATAATGGGGAGCCAGCAGGGTTAAGGACTGGCTCCTATCTGACGTTTTACTGGGGTCAGTCAAACGCAGTGTCTGTAAAATCCAGCTCCAAATTTAAAACTAGCTTCTGATGAAAAGTCATGACCTGAAACTTTAAAACCATCTATCTCTCCACAAATCCTGCAAATCTGCTGGCAAGTGGGATGAGATTAAGTTGGGATATCTGGTCGGCATGGACGAGTTGGACCGAAGGGTCTGTTTTCGTGCTGTATATCTCTATGAGTTTATTTTTTCTGTATTTTCTATTCAATTTGGGATATCCAGCATCCACAATATATTACTTTGTGAAATTGCCTTCAAGCTGATTGGGACAGGGTGAAGGAGTGGTCAAATGAGGTTTCACATGGATACATATGACCTTGTCCACTTTGATCAGAAAGTAAAAGTGGCAGAGTATTATTTAAATACTGACAGAATGGGAAATATTGACATATAAAGGATCCTGATTGTTCTTGTACACTGATCATTGAAAGCAAGAATGTAGGTACAGCATAGAGTTTGGAAAGCAAATGGTATGATGGCCTTCATTACCAGAGGATTTGAGTCCAGGGACAAGGAATATTTTTACAGTTAGCTTCATGGCCTTGGTGCGACCACACATGGAGTATTGTGTGCAGATTTGGGCTCCTTACCCAAGGAAATATATACAGGTACACAATCCTTTATCCGAAACCCTTGGGGTTTTCTGATTACAGAACTTTTCGGAATAAATGACATTTTCACCGTGAAATAAAAAAAGTCTTACCGAGCAGCAGACGCGCGTGTGAATACGAGGAGCACTGAATCACAACTGATGCCTGTCAGTGCTGGGCCACGCCGCCATGTCACATCTGGGTGACATGGGTTGAGTGGGTATGGAGTTGGGTTAACTGTTTGCAAGCCAAACAACCTTGTTATGGAGAAAAAAAACTTCATGGGAAAACTTTGGATTTCGGAGCGTTTTGGTTTTCGGAATTTCAGATAAAGGATTGTCCACCTGTACTAGCTTGACAAGGAGATTAGTAAAGGTTCATCAGACTGATTCCTGGGATGGTAGGAGTTTGATGGAGGAGAGATTAGCTCAACTAAGCCTGTTGTCACTAGAGTTCAGAAAAATGCAATAGGATGTCCAAAAGGACCAATTGAAACATAAAATTACGTCAGGACTGGACATATTGGACACAGGGATGATGTTTCCGCTGGCAGAGGGATCCAGCACAAGGAGCCAATGTCACAGGATATGGGGTAGGTAATTTCAGACTGGAGGATATCAAGGGATATGGGGAGGCTGCAGGAGTATGATGTTAAATGATAGGAAACTTGATGCTGGTTGATTTGATGCTGGCAAATGTATCTCCAGGACAATCTGTTATGACGCAATCTAGCTTTGGGCAATTTGGCTCAGGATATTTACTGTTGAGGCTTTGACACTGACAGTGCCTAGGTAGTTTGGCACTGTAAGATTTAGATATGGTACAGACATTCTATAGCAATTTTCCTACCTGTGTTTTGTTGTATCTAAGCTTCCATGTTCATAAAGCCATCCAATACCAAAGGACAACAGAAGAAAACAGCAGCCAGAAAATGCTAGAGAAATGCAGCAGGTCTGGGAACATCTGTGGAGAGCAAAAGCGACGTAATGTTTTGAGTTCAAAACTCTTTTTCAGTTCCAACCTGCCAGAGCTTTTGGAACAGCTCTGTTGAAATTTTCCAGCACTTTTTGATTTTATTTAGGATTGGGCAAGTTGGGTTGATGGACTTCTGGTTTCCAAAGCGCTCTATGACTGGGAGTTTTCCTGACTCACTGTTGTCGCTGTGTTGATGGAGAATGACTGATGTGGTTAATCAATGAACCCATTCTTATTGTGCCATGTGACCATCAGTATGGTAATGACTGAACTTGATGGTCCCCCCACCCAAACACTCTTACTAGTTTAAAATACATTTCATGTAACAGAAACTGCCTTTGGAAACTCTTCCATCACACAATGCGGGCTGTGAAATCAAGAATTATTTACAACAGTCTAAATATCTTACCATAGTACCCTGTTCATTATCTCACAGTAAGTTCAATTAACCAGTTGACTGGATACCAATATAAGTTTACTTCTTTCAGAGTAGCAGCTGAAATATTTATATGTTAGCATCAAAACTGCAGTCCAATCCTTGTGGTTTTGGATGATCTTGATCTGCAGTCTACACAAGCAAGGCAAAAAGGGTGCTGAATCCTTTAGAATCATATAGGTTTTTGTTTGCTGCTTGTCTTGTAGCCACCAATTCGGTGCCCATTTCATGCTCCTTCTCGTTTGGGTAACACCCTTACAGCCCATGCAACCAGTGGCTGTGTATAGCTACAAATGGACATCATGACCATAACTCTTGGTTGCTCTGCAACGATCAAGTGCATATACTGGTCTCTGTCCAGGCTGGGCAGCTCTCATCCTTCACTGTTGACGGAGTTCTCCTCGGAGCCTTCTTGACGTGGAACAGTTTGAGAGCAGCCACTCGATACTTTTTGGACATGATGTTGTAAAGTATGGGATTGATAGCAGCACTCAGGTAGAAGAGGATCAAAGAGACCAGGCTACAGTATTTGCTGATCTGGACCATCTCAAGGGAGTCCACCTCGGAGGATTTGGTGAAGAGGTAGCGGCCGACGTGAAATGGCAGCCAGCACAACACGAAAGAGAACACAACGACAGCTGGAAATGAGCAAGAAACAAAGATTAGTCAGGCATTGCAAAGGCTGAACTCTCCTCAACATGATGCAAATCTCCTGCTACAATGACCAAAAACAATGGACATGCAGACATTTGTACAAGATCAGTAACTGGAAAAGACAAAGGGTCAACGTCTGGTAATCTGTTACCTCCAGTATGCTTGGTCATTTCTGGTTTTGATCTTTGCTCCTGTTTTTTTCAGATGTTCCTCCACAGACAGTACAAACCCATCAGCCACTTGTGAAGAGACACAAATGATGCTACATGTTACCCAGGTGTGTGCCCTCAACAAGCTAAGAAGCAACAGATCACCTTCAACTCAGCAAATGAGGAGTAGATCATTTGGCTCTGGGGCCTGCAGTACAAGGATGTACAAATCTGAAAGGGTTAATACTGCTGTGTAGTTTAACTTCACCCACTGTGATGATATCAGGGAGACTTGGTAGAAGGACAGTTTAGAAGCTGGAGGGAGTAAGACCTACCATCAGATCGGTGACCTCTGTCATGACGTCTATTATATGAGTGTAACTTATACCTAGATTAGATTAGATTACTTACAGTGTGGAAACAGGCCCTTCGGCCCAACAAGTCCACACCGACCCGCCGAAGCGCAACCCACCCAGATCCATTCCCCTACACCTAACACTACGGGCAATTTAGCATGGCCAATTCACCTGACCTGCACATTTTTGGACTGTGGGAGGAAACCGGAGCACCCGGAGGAAACCCACGCAGACACAAGGAGAATGTGCAAACTCCACACAGTCAGTCGCCTGAGGCAGGAATTGAACCCGGGTCTCTGGCGCTGTGAGGCAGCAGTGCTAACCACTGTGCCACCGTGCCGCCCACCTCATTGCTATCATGCAATAAGTTACATCTTGTTTAACATAAGAGTCTCCTGTCATTCGTTTACCAGGTTGTTTTCCTCTCCCACTTGTGGGAAAGAGAATGGTAGCAGCTAATCTTCCAGAGAACCGAATCCAACATGACCAACCACTGTGAGGATTGATCTTCCAATAGGGATCTGCATTTGTGAAATCATTCAAAATGGTCGTCCTGTGATTATGGATGCATTGCTGTCTCTGGAAAGTTGCCTGTGTTCAAATTGTCTGCCACATTTCTCACATTATAACAGCGAATATTCAGAAGTAGTTCTTTGGTTGTAAACCACTTGAAGGTATATTAAATTATGAAGCCTGCTATATAAATTTTTATTTGTTGGTGGGTGATGATTACAGTTCAGATCCATTCCTCTTCAGCCGATTACATCTGTTTCTAGTTTACTGTCTAAGGCTGAACCAGAGCATTCACAACTTTGGCCAACTGATTTGATCGCGGCTGAACTTCTAACAATGTACTCAATGAGACCGCCTCCATCTAGTCCTACCCTGCACTGCTCTGCTCATCTGCTGCTGCTGAAATGCTTACTCATGCTTTTGTTGTTCCTGGGCTCAACTATTGCATCGCTTGGTGTAATTTCCTGCTCCATAAACTTTGGCTCTTCCCAACTAAGCTGCTCCTTTGGCAATTCACAACTAGTTCTGTTCACAGGTCACCCCTATTTTTTGCTGACCGACATTGACACCCAGTTCTTTAACGCATCAAATTCCACCCCTCCCGCACCATTGTCGTGCACCTCATTATCTCTCGGAGCTCCAAAGGCTGTGCACCCCTTCAATTCTGGCCACTCACAGACTATGGGAAGACAGTGGTGTGACGGTTAATGTTACTTGACTAATAATACAGAGGTTAGGGACATGGATTGAAATAGAACATAGAACATAGAACATAGAACATAGAAGAATACAGCGCAGTACAGGCCCTTGGGCCCTCGATGTTACGCCGATCCAAGCCCACCTAAACTACACTAACCCACTATCCTCCATATACCTATCCAATGCCCTCTTAAATGCCCATAAAGAGGGAGAGTCCACCACTGTTACTGGCAGGGCATTCCATGAACTAACGACTCGCTGAGTGAAGAACCTACCCCTAACATCTGTCCTATATCTACCCCCCCTTAATTTAAAGCTATGCCCCCTTGTAATACCCGACTCAATACGCGGGAAAAGGTTCATACTGTCGACCCTATCTAACCCCCTAATCATCTTGTACACCTCAATCAAGTCACCCCTAAACCTTCTTTTCTCTAGTGAAAACAGCCCCAAGTGCCTCAGTCTTTCCTCATACGATTTTCCTTCCATACCAGGCAACATCCTGGTAAACCTCCTCTGCACCCGTTCCAATGCCTCCACATCCTTCCTATAGTATGGCGACCAAAACTGCACACAATATTCCAGATGCGGCCGTACCAGAGTCTTATACAACTGCATCATGACCTCAGGACTCCGGAACTCAATTCCTCTACCAATAAAAGCCAGTACGCCATATGCCTTCCTCACCGCACTATTTACCTGGGTGAAATCTGTCTTTACAGCCTACTTAATGCCCTTTTGGGGAAAGAAATCTACTGTCCTTACCTGGTCTGGCCTAAAATGTGACTCCGGACCCCAGCAATGTGGTTAATTTTAGTTGCATCTGTTAGCCTTAGCAAGCCACTCAGTTAAAAGGAAATAAAGGATGAGCAACATTCATATCACATGAAAGAATTTTATGAAAAGTACAATTCCTTTCACACCGCCATCCACAACTGTGCCTCCTGAATTCTGTGCAGCTTTTCACCTTCCTCCTTTCCTTTAAATCACTCCCTAAAACTTATCTTTTCAACCAAGCCTCTAGTCTCCCTCACAATATCATTTCATTTTGGGTAGAGTTGTTTCTCTTTAACTTTATTCTAGGGACATCACTGGCAAGACCAGCATTTGTTGCTCACCTGTAATTACCCTTGTACTGAGTGGCTTACCCGGCCACTTTACAGGTCAGTTAAGGGTTAACCACATTACCGTGGATATGGACTCACATCTGGTCAGACCAGGTAAAGACAGCGGATTTTCTTCTTTGAAGCAGTGGAGGATCAGACGGATCTTCGAAACAGAGTTACTGTTACTCAGTTTTCCCAGTTTTCAATTCCACCAGCTCCCTCCCTGGAATCAAACTCATATCCCCAAAGCATTAGCTTGGCTCTCTAGGTTACTATTGCAAGACATTACCACAAGTATTTGTTCAATACGTGTGGGATATAGGTAAAGTAGTGTTACTTCTGCAATTATAATTACTTATGCAAGGTAAATGCACTCACACCAGTGTATAATTGTTTTAACCAAGAGCTGAGCCAACAATGAAAACTATGTGGAGGAAATATATAATTGTTTTTGTATTAGCTAAAATGTGGATGCAAGAATGAGACCTGCCTGCAAACAATGGTAGACAAATAGATAAGGTGCTGTGAGGATGTAGGTTAAGCCAGATATGCTTGTACAAGTAATAGTAAAAAGCATCTGTTTCCCAATTTTGCAAAAACACAAAAACAAACCCCAATTAAAAGGTCATAAGGATCAAAATGGTTGGGGAAAGGGACGAAATGGCACAGGTGGGGGAAGTAGATAATAGTGAAGAAAGATATACCTAACAATGGGCCACAGCAGGATGTGGTGAAATGGCCGAGTAAAACTTGTACTTTGTACGCACAAGGCCGGATAAGGCAAGAGATAAACAATAGTAATGGGCACCGGGTTTGGAGTAGTGAATCCTATATAAGATATGTACTTGCTAAACTCTGGGTGCCTTACTTCAGGCACCACACTTGCAAGCGTATAATAAACATACTGATTGCTTCAGATCTTGTCTCGGACTGAAATTATTGAAGTGAGTGAACTTTGTTTCTCACAATACGTAAATGACAGATTCTGCTGTGGTTACAATGGAAACCAGGAGATCATGGGAAGAGGAGGAAGCCATTCAGCCCTCACTCCAGTGAGTTTCTACATTCCCTTAGGTCATGACCACTTACCCATGTCTGTTTAGTATTCCTCAACATCCTTGTTCAACAAAAATCTACACAACTCTAGTCTTGGAAGTTCCAAATAATTGCTGGGATCCATGGAATTTTGAGTTTCAGATAACTTCAGCCCTTTATACAGGATGACAAGACTCCTGAATGGCCTGCCTTGAACTTTAGAGCAATGTCCAGATGTATTGTAGGAGATGAGGTGAATCAGCACAGCAGGTCAGGCAGCATCCGAGGAGCAGGAAAATCGATGTTTCAGGCAAAAGCCCTTCATCTCTATTCCTGATGAAGGGCTTTTGCCCGAAACGTCGATTTTCCTGCTCCTCGGATGCTGCCTGACCTGATGTGCTTTTCCAGCACCACTCTGATCTAAACTCTGGTTTCCAGCATCTGCAGTCCTCGCTTTTGCCTAGATGAGGTGAATCAGTCTTTTAGAGAGCTGGCACACTGTTGCAAAGCTCCTCCTTGCCCTACTGTTGTTTTATGGAGATTGCCCCCCGAGCTGGAGAGGGAGAATTCAGGCAGGGCTGCAAGTTAACAGTAGGCTGTTTGTTTCAGCTTTTACCATCTCCTCCTAGGGATCTATCTCCCGGTGTCTCCACCTCCAGTTTCCCCTTAGCTGTTGGCCTGCTTCTCAAAACAGGTTGCTTCCAGCATCTGCAGGAATTTGTTCCTACTCCTCCTTTAGAAAATAGTTTCTTTCTCTTCCAGACAGCGAATCCAGTCCGTCAATTCTTACTTTCACCATGTTGCTGGCATAACCCGTAATCCTGGGAGATGGGGGAGGGGGAGTCCAGAGTTGGGAATGGCTCTGGAATGCTCTTAACTGGTGCAAGCAAGTAAACACAGCAGCTCACTGTTTTAGATTGATTCCATGATATCTAAAGGATTGAAAGGTTTAAATACAGGGCTTTTAGGACGAAGTACACATGGGCAAACTTATCTTCTGTGATCTGCACACACACATATCCAAGAATGTTTAAATAACCCCAACAATTTTCCATTCGTATTCATAAAAAAATGGAAAAGAGGCCATGAGCAGAATGTTTAACTTGTGTTCTAAACTCCCTGGGCCATCTCCAAATCCAAAGTCAACATTTATTGTCTTTCCTTCAGTACTTCACTTCAACTACCAATACTTACTTACAATCACTTGCATTTATCTAGCACCTTTATATACATATGTACATATACATGTCATCGGATTACCTGATGATCTGCAGATAGCATTGCCAATCATTTCATTTATGAGGCTGGTACAATTACAACATTTAAGAGGCCTTTGGATGGGTATATGAATATGGAGGATATGGGCCGGGTGCTGGCAGGTGGGACTAGATTGGGTTGGGATATCTGGTCGGCATGGACGGGTAGGACCGAAGGGTCTGTTTCCATGTTGTACATCTCTATGACTCTAAACTCAAAGAATCCCACAGAAACATTTTTCACTAAAGCCGAAAGATTCAAATTCCACAAACACAGCCAATGTGGTGTCGTATCTATCTCCCAGTTCATGGCAATTTGAAAGAAGCAGAATCCTGCACATTTGGGGACAACTGAAATGATGCTATCAGAGACAGACTGATGGGTGATTTAAGCTGCGAAGCATTCCAGAAGGCATTACTGACAGAAAGATATCAAGACATAAAGGAAGTACTGAAAATTGCAGTCTCAGAGGAACTAGCAGCAAACGAGGCTCAACAGCTGAGGTCAAGCATGTCAGTTCACAAAATGGCGGCTGAGAGATGAACACCAGTGCAGACAGGAAACTGCCGTCGTTATGGAGAAACAGGTGATGCAGCAGCAAATTGCTGCAATGAAGAAGCTGCAGGCAGAAACTGTGACAAATTAAGGGCACATTGAATGGGTGTGTTTGAAGAAGGAACATGAACAACATACCGTAAAAGTAAAGAAGAGGAAGAGTCGGAAGAAAAGATACAAAAAGGACCTGAGATAAACCAGGATTCTCAGTTCGAAGGGGATCTGTTATTAAACATACTGGCCATTGTTGGCTACACCGACTGGTAGTGGCTCACTCCCTTACTGAATTGGAAGCCGTTAAGAATGGAAGGTTTTAGTATTCATTTGTGTGATGTTGGCGTTGCTGACTGGGCCAGCATTTACTGCCAGCTCTTAGATAACCTTGAGAAGGTGGTGGTGGGCTGTCTTCTTGACCTGCTGCAGTCTATATACTGCAGGTTGACCCACAATGTCCCTGGGGGGAGGGGGAGAGGAGTTCCAGGATTTTTACCCATGACAATGAAGGAACAGCCTAAATTTTGAATTCAAGATGGTGAGTGGCATGGAGGGAAAACTGCAGGTGGTGATGTCCCCATGTATCTGGTGCCTTTGTCCTTCTCGATGGAAGTGTCGTAGGATTGGAAGATGCTGTCTAAGGATCTTTGGTGAATTTCAGCAGTGCATCTTGTAAATAGTACACGTTGCTGCTACTGAGCGTCGATGGTGGGTGGGATGGTGGAGTGGTGGTGGTGGAGGGGAGTGGTTGTGGTACCACTCCAGATAGATATACCCAAGGATAAAACAATATTTGGAGCATCTGATTAGAGGACAGTGAAGAACACATGACGTTGTGCAAACATCTGAACATTCAGTCATCTCAGGAAAAGACAGTGATAGATGATCTTGCTCGGACACTTAAAGCACCAGAGATTAAAGGCAATGAGAAAAATAAACAGACATTTAAGGTGCACTGACAGCCACACAGGAAATAACATGCTCCGGAACATCTTGCTGACTGACTGTTGTATATATGATTGTAAAGATTGTGAATGTTTGCATTGCAAGCACTTCTGATGTAAATAGGGAGGGATGTTGTGTGTTTCTATAAGTGATGCTGTGCGTTTCTTTAAGTAATGTTGACTGTTACTTTGAGAGTCCAGTCATGTAACATAACAAAGGCAACATCAGGCATTTTAGTTGGGAAACAGCTTAAACTAACCTTGCTGCCTGCAAAGTGAACACCTCCTTAATAAAGCTTCTGCTGTTTAAAGCTTTGGCCTCCTGGTCCTTATTGGAATGTAACAAGGAGGTGGAGGATCAAACACTAATGAGGAGTCTTAACAATAAGTGGCTCTTCTCTGAACGAGACATAGTCTATTGCAAAGATAACAACTGTGGACAAGTTTTATATTATTATTTATATTATGGTGGGGGTGGGGAGAGACCTGGGCCAGAGCCTACGTTATTCTTCCTTGTCCTCATTCAAACCAGGAAGACATCATCAGATTGGATGGTGCTCACTGCCATTTCCAGAATTAACCTTTTCAGAACCATTACCTCGCTCAACAACTATTCAAAGGATGCATGCAAGAATGGCCAGAATTAGAGGGACACAGAATCACGGAGTGGTGTAATTCTAAAGAAGCTTACCAAGTGGCAGGCATGAGACCTGGAGAGACTTCAGGTTATTACTCCTACTTACCAGCAATGACTCCCACTGGAAACTGTACCGATGTGCTTGTGTTTGTGTAAATGAGAGAGCGAGTGTCTGAATGCGTTTAAGAGTGTAAGAGTACATGTATGTTTGACTCTGGATTTGTGTAAAGGTACTGTCCTCAGATTTTGCCTGTCCTCGGATGCTGCCTGAATTGCTGTGCTGTTCCAGCACCACTAATCCAGAATCTGGATTTGTGTATCTATCTGTGAGAGGGAATACGTGCACGCAGGGTTGACTGGGAGAGTGTATGCGCGTGAGTGTGTCTCAGTATTTATGGACAGTAGTGTGTGTGAGTGTGTGCAAATGTGAGTATGGGGGTGTCTGTGTGAATTTATGCATGAGTATCTTTTTTTCTGTATGTGTAAGGGAATGAATGCATAAACATGTTTCACAATGTATCATGTGTGTCTATGGTTGTTTGATAGTGTAGTATATCTGTACATTTGCATGAGAGCTTATGTGAATGAGTGACAACGTCTCCATATGAGTGTTTGAAAACATGAGCATGCAAATATGTGCATAGGTGTGTAGGGGAGGGGTTGTGTAGTGAACCTGCGTGTGAAAGCTTGTGTGAGTGTGAGTGCTTTTATGTGTAACTGAGTGTGCATATATATGTATGTGGGGGGGGCTTGGGGGAGTCTGTGTGTGTGTTTGAGTGTGTATTTGTGTTTGTGTATGAGAGTTTGTGTGTCGCTGTGTGTGTGTGTCGCTGTATGTGTGTGTATGCATGCATGCATGTGTGTTTGTCGCTGTATGACTGTGTGCATGCATGTGTGTATGCAGCTGCATGTCTGTGTGTGTCGCTATATGTCTGTGTGTGCATGCGTGTGTGTGTGTGTCGCTGTATGTCTGTGTGAGTGTGTGTATGTGCGTGTGTGTATGTGTGTTTTCTGGGCACCTTTGCTCAGAGACAACTATTTGCTCTGTTTCTGAATTGACCCGCAATGTTGGTTCAGGACAGCTGAACAGAGTAACGACTTTTTGATTGGCTCCTGGGAAAGTTATTACAGTCTTGTATCCAGACAATGGAGGAGAAGCTGCCAGACTGCAAAGAGAAGGTACCGTAGTCTCTGACTCTCCGTTTTGTCTGAAGTAGGAACAGAAATCTTTCAGCAGCTGTTCCCACTCTCCATTTTCCAATGAACTACACTCTGCAAAACCCCTTGTTGAAAGGAGAAAGGTTAAAAAAAAACCCTTCAGACATACTGAAAGGGAAAATCCACAACTAGTGAATGAAAGGCTGAGAATCGGTGTCTTTCAAATCTCAGTCTTTTGCAAAGACTTGGAAGCAAGCCAAACAAAACAACTCAATGATGCTGGTGACCTGTACAGGTGCTGCTTTAATAATGTTCCTTCCCCACCTATAATATGTATGCTTTGTCTTGTCTCTGTGTCTGTTTGTTTGTGGAGTTTTTAAAAAGTGGTAGAGTTTAAGATTCAGATTTATAAATTAGAATTTATCTTTCTTGCTGTTGGTTCAAAACATTGCTGATTGCAATAAATAATTGTTTTATTGTCAATGAAAAGCCTGTGTGTATGTTCTTTTAACTTGAATTAGACAGTTAGGTAAAATTGGGCAATTCAGTGGTTTGACCAGAGTTTCATGCTTGTGATGACTCCGGAAATTTGATTTGATTTCAGTACACTACCTCAGTGAGTGAAGACAGTGTGAGTACATATCATTTGCGGGTAGCTGTTTGAATGAGTGTGCCTAGATAAATGAATGCGTGAGGGAGTATGTGAGTTTGAGTGCATGGCCGTGAGTAAGTATGTTTTTCAGTGCATGTGTAAGGGCATTTGTCAGTGCAGGTATGCTTGTGGGTATATATAATTGTGAGTGAGTATGTGTGATTGTATCTGTGTGTGTGAATATACATGTTTGAGAGAGTGTCTGGGTACATATTTGTGAATGTGAGTATATTTGAGTGTATTACTCTGAGTATCAGTGGATCAGTCTTTGTGTGTGAATTTGAGTGAGTACTTTTGAGAGTTTTAATGAGAGTCTATGTGTACGTATGAGAGTGCAAATGATGTTGCTTGTGTGTGTGTCTGTGAGTGAGCATCTTTACGTGTATATATGGGTAGAGATGGCCTGACTATGGGATCAGGGTCTATTACATCAAGAATGGCAGAATTTATACCAATTATTTCTTGCTGTCACAAGTCTTGTGTGTAACTGTTCATGAAAGTTTGCAGATAACCTTTTAGCCATTGCAAATTAATGAATTAAGCTCATTCGATTTCATTTAAAAAGTAAATTAGATTAATTAAAAATCACTCCCAACCATGGAGTTTAATAATTGTGCTCTAGCTGCCAGTACACAGATGGTGATAAATAGGTTTTCAGTGCTGCATAAACTAAGGCTTAATTAAATTGACTAGACCCTTTACAAGCTGTTGTATATGACAGGGCTAATCCTGATTAAATATCTCCCACACAGTATAGACTTGCTCTGTTAAAATATCTCCAACATTTACTCTGACTGCACAATTCCTTTCCAAAAAACAGAGGGGAAAGTAAGATGGGACCTAGATAGTCTTTTTTTATTGCTCCTAGGCAGGTTGTGGGTACTGGTGGAAATGCCATCACTGGGAATGTGACTGGTAATGCCACTGCCAACACAGTCCATGCTGATATCACTGAGAAGGAAAACGGGCATTGGCATTTATATCATGCTATACACAACCACTGGACATCTCAAAGCCTAGTCACTTCCATCATGTAGAAAACATGGGAATCAACTTGTGCACAGCAAGCTCCCCAAAACAGCAATGTGATAATGATCAAATCATCTGAATCTTTTGTGACATTATCTGAGGGATGAATAATGACCAGAATACACCAGGATACATTGTGAGTGTATAAACTAAGAGCAGGCATGGGTCATTCATTAAGGGACGGCTGATGTGTTTGCGTTTCAAATTCCATATTTCCACCTGTCATCCATAATCTTTAAATCACTTCACTAATAAGGATTAATCAGTCTCCACCTTAAAAATATTAAATGACCCTCATTGCCAATGCTTTCTGAGAGTTCCAAAGTCACAAAATCATCTCTGTCCCAAAACAGCAACACTAATTTTTAAGCAGTGCCATCAAACTCATGCACGAGATCCCTTCCATATCCACCTTGTCAAGAACATTAACAATCTTTACCGTTATAATAAACAACAAGTTCAGAGATGTTATGACATACCACTGGAACAGATGGATTTGAACCCAGGCTTCCTGGTTCAGATAGGAATGGTATCACTGTGCTACAAGAGCTCCAGTGTTCAGTGTCTTAAATGCTTCAATCAAATCACTCCTCTCTTTCCAATTGCAGTCTGTTTAATCTTTCTTCTCAGGGTAACCCACTCATTCTGTCTTGCAATCAAGTAAACTTCTTCCAAACCCCAACCAACCCGTTTACATCCTTCTTTAAATGAGATTAAAACTGCACACAGTATTCACAATGCAGTCCCACTAATGCCCTGTATCACTGAAGCATAAATCCTCATAGTTATGTTCAGTTCCTCTTATAATAACAGATAGCATCCCATTAGTCTTCTGAATTATTTGCTATAGTTGCATCCCAACCTACTGTAACTCCTGCACTGGAAAACCTAGAACCCTGTGCACCTCAAAATTCTGCAGTTGTTCTCCATTTAAATAATATTCTGCTTTTTTATTCTTCTGGCCAAAGGAAACAACTTTGCATTTTCCCACAGTATATTCTGTCTACCAGATTTCTTTGTGCCCACAGTCAATTTATTTGTCTCCATTGTACATATGTCTGTCTCCCAACATACTTTTAAGCTTATTTTGGTGTCATGTGTGAACTTAGCCACCTTGCATTAACTCCCCTCATCTAAGTTCTGCTTTAAGGTAGTGCCCTGGGATTGTTTACAAACATGAATCTGGAGCAGGAGTAGTCTATCTAGCCCCTCGAATTTCCTCACCTTTCAATAAGATAGCCACTGATCTGAGCATAACCCCAAATCCACATTCCAATAATCTTTCAATGCCTTGCTTATCAAGAATCTATCTATGTCTGTCTTGAAAATATTCAAGAATCCTGTTTCCAGCACTTTTTCAGGAAGAGGGTTTCTAAGAGTCATGACATCATTTAAGAATGAAATTGGCATAACTTCTACTTCAAATGGTCAATTCCTTAATTTTTAAACAGTGATCCTTAGTGCTAGGTTCTCCCAGAAGAGTAAATATTGTGTCCATAATCCTCATTGTCAAGGGTATATCCATCCCCAGAGTTGGATGTCTCAGGTTAATGTCTGATTTACAAGGGACAGGCCATTATTTCCTATCTTCCCTAAGGACTGAGTCATAGAGGCATAGAGATGTACAGCACGTAAACAGACCCTTCGGTCCAACTTGTCCATACCGACCAGATATCCCAACCTAATCTAGTCCCATTTGCCAGCACTTGGCCCATATCCCTCTAAACCCTTCTTAGTCATGTACCCATCCAGATTCCTTTTAAATGCTATAATTGTACCAGCTTCCACCACTTCCTCTGGCAGCTCATTCCATACATGAACTGCCCTCTACATGAAACAGTTGCCCCTTAGGTCTCTTTTATATCTTTCCCCTGTCACCCTAAACCTAAGCCCTCTAGTTCTGGACTTCCCCACCCCAGGGAAGAGACTTTGTCTATTTATCCTATCCATGCCCCTCATGATTTTATAAACCTCTCTCAGGTCACTCCTCAGCCTCTGACGCTCTAGTGAAACCAGCCCCAGCCTGTTCAGCCTCTTCCTGTAGCTCAAACCTTCCAAACCTGGCGACGTTCTCATAAACCTTTTCTGTACCCTTTTAAGGTTTACAACATTCATCTGACAGGAGCAAGGGAGTTCTCTTTTATTTTCACAGGATGCACCCTGTCAGTGGCAAAGCCAGCATTTACCCTCCATCCCTAACTGTCCTCAAGAAAATGGTAGTGAGTCACCTTAACAGATGAGATGGAGAAAGTGAGAGAGTAAGGCATAAGGTCTAATGGTATTATCACTGGACTGCTAATCCAGAGATCCAGGGAATGTTCTGAGGACCTGGGTTTGACCCCCACCACAGCAGATGGCAGGATTTGAATTCAATAAAAACCTGGAATTAAGCGTATAACGATGATGATTGTAGGGAAAGCCTACCTGGTTCATTAATGTCCTTTAGGGAAGGAAACGGTCATTCTTACCCAGTTTGGGCTACATGTGACACCAGACCCACAGCAGTGTGGTTGGCTCTTAACTGCCCCAATCAGGGAACCCTGGCTGACAGATATAAACAGGAGTGTCAGAGGGTCCGTTCACACTGAGAGCTGGCTCTGAGGGAACTGGATCAGTGTCAAGGATCCTCCATGTATAAATACAGGGTGACTTGATGACAGGGTACTGGCCTCTGTGAGTTTTTTAAATTGGCTGAGCAAAGATGCATTGTCCATCCATAATTGACCCTTAATCTGAATAGCTTGGTAGGGCCATTTCCGCTGACAATTAAGATTCAACCACATTGTGGTGGATTTGGAATCATATGTAGGTCAGATGAGGTAAGACCGGCAGTTTCCTTCCATGAAGGACATCAGTGAAGTGGATGGGTTTTACCACAATGACAGTCTTTATGTAGTCGTCTTTATGTAGTCACCACAATGCCACAACTGAATTCAAATTTCAACATCTGCCATGGTAGAATTCGAACCCATGTTCTTAAAGTGTAATTCTGGATTAGTAACTCTGTGACATTACCACTTTGGTGTATATAGACTTCCAAAGTCATTTGATACAGTGTCATACAACCAGAATTGTGAGCAAAGTTAGAAATAATGGAACGAAAGAGGAAGTGGCAACATGGATCCGAAATTGGCTATGTAACGGGAAACAGAAAGCCGGGGTTCACAGTTATTTTTCAGACTTGAGAAAGATTTGTAATGGAGTTTCCCAGGGGTCAGCTTTGGAACCCCTGCTATTCCCTGATCTTTATTACTAATGATCTCGACTGTACTATACAAGGAATAATTTCAAAACTTGCCAATGATATGAAACTTGGAAGCATTATGAACTTGACAAAGACAGTGTAGAACTTCAAAAGGATGTAAATAATCTGGTGGAATGTGAGGACAAGTTGAATTTAAAGTAGAGAAATGTGCAGTTATTCATTTGGGTAGGAAACACCAGACAGAAAATACAAATGAAAGGTTAGAATTCTAAAGATATGCTGAGCTGTGAGATTTCAGATTGCTGCTTCTGATGGTCCACTGTGATGCCCAATCTTGAGTTGCTAGATCTGTTTGAAGTCAATCCCATTTATCAGGGTAATAATACCCCACAACACAATGATGGTATCTTCATGTGAAGATGATTTCTATAGGACTGTGTGGTGGTCACTCTTACTAATATCATCAAGGACAGACATATGTACAACAGGCAGACAGGTGAAGAAGTGTTCAAGTACTTTCTTCCTCTTGTTGATCCCCTTATCACCTACCACAGTCTGGCAGCAATGTCCCTTAGGACTTGACCAGCTTGGTCAGTAGTGGTGCTGCTGAGCCACTTTTTGAGATGGCCATTGAGATTCCAAGCCAAACTACGTTCAATAAACCCTCTGTGTGCAGTAACTCAGGAATCAGTTTAGCTCAGTTGGCTGGATCGGTGATTTGAAGAGCAGTGTGATGCCACCGGGGTGGGTTCAATTCCCATCACTGGTTTGAGGTTAACATGAAGGACTTTCCTTCTCAACCTCTTCCCTTGCCTGATGTCTGGTGGCCCTCAGGTTAAACCATCACCAGTTGCTTCTCTCTAATAAGCGAGCACCCCCTCTGGTCTGGTAAGACTACAGTGACACAACAGTGCAGTAACTCTTTGGAGTAGCATACACTTTGGAAAAGTACTGATTCATCAGTTAGCAGGGAGGTGGGTGGGCACTAAAGTAGTTGATAATCAACAGGAGGTTTCCTGGTTGACCTGATGCTATGATCCTTACTTCATGGAGTCTGAAGTCAACATTGAGGACTCCCCAGGCAACTCCTTCCCAGCTGTAAAGCACTGAGCCTCCATCTTCTGCTGGGTCTGTCCTGCAAGTGGGGGCAGGATGTATCCAGGGAATTGTGATGCTGGTGTCTGGAAGATTGGCCATTTGGTCTATCATATCAATTTTAGCTCTTTGAAAGAAATTGTCAAATTAGTGCAGCTCCCCGATCTACATGGATTTCCCTTCTGACCATGACTCGGTGATCTCTTCCACTGGAAGACTGATGCAGGAGTTGTTTTGCAAATTGTTGTTTCTTTATCCAACATACATGATTGAAAACCCACGTGGGAATAATAGCTGGCTGTACATGGAATGGGAGACCAGTCAGAAGTTGGGCGTGGAGGAGAAACGACAAGTTAAAAGAAACAAAGAAAATTTGAAATTAATCATGGTGGGAAGGAACCTGCCTCAAAAAAAATCATTACAGTTTACAGAAAACTGCAGGAGTCAAAAAAGAAAAATTGAGAAACAATTCTTGAGAGAAAAAAAACAAGCTGTGGCTACATTGTGGGTAGGTTTAGGAAATAATAGTCTCTGCATACATAGAGATAGGAAGACAGACTGAAGTAAAAGGCATGGTGACCTTTAAATTAAGTCTTTCTCTCTGGTATTTGCAGTTGAAGTATCCAGGATTTTGTTTAATCCAATAATTGAGTTGTTGGAGAATTCTTCAAAGAATCATAGAAACAGAGCTTAGTGGGGAAGCAGTTGGTAACAAAAAGGGAAAAAAATGCTTAATGAGGATTCACGAAAGTGATTGTCTTTTGCAACTAGCTCATTCAGCAAATGTCAAAAGTCACAGGTTATAGGTATTCAGTGTCTCAGGGAAACTGGATGTGCAGAATACAATTGACTTGAACCTCAACCTGGAAAGAACAAATCTAGAGTCACACTACCATCAGCTGAAACAAAATGCGAGATGCACATGCTCGGTACATCCCATTAGAACACAGGAACAGTGGGAGGACACTCACAGAATCTTAGAATCATACAATAGGGAAGAGACCCTATGGTATACTGCCATATACTAGTCCTACCTTCCAGCATTTGCTTGAAGTTATGAAACTTTAAATGCTCAAACAAGTACTTTTTAAAGGTTGTGAGGTTACCCATCTCAACTATCCTCCCTGTTTGTGCATTGCAGACCCACTGGATGTAAAACGTTTCCCTTAAGTGTCCTCTAAACGTCCTGTCTTTCACCTTTAAAGGTCCCTCCATACCAGTCCATCATTCATTTAGTTTTGAACCTCACCCTGTCCATAGAAACACACAATGTAGGAGCAGCAGTAGGCCATTCGGCCCTTTGAGCTTGCTGCATATTCATTATTACCGTGGCTGATCATCTAACTCCCTAGCCTGTTCCTGTTTGCCTCCCATATCCTTTGTTCTCTTTAGCCCTAAATGCTATATCCAACTTCTTCCTGAAATCAGACAATGTTTTGGTCTCAACCACTTTCATGTTGCATTTCTTTTTTCACTCAGTGAATGAATTAAGTTATTGGGAGAGAGATTATTAAAATATTTTTGATTGCATCTTGCAATTGGGTTTAACTCAAACATGTGTGCAGCCACTTGTGAGAAAAGTAGTTGCAGTTGAACTCCAGCCCAGACAATATCCAGAACAGACCCAAAGGGCTGAATGGCCTCCTTCTGTTCAGACAAACCAAATCCCAGCCAAAGGGAAAAAAATCCCTCAGGAATGGAATTTGAATGGAAGGACAAACTTCCATGGTAATATTTACATTAAGCTCAAAAGGTTAAGGGGTGATCTGAAAGAAGTTGAAAAATAATAAGGGGAACTGAGAGGATAAATCAAAGCTATTTCTATTGGTTGTAGAGTCTAGGATGAGAGAAATAAACCTAAAGCCTTGTCAGGAGTGGATCTCAGCAATTCCTCTATGTATGAAGGGTGATCGAAAATTGGAACTTCCAGCAATGGCAATTCATTTAAAATCATTTTTAAAATTTAAAATCTAAAATTGATAGATTATTGCAAACTAAACAGTGGCTCGGTGGTTAGCGCTGCTGCCTCACAGCGCCAGGGTGACTGTCTGTGTGGAGTTTGTACATTCTCCCTGTGTCTGTGTGGGTTTCCTCTGGGTGCTCTGGTATCCTCCCATAGTCTAAAAATGTACAGATTGGGTGGATTGACCATGCCCCATAGTGTCCAGGGATGTGCAAGCGAGCCATCAGAAATGTAGGGGTAGGGATTGAGGTAGGATAGGATGCTCTTCAGAGGGACGGTGTGGGCTCAATGGACTGCTTCCACACTGTAGGGATTCTATGATTGTAACGTAATAAGGGATTTGGGGGCAATGATGGGTGTATAGAGTTAGTTGACAGAGCAGCCACAATCCCAGTGAATGGCACAGCAGGTTTGAGGTGTTAAACTGCCTCCTCCTGTCCCAAACCTGGCAGCTCCAGTTTGATTGTGTTAAAAAGAGAAAATGCTGGAAACACTCAGCAGTTCAGGCAACATCTTTGTTTCTGATGCAGTCACAGGATGTGGGCATCACGGATTCGACCAGCATTTATTGCCCCAAGTGCATTCAAGAGTCAATCACATTGGAGTCACATGAAGGCGAGACAGATTTCCTTCTCTAAAGGCCATCAGTGAACCACATGGGTATTTACAATAAGTCAATGGTATCCAAAGTATCTTGCCTCTGCTGTGAATGTACAAAAGTTTAATGGAACAAATTTTCTTTTTCTTTTCTGTTCATTTGTGAGACCTGGGCTCCACTGGCTGGCCAGCATTTATCGCCCTGGAGAAGGTGGTGGTGAGCTGTCGTCTTGAACCGCTGCATGTGCTGTAGATAGACCCACAATGGCATTAAGGAGGGAATTTCCAGTTCTCATTCTCCGTGCAATGGTTAGAAACAGGGGCCAGTACAGATTATTGAATGAAATTTAGTGCCTTAACAGTTTAAGCCAGATTGGGGCTCAGCAGAGAGCACAAGTCTCTCTTTGAGGAGGTCACGAACAAGTTAGATAAAGGAGAGCCAGTGGACGTGATCTATTCAGATTTCCAGAAGGTGCCACAGAGGGGACTGCTGAGATAAAAGCCTATAGTGTTCAAGGCAAGGTACTGGCATGAATAGAGATTTGGCTAACTGGCAGAAGGCAGGGAGAAGGGCTCTGGTGGATGGCAGCCACTGCCTAGTGTAGTTTCACAAGGGTAAGTGTTGGGTCCACAGCTATTCACATCAAACACTAACGATCTGGAGGAAGAAACTGAGGGCACTGGTGCTAAGTTTGCAGATGACACAAAGACAGGTGGAGGGACAGATAGTGTTGAGGAATCAAGGAGGACTTGGACGAGCTAGGAGGGTGGGAAATGAAGTAGCAAATGGAATATAATGTGAGAAAGCACTTTGGTAGGAAGAATAGAGGTGCAGATTATTTTCTAAGTGGGACAGGCTTCGTAAATCTGAAGCACAAAGAGACTGAATTCTGGATTCTGTTGAGGTTAACATTTGGCAGTTATGAAGACAATTGCAATGTCAGCATTCATTTCAAGAGGGCGGGAACACAAGAGCAGAGATGTACTGCTGAGGACATGTCAGTCTTTGGTCAGACTGCATTTGGAATATTGTAAGCAGTTTTTAAGTCCCTTGTCTAAGGAAGGATGTGTTGGCCTTAGAGGGGGTCCAGAGGAGGTTTACAAGAAGAGCTTGTCATTTGAGGAGCAATTGAGGACTCTGGGTCTAAAGTTTAGAAAGATGAGGGATCTGATTGAAACTTATAAAATACTGAGAGGCAAGGATAGAGTGGATGTGGAGAAGATTAGATTAGATTCCCTACAGTGTGGAAACATGCCCTTCGGCCCAACAAATCCACACCGCCCCTCCGAAGAGAAACCCACCTAAACCCATTCCCCTTCCCTATATTTACCCCTGACTAACACAGTGGGCAATTTAGCATGGCCAATTCACCTGACCTGCAAATCTTTGGATTGTGGGAGGAAACCGGAGCACCCGGAGTAAACCCACGCTGACACGGGGAGAATGTGCAAACTCCACACAATCAGGCGGGAATTGAACCCAGGACCCTTGTGCTGTGAGGCAGCAGTGCTAACTACTGAGCCACCGTGCCACCCATGTTTCCACATGTAGGACAAGCTAAGGCTCAAGGGCATAGCTTCAGAATGTAGGGACAACAATTTAGTCCTGGGATGCAGTGGAACCAGAGGATGGTAAATCTATGGAACTCATTGCCACATAAAGCTGCAGGGGCCAAGTCATTGAGTGTTTTTAAGACAGAGATAGATAGGTTCTTGATTAGTAAAGGGACCAGGGAGAAAGCAGGAGAATGGGGTTGAATGATTGGATGGCAGAACAGACTCAATGGGCTGAAAGGCCTAATTCTACTCTTGGTCATTATGGTCTTATGGGCTGGCAGTAGCTTATGGGCACCACTTCTCTCCCCCACCCCAGCTCCAGAGATTTGAGTACAAAATCCAGGCCTACAGCTGATTGGAGGTGCTGTGATTTTGGGGTGCTGCCTCATGAGGAAGCTGTTGGGATCTTGCTGGGTGTAAATTAGTTGCTGTGTTTCCAGTCTTGAAAGAGTTGGTACACCTCAGGAATTACATCAATGGCTGTGCACTGCTTTACGATGGTCTTGAAATGTGCGTCAGGAATCCAAGCCGTATCATTTTAGAATGTGTTTAGTTCAACAATCGATCTCACTGTTCCGCACATTGAATCAATTTCTCCCTTAGTCTCTTGGCCCTTTACTCTGAAGCTCACCTGACAATTACACATGATTTACCTCACTCTGTCTCTGACTCGGCGTGGGATCGATCTTAATTTTCACGTAACAACATAATTGGCAGTGAACTGGTTCAATTATCCCACACTCGCTTTTCATACTTACTACAGCACCAAGCCAGCACCTAGGGCAGGTACAAAACTTGTAACCAGGGTAGTTGTTATTTGTCTACACCAAATCAACAGAGCCAAAGTGATGAGTCACTCAGAGGAGCTGGAAGGCAGCAGAATGTGCTGGAGCTGGTTGAATCCACTGAATATTGAGATTCTGATCATATTATCTGCTAATTATCATTTTATTCAATCTGGATTATTCACTGGTTGATAAAATGAAGCAAATATTTAATCATTTGCATTCATATGGCACTCTTAAAATAGGAAAATATCGCATGGGCTCAACAGGTCTATTATGAGAAAGAAATGACATCAAAGGCCACATGACGAAGAGTAGGACAGATGGCCAAGAGGTTGATTGAAGAGGTCGGTTTTAAGGAAACTCTTAAAAGGCCATGGAGAATGCAATGGTAGTGTCCCTACTCCTGGACCGAGAGACCTGGGTTCAAATTCCATCTGTTCCTGGGGTGTGTGATAACATCTCTGAACAGGTTGATTAGGGAACAAAAATAAAGGCCATGGAGAGACAGGGAGAGACAGAAATGTATAGGGAATGAATTCTGAAGCTTCTCTCCCAGTTAGCTGAGAGCATGGCACACAACAGTGCAGCAATGATTTAAGGGTGCTCTTTTTACACTGGATTCAGTTCATAATTCTTCACTGTTCTTATATCGAGCCCTAGGGAGATGAGAGTTACTTAGGTAAAAACAATGACTGCAGATGCTGGAAACCAGATTTTGGATTAGTGGTGCTGGAAGGGCACAGCAGTTTAGGCAACATCCGAGGAGCAGCAAAACTGCTGTGCCCTTCCAGCACCACTAATCCAAAAGATGAGAGTTACTTACCCATCAAGACCACATTTCACTAAGTGCGCCATCACAGAGCCCTAGCAAAGCTGAAGTCAATGAGTCAAGGGGGAAAACACTCTGCTAGTTGAAGTCATAACTAGCACAAGGAAAGATGTTTGTGGGCTTTTTGAAATTCACTATTGGACGTGGGAGTCACTGGCTGGCCAACATTTATCAGGCGAAAGTGAGGACTGCAGATGCTAGAGATTACAGTCGACAGTGTGATGCTAGAAAAACACAGCAGGTCAGGCAGCATCTGAGGAGCGGGAGAATCGATGTTTCGGGCAAAATCCCTTCCTGATGAAGGGCTTTTGCCTGAAACATCCATTTTCCTGCTCCTCAGATGCTGTCTGACCTGCTGTGCTTTTCCAGCACCACACTCTGGCCAACATGTATTGCCCATTGCCAGCTGCCCTTCACAGGGTGGTGGTGAACTGCCTCCTTGCAGTCCATCCATGTAGGTTGATGCACAATGCCCTTAGGGAGGGTATTCCAGGATTGTGACCCAGCGACAGTGAAGGAACAGCAATGTATTTCCAAGTCAGGATGGTGAGTTACTTGGAGGGGAACTCAAAGTAATTGAAGTTTACAGTACAGAAGGAGGCCCGTTTGATCTATTGTGTCTGTACCAGCTCCTGAAAGGACTATCCAGCTCATCCCATTTCCAACCCGGTCTCCGTGGACCTCCAAATTCATCACTTTCAAATATATATCGAGCTCTCTTTTTAAGCCTTACATGGCATCCACCTCCACCATTCTCCCAGCCATCACCTTCCAGATCTGAACGTCCTTGAGTAAAGAAGTTTCTCTATATCAAACTCTTAGCTCTCTTGCTGACACTTTTAAAATAGTGATCCCCTAGTTACTGACAGACCAACTAATGGAACCAGAGTATCCTTCTTTACCCTGTCAAAATCGTTGATAATTTTGAACATCCCAATAAAGTCACAACTTAATCTCCTCTGCTCCAAATTTCTCTAAACTTTCCTTGTGTCTAAAATCCCTAATTCCTGGTATCATTCTGGTACTTTGCAGGTGGGGGTGTTCCCATGTATCTGCTGCCCTTGTCCTTCCAGATGGAGCTGTCATGGATTTGGAAGATGCTGTCTAAGGATCATTGGCAAATGTCTGCAGTGCACCTTGTCGATAGTACACACAGCTGCTACCTTGCGTCAGTGGTGGAGGGAGCCAATATTTGTGGATGTGGTGCCAATCAAGCAGGCTGCTTTGTCCTGGAGGTTGTCAAGCTTCTTAAATGTTACTGGAGTGATGGAAATCAGTCTTCTCAGCTCACACTATCTCTGCAGGAGTTCCTCAGGGGAGTGTCTTAGATCTAACCATCTCCAGCTGCTTCATCAATGGCTTCCCTCCATCATAAGGTCAGAAGTGGGGATGCGCAATCACTGATGACTGCACAACATTCAGCACCATTCACAACTCCAAAAAGACAGAATCTGGCCATCATCCTTTGATACTCAATCACCATCACTGAATCCACCACTTCAAAATCCTTGAGAGATTACCAGTGACCAGAAACTGAACTGAACTGGACTAGCTGTGGCTACAAAATAAGTTTTGAGGCCAGGAATTTTGCAGTGAGTAACTTACCTCCTGCCTCCCCAAAGTCTATTCACCGTCTGCAAGACACAGATCAGGAGTATGATGGAATACCTCCCATTTGCCTCAAGGAATGCTGGTCCAACAATACTCAGGGGGCTTGACAACATCCAGTAGTAATTGGCTTGATTGGTACCACATCTCCAAACATCCACTCCCTTCACTTCAGTAGGAGTCATTGCATTTCCAAAATGCACTGCAGACATTCATCAAGGCTCCTGAGACAGCACTTTCCAAACCCACAATCCCTTCCATATAGAAGGATGAGGGCAGCCGATACATGGGACTACCACCACCTTCAAGTTTCCTTCAAAGCCACCCACCATCCTGACTTGGAAATATATCACCATTCCTTCAGTATCACTGGGTCAAAATCCTGGTACTCCCTCTTTAAGGGCAGTATGGGAGTAGCTATACAAAATGGACTGCTGCCGACCATCTTTTTAGAGATAATTATGGATGAGTAATAAATGGTGGCACAGCCAGAAAGGCTCACTGAATGAATAAAGATAAAACATAAAGCATGTTAAAAGAAACAACATCCCAGTGAAATGCTCCCAGCTGGCTCTTCAACCCTTTCAATAAGAAAGTGGTGTGAATATTGACAGTATTAATATCGCTTTAATAAGCTGCAGTTTCATTTCATGTAAAGGTTCAGCATTTTTTGACTGTCCCTAGTTGTCCTTCAGAAGGTGATGGTGAGCTGTTTAAAAGTCTAAAGATGGCAGTGTATGGTCATGGCATGGTCAATTGTCATAAACGCCCATCTGTTTGCCAGTGCAACTCTGCCATCCTTACCTGGTCTGGCCCAAGTGTCACTCCTGACCCACAGCAACGTGGTTGACTCTTAACTGCACTCTGAAATGCCCTAGGAAGTCAAACTGTTGCATCAACTGCTAGAAAGGAATTGAAATGATAGAGTCATGGGATCATAGATGTTTACAGAACAGAAAAAGGCTCTTCAGCCCATCAAGTCTGTGCCAGTCAAGGGTTATGAAGCAAAGGTAAGTAAATGGAGTTGGTGTACACGTCAGAGAATGGCATCCATTATTTTACATTGCCTCACTCGTTTTGCCAAAATAAATTATTTTACGCTTCTTTGCATTAAAGTTCATTTGCCACATGTTATCCATTCCACCAAGCTCTCACTATCCTCCTGAATTATATCACTATCCTCCTCACAGTTCACAATATTTCCAAATGTTGTGTGCTCTGTTAAATTTGAAATTGTGTCCCATAAGTACAAGTATGGGCATTATTATTGATTAAGAAGAGCTTTGATTCTTAGACTGACCCTTGAAGAACTCCACTATTTATCTTCCTCCAGTCCAAAGGAAAAAAAACATTCCCTGCTCCTCTCGTGTTTGCTGTCAATTAGCCGATCTTATATTTGTATTGTCATTGGGCATCAACTTTACAGACAAGTCTATGATGTGGCTCTTTATCATATACCTTTTGGAAGTCTATATATACCTTATCAACCACATTACCCTCACCAACCACTTCAATAACTTCACCAAAATGTCAACAAGGTTAGTCAAACACAATTCACCCTAAACAAATATCTGATGGCTTTTCTTAAATGGCCAAGTAACGATTAATTTAGTGCTAATTTATTTTTTCTGAAAGCTTGCCCACCACCTAATTTAAACTGACTGACCTGCACCTATTGGATTTATCCCTACACACTGGATCAACAAAGGGCACAACGTTTTGGAATTCTCCTCTGGAACCACCGTTTCTCTAAGGAGGTTTGGAAGAAGATATCTAGTGCCTCTACAATTTCCTCCCTTATTCACCTCAGCATCCTCAGATGCATCTCATCTGGTCCTGGTAACTTAACGGCTGTAAGTACAGCCAGCCTTTCTAATACCTCCAGCATATCAATTTCAGCCATTTTAGCATTTCAATTACTTTCACTATGACTTTGGGAGTAGCCTTTTTCTTCATAAAGACAGATACAATGTATTCATTTAATGTCTCAGCTGTGTACCCTGCCTCCATAAATAAATAGAGAAAGTGAGGACTGCAGATGCTGGAGATCAGAGTCAAGAGTGTAGTGTTGGAAAAGCACAGTCAGTCAGGCAGCATCCGAGGAGCCGGAGAATTGATGTTTTGGGCAAAAGCCCTTCATCAGGAATTGATGCCCTTTTTGGTCCCTAATCAGTCCTACACCACATGTTACCACACTTTTACTCGTAACACACCTGGAGAAGACTTAGATTCTCTTTTATATTCGCTGCTAGTCTCTGCTCATAATTTCTCTTTGCTGCTTTAGTTTCTTCCCATTTCCCCTGTGACTCCTCAATATACTGGTGTTTTATCCTTGGATTTTCAATCTGACAATCGTCATCCCAACCATTTTACCCCTTCACCATACTCCACATTGTGTAACATCATTTCTGATCTTCTCCCTCAGCTCCAGTATCCTGTTCCCACATCCCTTCATTCCATTGGGATTCATTGCTGCAAGTTGGCTCTTTATTGGATTAATTTGTTGCTGTCAATTTGTTCAACCGTCTCCATGGTGGGCAGCTGACCCAGTACACACTGGAACAACCTTCACCCCCCAGAGGTCGGATTCTATCAGGGCACGATCCTGAAGTGGCTGCCCATCTATTTCTTCAGCACCCATTGCCTTAAGCCACCTTCTCCATGGTGCCAGGTTAATGCAATCCTTCGTCATTTCCTCACAGCTAATGGGCCCCCCTAGCTGTATATCATCCACAAATGTGACTCCATTACACTCTGATCCTTTGCCTAAGACATGAGCATTTAACTCGGATAGAAGACTTTTTGCAAATTAGTGAGGACCCAGCACTGAAGCTTGTAAAGCCTCATAAGTAAAAGCCTCCTGACCTGAAAATTACTTTATTTTTTGTTATTCTCGATTTTCTAACTTTTAACCAATCCTCTCTCCATGCTAATAAAGTTCCCTAAACCATGAACCCTTATTTTTGAGATGGCGTGCTGAATGGCCTCCTGCTGTTTTGGAGGTTTCTCTGACTCCATGTCATCAAATTTCATGAGATAGTCTGGGAGTGGGAATTGAAGCAGACCATGCAAATTGGTTGCAGAGACAGCCAGGCAGTCTTCTGGAGAAACGTGATCCATCAGAAAAGGATCAAGACATTTACTGAGGCAAATTATCAATTTTAACTCGTTAAATCTGAAGTTGCATCCATCACTGAGGAAATATTGTTAATACCATTACCATTATTGAGTGATTCCCCTGCACTGATTGTATTGCAATTCAAAAGAGCATTCCAACTGGCTCTATAGGGGTGCCAATAGCAATGAAAGAATGTACATGCTAGCCGCCTTTCACATTCAGACCTTCATGGTGTTTCTCCTCAATTGTTTTAAGGATGTCGGTGTCAATGCCAAAGCTGCCATTCGTTACTCCTCCCTGATTGATCTAAGAATGTGATGGGTTGGGGGTGGAAGGCATTTAAATCCTTCCTGATCTGCTCAGGGCAGTTTGGGACAAAAGCTTGCAAGTGCACTTCAAAGAGTCCCTGTAGTGCTGAGCAGACCACTTGGCCCACTGAATCCATATCAACCCTCTAAAGGGCATCCCACCCTACCCCATCCCCGTAACCCTACATTTTCCGGGATATTCCATCCAACCGACACACTATGAGCAATTTTCCAAAGCCAATCCACCTAATGTGCACATCTTTGGACTGTAGGAGGAAACACGGGGAGAATATGCAAACTCAACACTTGATGGTCAGCTGAGGGTGGAATCGAACCTGGTTACCGGATGCTGGGAGGCTGCAGTGTTACTCACTTAGCCACCATGCTTACAAAAGGAAGCAAAGAATCAACTACATTGGTGTGGGACTGAAGTCACATATGGACTACTCTGGATCAGGGGTCTTTCCTGAAAGGACATTAGTAAGCAAGTCTGATTTTCACTACAATTGAACAGTTTCACACATCTTCCTCATCCTCCATCCTCTCCTTTCATTTGAGCAGGATCATGCCCTCACCAATATCGTCACGACCAACACTTCCTTCTCCTCCCATGATAGCTTCCCATGCCCTTGCAGGAGCTTTAATACTTGCCTTTTTACTCCTCCCCCCTCACTGTCCTAGGCCCAAACACCCATTCCAGCTGAAGGAATCATCTGAAACAAAAACAGAAATTGCTGGAAAAGCTCAGCATCTGTGGAGAGAAATCAAATTTGATGTTTCAGGTCCAATGACCCTTCTTCAGAATTAATGGTAGCTTGGCAAAGAATGGTTTTACACAGCCCATGGCACCTTTCCCAGTAACCGTCAAACACCTGCCCATTTATTTTCTCCCTCCTCACTGTCCAAGAGCCCAAACACACCTTCCGAGTGAAGCAGCACTTTACCCGCATTTCACACAATCTAGTCGACTGCATTCACTGCTCACAATGTGGTCTCCTCTACATTGGGGAAATGAAGCATAGACTGGGTGACCACTTCGTAGAACACAAAAAAGACCCTTCACTTCCAGTTGCTTCAACACACGGTTATGTTCTGTGGCCAATGTCGTTGTCTTGGGCTTGCTGGAGTGCTCCAGTGAAGCTCAGTGCAAGCATGAAGAACAGCACCTTATTTCCATTTGGGAACTATACGGCCTTCTGGACTCAATATCGAGTTCAATAATTATAGGCCGTGAGCACCTTTCCCCATGCTTTCCCCCATCCCCACACACCAGGCCTTGGGCTGCTACCACACACCACCCATTGTCAGTTACTAATAGTCCCATTAGCAGCTATTCATTCCCCCTTTAATCATTCCTTTGTTGTTCCAACTGCTTTTCCCTCTCTTCAGACTCTCTCTCCACCTATCATTTACCCTTCACACCTTACCCCCCCATCCCATCTTCTGTACAAAAACCATTCTTTTCCTAGCTAAGAGTCATCTAATCACTAAACATTAGCTTGCTTCCTCTCCATGGATGCTGCCTAACCCACTGTGATCTCTAGCACTTTGTCTTTTCCCAGCTACCATCAATTCTTAAGAAGGATCAGTGACCCGAAACGTTAAGTCTGATTTCTCACCACAAATGCTGTCAGACCTGCTGAGATTTCCGAACAATTTCTGTTTTTGTTTCAGATTTCCAGCATCTGCAGTTCTTACGGGGTTTTTTTTTGTGAAGGAACAATTTGCTCGTCCCTCGTTCATTGTAGTACAGGATAGGGAGATCAATTGCAGAGTGAGTGCAGTTTTGTGGAGCACCTTCGTACAGTATACATGCATGTCCTACCATTTTAATCCATTGTCTTGCTGGCCTGATGCAGTGTTGTAGTGAAACCCTAGCAACACCTCATCCCCCCACTTGGGGGGCACTTCACAACCTTTCAGCTTCAGTACTGAGTTCTACAACTTCAACAATCCTTCATTTTGATTTTGTTGAAATCATTTTTTTTACATTTGCCAGTGTGAATTTTGTTTCTGCTGCTTTTGCTTTTAGATAGCACTATTACGATTCCACCAATATCACTCACTCTGCGCAAATACTTTGCCTCTTTACTGCACCCCATTATCAATCCTTAATCTTTTGTTCCATGACATCGTTGTTAATCAATCACCTGCAGATGGTACGGTGGCTCAGTGGTTAGCACTGCTGCCTCATAGCACCAGGGTCCCAGTTTCGATTCCAGCCTCTGTGTGGAGTTTGCAGATTCTCCCCATGTCTGCTTAGGTTTCTTCCAGGTGTTCCGGTTTACTCTCACAATCCAAAAATGTGCAGTTTAAGTGAATTGGCCACGCTAAATTCTCCATAGTATCCAAGGATGTGTGGGTTCAATGCAGAGTAATAGGGTTACTCTCCAGAGGGTTGGTGTGGACTTGGGTCAAATGGGCGAGAGTGAGAACTGCTGATGCTGAGGATCAGCATCTTTCTAATGAAGGGCTTCTGCCTGAAACATTGACTCTCCTGCTGTCCAGATGCTGCCTGACCTGCTGTGCTTTTCCAGCACCATGCTCTTAGCTTCGGTCAAATGGCCTGATTCACACTGTAAGGATTCCATGATGATCCTGTCTCTGACCTTCCCATTTGTTCAGGCTGCCCTTCTGCTTTCAATGGCAAAAAATCCATTGTATTTCTACCTTCCTTCAGTTCTTAAGAAGAGTCACATACAGCTTCAATCATTGACTCTATCTTTTACTCCACAGTTGCTGCCAGACCCATCAAGTATCTGCAATACTTACGGGTTTTATTCCAATAGATGTATGGCCAATTATACGGAAACTGACTTTTTATTTCCCAATTTCAAAACCGTGATTCAAATTCTCGAAGCACCACAGTGGGATATTAAATTCTACTCACTGGATTATTAATCAATGGGTCTGGATTACAAATCCTACAACATAAATACTGCTCAACTACACACCTAAATCATGCTAGACCTCACCTGGGAGTGTTTGATGGAGTCGATGTCAAGGGAGCTTTATTCTCTATCTAATCCCATGCTGTCCCTAGGCTGGGAGTGTTTAGAATCATAGAGATGTAAGGGAAACAGATCCTTCGGTCCAACTCGTCCATCTGACCAGATATCCTAAATTAATCTAGTTCCATTTGTCAGCACTTGTCCCATATCCCTCCAAACCCTTCTTATTCATTTACCCATCCAAATGCTTTTTAAATGTTGTAATTGTACCAGCGTCCACCACTTCCTCTGGCAGCTCATTCCATACACGTACCACTCTCTGCGTGAAAACGTTGCCCCTTAGTTCCCTTTTATGTCTTTCTCCTCTCACCCTCAACCTATGCCCTCTAGTTCTGGACTCCCCCACCCTCGGGAAAGACTTTATTTATTTATCCTATCCATGCCCCTCATGATTTTATAAACTTCTATAAGGTCACCCCTCAGCCTCCGATGCTCCAGGGATAACAGCCCCAGCTGATTCAACCTCTCCCAAAAGCTCAAATCCTCCAAACATGGCAACATCCTTGTCAATCCTTTCTGAACCCTTTCAAGTTTCACAACATCCTTCTATAGGAAGGAAACCAGAAATTCGCGCAATCTTCCAACAGTGGCCTAACCAATGTCCTGTACAGCCGCAACATGACCTCCCAATGCTCTGACCAATAAAAGAAAACATACCAAATGCCTTCTTCATTATCCTATCTACCTGTGACTCCACTTTCAAGGAGCTATGAACCTGCACTCCAAGGTATCTTTGTTCAGCAACGCTCTCTAGGACCTTACCATTAAATGTATACGTCCTGCTCTGAATTGCTTTTCCAAAATGCAGTACCTCATATTTATCTGAATTAAACTCCACTTGTCACTGTTTTATGGAGAGTGTCATGGGAGCTTTACTTTCAGTTTAAATGAGGGAGATTTACTCCGTACCTAATCCCCCAGTGTACCTGTCCTGAGAATGTTTGTTGGTCACAGTGTAGGGTTGACTTTACTAAATTGTAAATACTGCTCTGTGCCTGCCTTGGGAGTGCTTCAGGTCAGACTAGGTGCCTGAAATGACTGATATCATTAACTAAAAATCTCAAAGGAAATGGGGTTTAAAGTTTACAAGGATTGGCACAGGAACAGAGGATTAGATGAACTGTGGGAAATTATTTCCTCTGGATAGTCGCAGCTTTATAGCCTGTTTAAAATTTTTCTATTATTAAAACTCAGTAACCTGTCTGTTCAAATAAAGAACAAAGAATTGTCCAATTATGATATCCTGGAGTTCTTAGGCAGAGTATTTGACATCATGGAAACAGGCCATTTGACCCTACTGGTCTATGCTGCCATTTATGATGCAAGTGAGCCTCCCCTCATCCATTTCTCCCTCTCAGCAAATCGTAGGTGGCACAGTGGTTAGCACTACTGCCTCACAGCACCAGAGGCCCGAGTTCAATTCCTGCCTCAGGTGACTGTCTGTGTGGAGTTTGCACATTCTCCCCGTGTCTGTGTGGGTTTCCTCCGGTTTCCTCCCACAGTCCAAAAATGTGCAGGTTAGCTGAACTGGCCATGCTAAATTGCCCGTAGTGTTAGGTTAAGGGGTAAATGTAGGGGAATGGGTCTGGGTGGGTTGTGTTTCGGCGGGTTGGTGTGGACTTGTTGGGCTGAAGGGCCTGTTTCCACACTGTAAGTAATGTAATATCATTCTGTTCATTTTACCAGTCAGTTCATCAATACTATTGTTACCAACTGCTCCTTCATGGTAGCAAGTTCAATAATCTAATTAATCTCTGGGTAAGAACATTTTCCCTCAATTCCTTCTGATTTATTAGTAACAATTTTGTATGCATTACATCTATTTCTTGTCACCCATCAAGTGGAAATATTTTCCCTATATTTACCCTATTAAACCATTTAATTAGTTTAGAAGCCTCTCTTTGTCCATCCCTCATTCATTTCCATTGAGGAGGGTCTCAGCCAGTTTAACCATTTCCAAACACTCTGATATTGGCAGTGTAGAATTTGAAAATGGCTGAAAAGACAGTGATGGTGTCAATGCTTTTTCTGTCTTCAGGACAAACGCAAGAATGCCAACTTTCAAATGATGGTGACAACTTATGCTATGTGAGAAAAGGGTGCTGATAGGTTGTCAAGTCAACCCTGATTAGCTGAGCTGCTCCCATGGAGAAAGCAACATGGTACTATAGACTCCCGAAGGTCCAGCATAATTCACAAAATGCACAAGGCTTGAACATATGCCTTTCGTTTGCAGAGAACATCTTCCCACACATGAATGTATGTTGCTTCCTGCAAATATAAACAAACCATATTCTAAATTCGAGGACAGAAATTGCTGGAGAAACTCCGCAGGTTCGTCAGCATCTGTGAAGAGAAAGCTGAGTGCATGTTTTGAGTCCTTCTTTCGAATTGATAGTAGCTAGGAAAAGGTGGGATTTCTACAGATGGCAGGGAGTGAGCAGATGGGTGGAGGTGGAACCCAGAGAGACAGAATGGCAGTTCGGCAGAAACAAGGGATGGATGATACAATGCTCAGGAGAAAGAAAAGCTGATAACGAGAATCACAAGCAGATGAAAATGGGTTGGCTGTCCTAAAAAAAAGCTCATATATTGATAGGCCCATGGGGCATGGGAGAATGTATTCAGGTTCTAAAATTAATTAATTCAATATTGAGTGCTGATAGTTGCAAGGTCCCCAGCAGAATATGAAGGTTCTGTTCCTCCAGCTTACCCTGAACTTCACTGGAGCACTTTAGCAAGCCTGAGACAGAGATCTGGGGTATTGGTGGTGCCTGGAAGTGGCAGGCATCTAGAAGTTTGGTGACATTTTTGTGGACAGAATGTAGGTGTTCCACAAAGCAGGCACCCAGTCTGCGTTTTGTCTCTCCAGTGTCGAGGAGACCACATTGTAAAAAGTGAATACAGTAGACTAGACTATATGAAGTGCAGGTATCCCATGGAAAGTGTGTCTGGGGCCTTAGGTCATGAGGAGAGAGGAAGTGAATAGGCAAGTGTTACACTTTCTGGAATTGCATGGGAAGGTGCCATGGGGCTGTGGAAGGTTTTGAACATGGAGAAGGAATGGACCAGAGTGTGCTGGAGGGAATGGTCCCTGTAGGATGCTGACAAGACGGGTGAGGGGAATATGTGTCTGGTGGTGGCAGAAATGGCGGCTAATGATCCTTTGGATGAGGATGTTAGTGGGGTAGTAAATAAGGACCAGAGGGACCCCATCACTGTGGTGGGAGGAAAGAGAAAATGAGGGCAGGAAATGGGCCAGACATGGCTGTTGCCTTGTTCTTTCTAGGCTCCCTCTCCACCCATCCATCATTAGCATAAATATCGCCTGTTCCTAGTAACTATCAGTTCTGAAGAAATTTTAACGCTGGACCCAAAATTTTAACACTGCTACCTGTCAACAGATGTTGCCAGACCTGTTGAGTTTCTCCAGCAATTTTTCAGCTTCTGCAGTTCTTGGTTTCATCATATCATCAATTCAATGGATTACCTTAAGTTACTTTTTCATGCAGTTACTGAGACAGTGACAATTGTAAGTTGTGATTCTGTGATTGGGCAGCAGTTGCTGAACATTTACAAGTGCACAAATAGCTACACAAACAGTTAATTTAAGAGAACCAGTAATATCCAGCTATTTCTATGACTTAGATTTTCACCTTCCCAGATATTAATTCAGTTCCAGGATCAGAGGGACCACCAACATCCAGTAATGATGATGTCATTGTGTGAACTAAGCAACCAATTAAATTAAAGAATTCTCACAGATAGCAAGTCAGAGCATTACGTACTGAATCCATCACCTTGAAATCATTTAACGGAGAGTGAAAAGATGGCATGGTATTGAAGTAGAAGTTGAAATACAATAGGAAAATTTTAAAAATAAATGTAATTTTCTTATCATAATGGAGAAGTCTGACATTTCCCAATGATAGAAGTTATATTTTCAGGATCATAGGTATTGTTCAGCAATAATTATGATTCACTGCGGCTTCAAAAACCCAGTTACACCTCATTCAATAAAGAGCAACTTTTTCAAAAGTTTTACAGTGAGCCTGCCAGAAGAAACAGAAGAATTTCACAGCAAAACAAATAACTTCCCAAGACTTCTGTCTGCAAGAATATCATCAGCATATCCTGGAGGAGAGAGATCTATCCGAATTATCACACTGCGCTAGGCGTAGGTGGGTTACAGAAACCACTGTCAGTTTCAGAGTGTAATGACCACAAATGCTGACAGTTTCACTGTCACTTCAACCACAATGTCTGGGTTATTATAACTGTATCCGCATGAGCATTAATTCATTTACTGCCACCAACCAGACAAACAAAAGGTCTTGAATTTCTGTAGTGTCTTTAGTGATCATCAGGTGTCTCAAAGTGCTTTCCAACCAACTAAGTGGCTTTTTTATAAGTTTTTTTTATTGAAAACCTTTTTAAATCTAACTAAGCACAGTCACTGTTAAAATGTAAGAAACAACAGCCAATTCGTATATGGAAAGTTTTCACACTGCCGCTCAAATCATGTTGGTTTAGGAATAACTATTGATCAGGACATATACATAAAAAGGGTTTAGAACCACTTGTAGGTCATTTGGCCCCTCAAGCTCATTATGCTATCTGATAAGATCAGGTCCAATCTGATATTGATATAAGCACAGCTCCTTTGCATGCTGTATGGAATATTTTATGATATTGCTGTCCATCCAGTAATGTAGAACTCCCTCAGAATTGATCTCCTATTGAACAGCACACCCTCAGTGCTGACTTGTCAAAAATGCAATGCTGTATCAGTACTCACACTCCAACAGTACAGCACACCTTCAACATTGACCCTCAGACAATGCGGCACTCTCTGTACTGACTCTCTGGCAGTGCTGCACTACCTCAGTAATGATCCTCCAACATTGCTGCACTCCCTCAGTCCTGACCCTCTGACAGTGCTGCACTCCCTCAGTACTGACTCGCTGACATTGCTGCACTCCCTCAGTACTGACCCTCTGACAGTGCTGCACTCCCTCAGTACTGACTGTCTGACAGTGCTGCATTCCCTCAGTACTGACTGTCTGACAGTGCTGCACTCCCTCAGTACTGACTGTCTGACAGTGCAGCACTCCCTCAATACTGACTCTCTGACAGTGCTGCACCCTCTCAGTACTGACTGTCTGACAGTGCTGCATTCCCTCAGTACTGACTCGCTGATAGTGCTGCACTCCCTCAGTACTGACCCTCTGACAGTGCAGCACTCCCTCAGTACTGACCCTCTGACAGTGCTGCACTCCCTCAGTACTGACTCGCTGACAGTGCTGCACTCCCTCAGTGCTGACTCTCTGACAGTGTTGCACTCCCTCAGTACTGACTCTATGACAGTGCTGCACTCTCTGATTGCAACTCTTCATCCACACTGACTCACCAACAGTTTGGTGCTCCTTCTGCACTGACACTGCAACAGAGCAGGAGTCCCTCAGTACTGATCGTCTGACAATGCAGTACTTTCTTAGTAGTGGCTCTTTTAAAGTACAGGACTTCCTCAGTATTGACATCTGACAATGCACCACCCCTGTGCCTTGATCATGGTTGCTGTGCTAATTGCTATTATTTTTGGAAGTGAGATGCTCTCTGTCTCAAACAGGAAGACTGCCTCAGTGACTATATTTACGTTGTTCACTCCTCGATATAAGCACCATGATGGGAATGTGTAACATCTATATGATGCATAACAAGTCTCCCTCCAAGCCTTCTAGCCCGACCATCTAGAAGGACAACAACAGCAGATACATGAGAACACCACCAGGGTGCAAGTTCCCCTCTAAGCCACTCATCATCCTGATTTGGAAATGTATCACTTATTCCTTCAGTGTCAATCTGAGCTGCCTTCCTGAATGCTCTGTTATTGGGGTGTAGGTTCACCCACAGTGCTGTTAGAGAGCAGGATCCAGGAATTTGAGCTTGCAACTATGAAGGAACAGCAGAGTACTTCCAAGCCAGAGTGGTGTATGACTGAGAGGGAAATGAGAAACTAGAGATATAGAGAACGAGGAACGGAGAACAGTACAGCACCAAGCCTGCACCGACACATGATGCCCTTTTGTCTCTGTGCGGTCCTTAGCCCTCTATTCTCCACCTATTCATGTATCTGTCAAGGTGATTCTCAAATGTTGCTATCACATCTGTCTTTATCACCTCCTCTAGCAGCTCATTCCCAGGTATTTGCCGCCCTCTGTATAAAAAAACTTACCTTTCACATCTCCTTTAAACTTACCCCCTTTTACCTTTAACTTATTTCCCCCAGTAAATGACATTTCTACTTTACCTCGGGAAAAATATTCTGACTATCCATTCTATCCATGCCTCCCATAATTCTGTAAACTTCTACCAAATCGTCTTTCAACCTCTGACGTTCAAGTGAAAACCAATCTCTCCTCATAGCTGATAAGCTCCCACCAGACAACATCCTGGTAAACAGTTTCCATACCCTGTCCGAAGCCTCCACCTCCTTCTGGTAATGTGGCAACCAGAACTATACACAATATTCCAAACGCGGCCTAACTAAAGTTCTATACAGCTGCAACATGACTTGCCAATTTTTATACACCATGCTTTGACTGATAAAGGCAAGCATGCTATATGCCTTCTTGACATTATCCACTTGTGCTGCCATTTTCACAGCACAGTGGACCCGTACACCCAGATCCCTCAGTATGTTAATGCTTCTAATGGTTCTGCTATTTATGTATACTTCCCTCCTGCATTAGGCTTTACAAAGTGCATTTGTCTGCAGTAAATTCCATCTGCCATTTCTCCATCCAAGTCTCCAGCCTATCGATATCGTGCTGTATCCTCTAGCACCTTTGTTTCATCTGCAAACTACTAATAAAACCATCATGGTTCTCCTGCAAAAGCATTTATATATATTACAAACATCAGGGATCCCAGCAGTGACTCCTGTGCAGCACCACTGATCAAAGATCTTGAGTCAGAAAAACACCCTTACTTTCTGTATTCTATGACTAAGCCAGTTCTGTACGTGTCTTACCAGCTCCCCACAGATCCCATGTGACTTTACCTTCTGTATCAGCTTGCCATGAGGGACCTTAGCAAAGGCCTTGCTAAAGTCCATGTCGACAACATCCATTGCCTTGCCCTCATCAATCACGTTCCCATGAATCGACTGCCCTTGTTTGTTTACATGGTGGAGGTCACAGACTGCGCAAATACTGTCAAAAGAGACTTGGTGAGTTTTTGCAGTGTATCTTGGAGATGCTCACACAGCTGCCACTGTGCATTGATGGCAAAGTGAGTGAGTATTGAAGGAGATCAATGGGCTGCCATTGATGGTGCCATAGGTGGTGTCAAGCTTCTTGAGTGTTGTTGAAACTGCACCCATATAAGCATATGGGGAGTATTCCATGACATTCCTGACTTGTGTCTTGCTGACAGTGGACAGGCTTTGGAGCCTCAGGAGATTGGTTTCTGTGTATAATCTTTCTCTCTAGTGTAAGGTGTGGCTTGGGGCTAACACTCACATCTTAGTCAAGAAGGTTGTGTATTCGAGTTACAGTTAAGAGACTGAAACACTGAAATCTGGGCTGGGGCTTGCTGTCATTTGTATGTACTTGGCAAGCATTAACTGAGAAATGAGCTGTGCTCCTGTAAATTTGAACAGACTGAAGTAGCAGCCACTTGATTCGGAGATGTATATTTTGCTTTATATCTCTAACATAAATGCATAAATGTATATAAAGACTGGCTCCAATTTTATCCTGCATCACTCAGCTTCAGGAAAATACAAACATATAAACTAGGCGCAGGAGTAGGCAAATTCAGCCCCTCCAGACTATTCTGTAACTTAATAAGGTCATAGTTGATCTGGCTGTAACCTCAAATCCGCTTTCCCACCTCCTGTTGAGAACCTTTCATCCTCTTGTTTATCAAGAATTAATCTACCTCTGCCTTGAAAAGATTCAATATCTCTGCTTTTCAGGAACATTGAAAGAGGAATCCCGTGGTTCTAGACTGACAATAGCGGAGTAGTTGAAAAGCACTGCACAAAAAGTTCTGGTGATTTTGGTGTTTGTGAAAGTTTAGAACAGTGACTGTAGCTTAAAAGTACTTGTTTGGCTGGAAAGGGTTCTGAGATGTCCCGCGGTTGTGAAAGGCGCCACAAAAAGGTAGGTCGTTTCTCTAAACGCTTACCGAGCATTTTCACTGTCTGCTTGTTGTTCTTCTCTCTGCTGCTAATGCTGGGTCTCACGCTCTCCCTCTTGCGTCGCCACAGTTTCCTCCCAATTAAGCTGTAGAGTATCGAAAGGCAGAAGACGGGCAGGAAGAAGAAGATGCTGGACACCCACACCATGATATTCAGGAGGCCGGACTTGACCGCGTACTCCGTGGCCTTACATTCGTTCGTCAGCAGGGGGTCAGTTCCATTTATGTGCTCAACGCCAACCAAAACAAAGATGGGCCCCGCACTAACAAAAGCGACTGACCAGAGGAAAAAGATGAGACCTTTGATTCTGCTCTTGGTGATGACCACTTTGGCCTTGAGTGGGAAGCAAATGGCAAAGTATCTCTCCACGCTCAAGGCTGTGATGTTGAGAATGGTGGAGTAAGTGCAGCTCTCACTGACAAACTGGAACAGCTTACAAAGCAAGTTGCCAAAGTTCCAGGGCCTGTACTGCCAAATCCTGTACAAGTCCAGGGGCATGCACACAAAGATGAAGAGATCTGAGAAAGCCATACTGGACAGGTAGAAGTTAGTCGTGGTCCTCATGTCTTTGAACTTAAGCACAATCAGGATAGTCATGACATTCCCGCTGATGCCAATCAATGCCAACAGAATGCAGGTAATGGTGATCCCGGTCAAGATAGGAATGGGGAAGATATTGACAGGGTAATCAGAGTAGTTATCGAAATAGTCCATGTCATAGAGGCTGCAATTCTGACTACAGTTCATGTTGGTGGAACGGTTGGACATGCTGCTAACACAACATGGGCTTGGGGTAATTGGTGGGAAGTCTGAGTGCACTGTCAGGCTGCATGGGGGAGACTGCTCGAAACCCTCACCATCTCAGCACCGAAGGGCAATTAGGACAGCGCAGGAAACTGAAGACTAGACCAATCTGCCGAATCCCTGGGAACATCTTCTGGCCACGTTCTATCTAGAAAGGAGAGGAGTGAGAAGATTACCATTCACAGCCAGTGTTGTGCTAGGAATTTGGTCTGCCCAGAGACAGTGTCTCTCAATCTCTCTCTTCCTCCACAAGTTTGTTTTAATTTCACATCTCCGTCAACCTCTTTAATTCTCTATGTCCACCTCCTTCTCTCCATCAATCTCTATCCCTGTATTTTCCTATCATTGTGTGTCGCTGTCACTGATTCTATCATTCTCCATAGCTCCCTGTTCTTCTCCTGTATTTTGTCTGTGGTTGATCACACTTCCTTCAGTTCAAGAATTGCATTTTCCAGGTGCCTCCCACCCACTGTCCCGTGCCCTATTTCCTGCTGGGCGGAGTTCTTATCTTCCCGGGATTCCCTTCAAATCCCAGACAACTTCTTCTATTCACCAAACAAAATCCAGCTCAGGAATGAAGCAAAATCCTGCACAGTGTCAGGGGTGGCTTTATTCCCTCAGAGGAAGAGAAAGATTGAGAAAGAGAGAGAGAGAGAAGGAAAGGCACGCTCAAAGAGAAATCTGACTTCAAGCCAGGGAGACAGAGGAAAATAATATCACAGGCTTATGAGACACAGAGATAAAGGGAAAATTAGGCTAAAGCAGAGAGAGACTGAGGCTAATATAGAAGAATAGAGACTGAGTCTAACACAGAGAGAGAGTGAGATTGCAATTAACACACGGAGAGAGGGAGTGAGAAAGACTGAGGCTAACACAGAGAGTGACAAAGACTGAGAGAAATAGAGGTTACTACAGAGGAAGAGAGAACAAAGCTAAGACAGAGAGAGAGAGAGAGAGAGAGAGAGAGAGAAAACAGAAACAGGGAGAGACAGGCTAACACAGAGAGAGAGAGAGACTGAGTGAGAGAAAGACTGAGGCTAACAGAGAGACCAACAAAACAGAGAGAGAGAGAGAGAGAAAGAGAGATCAAAAGAGAGAGAAACATTGGTTAACACCCAGAAAGAGAGAAGCCAGTACACAGAGACAGAGACGAGAGAGAGAGGCAATGAGAAAGAGGCAGAGACACTGACAGACAAAAACAATAAGCCAGGGACAGCAATAGAGACAGAGTTATTGGAATGCCCACATCTAAAGTTAACAAACAGGGAGATTAATCAGGTAATAAGCAGTCATAATAAACATACTGAAAATAATCAAAAAAGTTGCTATAAATAAAAATAGGTAAATAGTCAAATAATTAAATTTTTGCTAATAGCTAAAATTAAACATTGACAAAGTAACAAACAGCAGTGAAAAAGAAACAATAAATCTCTCAGATTGAGATGTTGAAGAGATCACTCTCTCTTTTGAGTACGGAAAGATTCTTACCTTTTGTCCAGATTTTAACTGGCCCTTTGGTCCACTTTTCACTCTGATTGTGAATGGAAATCCATTGAAACACCAAACAAGCAGCTGTTTTGTGTGAAATGGTTACTGGAGGAGAACCACAAAGAGAAAGGAAGGCAAAGCAGATCACATTATCCCCCAACTGATAAACAGAGAGCTCTGCCGTGCTCCAACCAACCAGGGATCTTGCAGTTCCTAACTGATAGATTTCCAGCTAACTCACACACAATTACTCAGAGAGAGAGAGAGGGGGGTAGGGGGCGGGGAACCACAGAATGTGCAGGTTGGTGTATAATAAATCCTGGACAGCAGGTTTGGAGTAAAACACAGCCTGGGGGTGGGAGACAAACTGTTTCAACGGATGGCCCCTCTCATTGGAGAGAAAGTTACAAAGGAGAAATGACTGACACTTGACAGATCAATTTCACTAAATTTTATCAAAAAGAGGGCTAAATTGCATGGGGAACTGCAAATGATAGGCCAGATCCCATTCAAATTCCCATGATTTGAAGATAAAAGCAGAAAAACAGGACTGCAAATACTGGAATTCTGAAATATAACTCCAAAGGGTATGCAAGAACAGAGAGACCGATTGGTATATGTGTGTAAACCATTAATGGTGGCAGGATGGGGGCAGTGAGCTGTTAATAAAGCATACAGTATTCTGGGCTTCATAAATAGGGGCATAGAGTGCAAGGAGGTGATGCTGAACTTGTAAAGACATTATTTTGGCCTCAGTTGGACCATTGTGTTACATCTGGGAAGGATTTAGGGTATTGGAGAGAGGTTTATGTGAGTGGAGCCAGGGATGGGGCACTTCAGTTATGAGGATAGACTGCAGTGGAGAAGAGTGAAAGGAGATCTGACTGAGATTGTCAAAACTAAGGCAACACAATGGCTCAGGGGTTAGCACTACTACCTTTCAGTGCCAGGGATCCAGGTTCAATTGCAGTCTTGCAATGTCTGTGTGGGGTTTACACGTTCTCCCCATATCTGAGTAGGAGTCCACTGGGTGCTCCAATTTCCTCCCACAGGCCAAAGATGTGCAGGCTAGAAAGATGGACCATGCTGAAATGTCCCATAGTGTCCAGAGATGTTTCGGCTCGGTGTATTACCCATGGTAAATGTAGGGTGGGGATGTAGGTGTGGGTGTGTTCTCTCCAACAGAAGTGGTGTGGACTTGATGGGCCAAATGGCCTCTACCTACACCTTAGGGATTCTGTGAACAGATGTTTGTACAGAGTGAACAGAAGGAAAAGGTTTCCACTCATGGAAGGATTAACATTGAGAGAGCACAGTTTCAAGATTCTGTGAACAGGTGTTTGTACAGAGTGAACAGAAGGAAAAGGTTTCCACTCATGGAAGGATTAACAATGAGAGAGCACAGTTTCAAAGCAGTTAGTAAAAGAAGCAAAGGTGATTTAGTGAATTATTTTTCATGCAGTGAGTGGTTAGAGCCTGGAATGGACTGCCTGAGAGTGTGGTGCAGGTAGTTTCAATTGAGGTATTCCACAGGGAATTAAATAATTATTTGAATAGGATGGGGAGAAGCAAAAGAATGGCATGAGGTGTGACGCTCATTTGGGGAGTCATGATGGGCTCCATGGCCTCCTTTTGTACATGAACAATTCTGTGATTCTTTAAAAAAATATAAATTACCAGTAAAATTCAGCAGGTATGGATGCATCTGCAGTCTGCCACTGGATTGTTAATCCAGATGATTCTAGGTTGGCAATAATGTGGTTGACTCTTAACTGCATTCTGACAAGGGCAGTTAGGGATAGCCATCAAATACTGGTGCCAATGGCACCTTGAAAGAATAAAGTGAATGAAACTCTCCCTCCGCCTGTATATCACTCACACACACAATAATGAGGGGTGTCAGAGATATCTTCCTACAAGCACACATGCAAATAGACATAAACCATAAATTTCCTGATTTTAACCTTGCTTGCCCAACAGAAATGGACCCTTCCTCTAAGGAAGGGTTATCAGACCTGAAACATTAACTCTGGTTTCTCTCCACAGATGTTGCCAGACCTGCTGAGCTGTTCCAGCAATTTCTGTTTTTGTTTCTGATTTCCAGCATCGGCAGTTCTTCTGGAAATAATTTATGGTAATCTTTTTACACCTTGTCTGATGTTAATGCTGAACAGTTTTAGATTTGCTGTCATAGAAAAATACAGTCAAGGAGTGACACCCAGGATATTGCCCCAATGATTCTGAAGGAACAAGTCAGAATGGTGAGTAACTGGAGCGAATTTCAAGGTGGTGGTGTTCATGTGTGTCTGCTGACCTTGACCTTCTGGGCTGTGCTGGTCATGGTTTGGAAGGTACTGTCTAAGGAGCCTTGTTAATATTTTCGCAATCCAAGTTGAGGGACACACTGCGAACAGTGCTCTTCACATCCAGGGAGGACTTAAACACTTAATGGGAAGGTCCTGGGGAGTGTTGCTTAACAAAGAATCCTTGGAGTGCAAGTTCATAGTTCATAGAAAGTGGAGTTACAGATAGATAGGATAGTGAAGAAGGCATTTGGTATGCTTTCCTTTTTTGGTCAGAGCATTGAGTACAGGAGTTGGGAGGTCATGTTGTGGCTGTACAGGACATTGGTTAGCCACTTTTGGAATATTGTGTGCAATCCTGGTCTCCTTCCTATAGGAAGGATGTTGTGAAACTTGAAAGGGTTCAGAAAAGATTTACAAGAATGTTGCCAGGGTTGGAGGATTTGAGCTATAGGGAGACGCTGAACAGGCTGGGGCTGTTTTCCCTGGAATGTCAGGAGCTGAGGGGTGACCTTGTAGAGGTTTATAAAATCATGAGGGGCATGGACAGGATAAATAGACAAGGTCTTTTCCCTGGGGTGGGGGAGTCCAGAACTAGAGGGCATAGGTTTAGGTTGAGAGGAGAAAGTTTTAAAAGGACCATAAGGGGTAACTTTTTCACTCAGAGGGTGGTGCGGATAAAGAATGTACTGCTAGAGGACGTGCAGTTACAGCATTTAAAAGGCATCTGGATGGATATATGAATGGGAAGCGTTTGGAGGGATATGGGCCACGTACTAGACTAGTATAATTTAAGATATCTGGTCAGCATACACGAGTTGGATTGAAACAATGACCTGATGAAGAGCTTATGCTCAAAACGTTGATTCTCCTGCTTCTCGGATGCTGGCTGACCTGCTGTGCTTTCCCAGCACAACACTCTTGACAATGATCTGCAGTCCTTGCTTTCTCTGGGTTAGACTGAAACGTCTGTTTCCGTGCTGTATATCTCTGAGATTCAATGACTCTGAACAAGGTGTCTTCACATAGCTGAGGTTTGCTGAAGATTGAGTAGCTGATGTTTAACAAATGTATTCATTCAGCTCGGTGCAGTGACCAAGGGTCAGTCTGAGTTGTTGTTTTTGCTGTGTGCCTGTTACCAAACTGCTGGCCATTGTGGTGGTGTGTACCAGCCACCAAACGTGCTGTCCACCAGACGATATAGCAGCAGAATTAGGCCATTTGGCCTATCAAGTCTATTCTACCATTCAATCACGGCTTATATGTTTCTCAACCCAATTCTCCTGCCTTCTCCCTGTAACCTTTACTCATCAATTTATCTCTGCCTTATAGATACTTACCCGCCACAGCCTCCTGCAGCGATAAGCTCTACAGATTCACCGGCCTCCGGCTAAAGAAATTCCCCCTCCTCTCAGTTTTAAAGGGTAATCCCTTCACTCTGGGGCTGTTGCCTTGGGTCCTCATCTCTGCTACTAGGGGAAACATCTTTTCCACATCCATTCTATCCAGCCCTCTCAGTATTCTGTAAGTTTCATTGAGATTCTCGCTCATCCTTCTAAACTCCATCACGTACAGATCCAGAGTCCTCAACCACTCCTCATGACAGCCCTTCATCCCAGGATCATTATTGTAAACCTCCTCTGGGCCTCCTCCAATACCAGCACATCCTTCATTAGATTCAGGACCCAAAACTGCTCACAACATTCCAAATGCAGTCTGACCAGTGCCTTATACAGCCTCAGCAGCACATCTCTGCTCTTGTATTCCATCCCTCTCGAAATAAATGCTGTTATTACATTTGCCTTCCTAATTGCCAACTGAACCTGCACGTTAACCTGAAGGGAATCCTGAATGAGGCCTCCCGAGTCCCTTCATGCTGCAGATTTCCGAAGCCTTTCTCCATTTGGAAAACAGTCTGCTATTTTTCCAACCAAAGGGCACAACCTCCCACTTTCCCATATTATATTCCATCTGCCTCTTCTTTGCCCGCTCTCCTGGCCTGTCCAAGTCCTTCTGCTGCGCTCCTCTTTCCTCAACAGTACGTGTCCCTCCACCTACCTTTGGGTCATCTGCAAACTTAGCAACAATTCCATCAGTTCCTTTGTCCAGACTGTTGATGTATAACGCAAATAGTTGTGGTTCCAACACTAACTCCTATGGAACTAATTAGTCACCAGTTGCTATCCTGAAAAAGACCCCAGTTATTCCCCCCTCTCTGCCTTCTCCCAGTCAGGCAGTTCATGCACCAAACACCATGGGCTCTTCTCTTTTTCTAACAGTCTCCTATGCATCACCTTGTCAAAGGCCTTCTGGAAATCCAAATACATCACATCCACTTGGCTCTCCTTTATCTAAATTGCTTGTTGTCATTTTGCTCTCTCATCAGTTAGCGAGTCTCTGGGGACATAATCGTGATTCACATGGAGGCTCTTTACATTGGTATTGACGAGGTTGCATGAAGTAGCATTTACAATCTCAGTCATACGGAAGTGCAATTGTGCTGATTGGCACACCTCACTGGGATGCAGTTTAATGTGGATAAATGTATGGTTATCCACTTTGGTGGCAAGAACAGGAAGGCAGATTACTACCTCAATGGAATCAATTTAGGTAGGAGCCATAGGGTGTCTGGTTCACACTTAAAATGGCCTCTGTCTTATTCTTTAAAAGGTACAGTTTTAAGGGAATTAAGGCTATTTTTAAGGATGGGATGTTTTTGGCTGCAGAAGTTTCTGCCCATACATTCATGCCCCTACCTGGGAGCCAATCACATAGCTGTGGGCAGACAGGAAGCCTTTCTCATCAACAATTGGTCACTAGTTCATAAATCAATGAGCTCCTTGCTGCCAGCTGAACTTCCATTTGTACCCACCCCTTAGTTCTCGCTCATATACAAACCTCCTCCCCACTGCTTGAGCACATAGCAATGTCAGCAACTCATGTAACTTGCTTTTAAAATGTGCATTAATTCTTCAATAATTCTTAGCTTTTAAAATAATTATTTTCCAATTTTAGTGCACAATCAAAAACACAGAAAAATAAAACAATTTTTTATAAATGATCTGGATGTGAGCGTAGAAGAATGGGTTAGTAAATTTGCGGATGACACTAAGGTAGGCAGAGTAGTGGATTATAAAAGGATGCATAAGATGCAGAGCTGAGCGGAGTAGTGGCAAATGGAATTTAATGTGGAAAAGTGTGAGGCAGTTCACTTCGGAAGAAATAACAGGAATGCAGAGTACTGGGCTAATGGTAAAATTCTTGGCAGTGTACATGAACAGAGAGATCTGAGTGTCCAGGTGCATAAATTCCTGAAAGTTGCTACCCAGGTTGATAGGGTTGTTAAGAAGGCATATGGTGCGTTGGTGTTTATTGGTAGGGGGATTGAGTTTCAGAGCCATGAGGTCATGCTTCAGCTGTACAAGACGCTGGTAAGGCCGCACCTGGACTATGGTGTGCAGTTCTGGTGTGCAGCATTATAGGAAGGATGTGGAAGCTTTGGAAAAGGTTCAGAGGAGATTTACCAGGATGTTGCTTGGTATGGAAGGAAGGTCTTATGAGGAAGGGCTGAGGGACTTGAGGCTGTTTTCATTGGAGAAAAGAAGGTTGAGCGGTGACTTAATCGAGACGTATAAGATAATCAGAGGGTTAGATAGACAGTGAAAGCCTTTTTCCTCGATGATGAAGGCTAACACGAGGGGACATACTGCAACAGTAATAGACTGGCCGATGTTAAGAGCATTTAAATGGGCATTGGACATGCATGTGGATAATAATAGAATGATGTAGGTCAGATAGTAACAACTTCTTAATTAACTCATGGGCAAATGGTCACAAAGTGACAATACAGGAGAAACTTCTAGCCTACAAAGAGAAAGCAGCTCAGTCTCCCTCTCCCTCCTGTGTGGGGAATTCATGGAAGACCTCTTGGTAGCAGTTCTCACTCTTCATTTTGCTGTGAACCACACTCAATGAATCCCTTTGTTGACAGGGGAAAGAGGAAACTAATTCGGAAAATGCTGGAGAAACTCGACAGGCTTGGCAGCATCTGTGGAGAGAAATAGTTCTAAAATGACTTTTCTTCAGAACTAGAGGGAAATGAAGAAAACCACCTTCAGGGGCACTGAAAAATAAAACCCTCAATCAGTGATTGGGAGACTGAAATCTGAAGTGTTATTAGCAAAGAAAGGAAGGGGCATGAATAAAACCAAAATAAAACAACTCATTAATATCTGTGATCCAGACTGTTGCCAGAACTATGCTTCTCTGATGCTTTCTTCCTTCTCCTTGTATTGTTTCTATGTGTCTGTTTCTGTATGTGAACCTTTAAAAGGGGTAAAGTTTAAATTATGGAGTTATACTACAATAATTCATGTTTCCTTCTTGCCATTCATTATATACAATTTGATTCCAATAAATAGCTATTTTCTTTTAACGATAAAACCTGGTGTACATGTTCTTTTAGGTAAAATTGAGCAATTCAGTGATTAGGCTTGTTTATCTACCCCAGGGAGATATCACAGTACTGGGGCTGGGGGGAGGGGGAGAATTGCAGGATTTTGACCTGACAAAACTGAAGGAACAGTGACATATTTCCAAGTCAGGATGGTGAGTGGTTTGGAGGGGAACTTTGAGGCTGTGGGATTCCCATATGTCTGCTCTCCTTGTCCTTCTTGATGGTTGTGGTTATGGGTTTGGCAGGTACTTTCATAGAATCCTTAGTGATTTAATGCAATGCATCATGTGGATAGTACATATACTGCTGCTGTGCATTACTGGTGGAAAGAATGAATGAGGAAGGTGGTGGACAGGATAACAATCAAACGGGTCACTTTATTCTGAATAGTGTGGAGCTTTTTGGGTGTTATTGAAATAGCACCGCTCCAAGTAAGTGTCAGGAAACTATAGGCCAGTTGGCCGAACATCTGTTGTTACAAAATGCTGTAGTCCAACAAGAGGTAAATAGATTGTTGAAATATTGGTGAGTTGAAGGTTCTTACAGAAGGCTTGAAAGAGGTATAGTGGTTGGGGGCAAATCAGACATGATCTTGTTGGAGGGTAGGGCAGACTTGAGGAGTTGAATGGTCTATTCATATTCCTATCTCTTAACTTGTTATCTGTGCAGATGTATATTCAAGCCTATGCTGAGTTCTTGGCAGAAATATATACAATGCTACACTCTCATACACAGAGTCATAGGCATTGGGCTACATGTGTATGAGACCTGACGATGAAAGATTATTGATCTGAAAAGTTAACGTTATTTCTCTATCTCCAGGTGCCATCAGACCAGCTGAATATTCCCAGCATTTTCTGTCTTTATCCTACTGAGGTTGAGCTCTGAAAATGATCTACAAGTACTCACGTTCATCAGAGATTATTGAAGGCCTACAGGCAGAAGTGTCCAAGCTGATCTGGGCTGATCATATACCATTGCACCCACATTGGAATCGTGTGTGGACAGCAGCAACTGCAACAATGATGCCACATGTAGTTAAATAGCTCACCAACATGAACCGGCAAGGTGGTGAAGGTGAGGGTCTCCCCTCACAAGCCTCAGCGGCTGGCAGCAAGGATAGTGCTTATTAGATTTCCTACAGTGTGAAAACAGGCCCTTCGGCCCAACCAGTCCACACCGATCCTCTGAAGAGCAACCCTCCCAGACCCATTTCCCTCTGACTAAATGCACCAATCACTATGGGAAATTTAGCATGGCCAATTCACCTAACCTGCACATCTTTGGACTGTGGGAGGAAACCAGGGCACCCGGAGAAAACCCACGCAGACACGGGGAGAATGCGCAAACTCCACACAGATAGTCGCCTGAGGTTGGAATCGAACCTGGAACCATAGTGCTGTGAGGTAGCAGTGTAAACCACTGAGCCACCGTGCCGCCCAATTGTCGGCAGACAGGATGGGAAGAAAATGATTGAGGAAGATCAAGCTGCACTTGGTCATTCGCAGATAGGCTTTTCAAAATAAATAGGCTATGGTTCTCAATGCCGGTCTTAAGGGAGATGTTGACTTTCTGTGGTAACTTTAAAACTGAGGTTCCTCTTGTTCTCTCAGGCGGATGTAAATTCTGACCGTCACCATTTTGAACAGGAACGAGGGACCTCCCAACCATTGTGCTGGTCACAAGTCACACTGTGATAATGGCCAGTTGGGTTGTTTTCAAAACATAGACTATAAAAGTTGGAGTAGGCCATTTAGCTCATCGCGCACACTCTGCCATTCAACATGACCACAGCAGATCGTCTAACTCAGTACAATTCTCCTGTGAATATTCATTGCTCGAACAACACAATCAGACTGATTCCTGTGCACCTTTGTCTGATAAGGAGAAATTGGGTTGACTGGGGTTACAGAGTCATAGAGTCATAGAGATGTACAGCACAGAAACAGACCCTTCGGTCCAACTTGTCCATGCCGAACAGATATCCCAACCCAATCCAGTCCCACCTGCCAGCACCCGGTCCATATCCCCTTCCTATTCATATCCCCTTCCTATTCATATACCCATCTTTTAAATGTTTCAATTGTACTAGCTCCATTGACGAAGCTTTGAAGAATAAAAGGGCAACTCATCAAAATTCTGACAGGACTAGACAGACTAAATGCAGACGAGATGTTTCCCCTGGACATGGTAAGTCATTTTGGAGTGAGATGAGGAGATATCTCTTTGCTCAGAGGATGGTGAACGTTTGGAATTCTGTACCACAGGAGGTTATAGAAGTCAAGTCACTGAATATATTTAAGAAAGAAATAGATTTCCAAAGGCTGGAGACGTCAACTGGGATGGGAATAGAGTGGGAGAATTGCATTGATTTAGAGAGTCAGCAATGATCATGGTGAATGGCAGAGTGGGCTCAATGGGCCAAATTGCTGACTCATATTTATGTTTCTAAAACAGACTACCTTGCCACATTGCAATGCTATTTGTGGGATCTTGTTCTGTGTAAATTATCTGTCATATTTCATATATTGCACTTCAAAAACCCTTCAGCATTTCCATAGCACTTGGGATTTTCTGAGTTGGTGAGAGCTGCAATTGAAATACAGGTTATTGAAGCTCGAGAGAACAGCTGGTCCCATAGATAACAGAGCCAAATACTCTGTATGGAAAGAGGAGAGCAGCTTCTCAAAGAGCTAACTGAAAACTTCCAGCGATAAGCTTCATTGACCCCATAGCACCGATTCACACTGATCAGTCCTCCTGCAAATCTAATCATCACTGCCACTGTCAGAAGTGAATATGCTAAAATATTCCGAGCTGGTGCATGAATGTATTTGAATATCTATGTTCTGGTTTCTGGCTCGGTTGTGCAGACAGAGACAGGCAGCAAGAGAAGGACATGGCATTTTATTCAATTGTTGCAGACCGTTCCCTGAGTTTCCTCCAATCCATAGTTCAGTCAGAGTCTATGACTAAAGCAAATGGGCTGGTTTTGTAGCATCTTGTATTTCCATTAAGCAACAACTTTGTGCACAATAATGTGGAATATTTAAGTGCAACTTGTATTTAAATATGACAGGAACCTTTATGTGCTTAAAGCTTAGAGTCTGTACAGCACTTTCAATACCCAATGAATTTCACAGGAATGCAACCAGACAAATAAAAACCCAACATATGGACTAGTCACTTAAAGCTACATCAAAGAAGTGGGCCTTAAGGCGCATCTCCAAAGGGAAGAGTTGGGGGAGGGTTTTGGGGATAATTCCAGGGTTTATATTCCTTACTGAAAGGATGGTTGGGTCAAATAAGGTGGGGCTGGAGCCAGAGCATTGCAGAGATCAGGGAGAGTAAACTTGGAAACATAGAAATTAGGAACAGGAGTAGGTCAATCAGCCTTTGAGCTCATTTAATATGATCATGGCTGATCCTCTAATGCAAGATCATATTCCTGTTTTCTTCCCATACCCCTTGATGCTTTTAAAATCTATTCAAAAAGTAACTCTTTCTTGAACGTATTTAGCGAATTGGCCTCCCCAACCTTCTGTGGTAGAGAGTTTCACAGGTTCACTCCCCTACCCCTCTACCCCACCCCAACCTGAGATTGTAATCTCTGCTTCGAGACTCCCCAACCAGGGAAAACACCTTTCTGCATCGAGTCTGTCCAGTCCTGTTAAAGTTTTACTCACTTCAATCAGATCTCTTCTGAACTTACTAAACTCTAGTGGAATCAATCTATCGTCACAGAACAGTCCTGCCATCCCCAGTATTAACCCAATGAACCTCTGCTGAACTCCCTCGATGGAAGACCAAAACTGCACACAGTATTCCTGGTGAGGTCTCACCAAAGCCCCTCTATAACTGCAATAAGACAGCCCTACTTCTGGACTTCAATTGACTTGCAATGAAGGCCAATATGCTATTTGCCTTTCTAACTACTTGCTACACCTATCTTCTACTTCCATTGACTGGTGTCCAAGGGCATACAAGATCCTTTTGTGTATCTACACTTTCTGACCTATCACCATTTAAATAATACTCTGCAATTCCGCTTTTACAGTTACTTGTATAACTTTAACCATTCATACAATATCTGCCATGTGTTTGTCCACTCACTCAATTTGTTTAAATCACTTTGAAGCCTCTATGCATCCTCCGAATACTGATTGGTGTTATCAGTAAACTGGAAAAGTTGCATTGCTTTCTTAATCCAGGTCATTTATAAATATCGTGAATAGCTGAGGCCCAAGCACTGATCCTTATGACATCTGAGAAGACATTGCCTGCTATTTGAATAAAGACCCATTTACTCCTACTCTCTGTTTCCTGTCTGTCAACCAGTTCTCAATCCAGGCAACATATTGCTCCCATTGCATTTGCTTCAATATTGGCCACTAATCTTTTCACATCAAGAGTCATCTGGATGTCAAATCCACCACATCCACTGGTTCTTCCTTATCACTCCACTCACTGCATCCTGGGCGGCACGGTGGCACAGTGGTTAGCACTGCTGCCTCACAGCACCAGAGACCCGGGTTCAATTCCCACCTCAGGCGACTGACTGTGTGGAGTTTGCACGTTCTCCCTGTGTCTGCGTGGGTTTCCTCCGGGTGCTCCGGTTTCCTCCCACAGGTGAATTGGCCATGCTAAATTGCCCGTAGTGTTGGTAAGGGGTAGATGTAGGGGTATGGGTGGGTTGCGCTTCGGCGGGCCGGTGTGGACTTGTTGGGCCGAAGGGCCTGTTTCCTTACTGTAATGTAATCTAAAAAAAAATCCTCAAAATTGTTTAAGCATGATTTGTGTGGCCGGACAGGCTGCTCAAAATGATAAATTTTATTTGATAAAGTGGACAAGGGCTGAGGTATGCTGGAAAATGAAGTCAGCCTTGACTGAAGTGACTGTGTCAATCCACCTGCTGCAGAATCCAGAGAGTTTGTAACCAAACCTGCTAGCTGCAGAGCCTACATTGCATACCTGCATTTGGGTTTGAATGGGTCAATAGAATGTTGCTCTCAGGACAATCGGAAACACGAGGTGTGTATCAGACACGGACGCGGCTCGTACCCTTATTTGGTGGAGGTTACATGCACCCAGCACCTCCAGTAATGGAGAGTTAAGGACCACCTTGCCCTCAGCGTGCCAACACCTGGTTAGGTCCAATCGATCAGGGTGACTGAACCTGATCAATCCATTGGCAGATACTCAACACCCTCCCAAAAGGGCATGACGTCTTTGGAGTTTACGAATCACTACCACACCATCCTTAGGAGTGGTAACTGGAGAGTCGTAATGCGAGAATGACCACTGAAAGAGACGACACCCCTGAGACTCTCGGGAGAAGACCAGACGACATCACCACGTGGAGCCCGGCCTAGATCTAGTCTGGTGGTATATGATCATCCAAAGTTAAAGCATATGATAGTTTGTAGTGTTTTTTCATTAGTTTATAGTATGCTTTATTATTCTAATATTAATTGTGTCAAATAAATGTGTATTATTGGGCATCGTTATGAAGAGTCGACTCACAGTTCTTTTGCTGAATATAAGAATTTAAACACACTGTGTGACAGGTGCAATATTTGTTTTTCAGAAACCCATGCTGGCTTTCCCAATCCTGATTTGGAAATGCCGGTGTTGGACTGGGGTGTACAAAGTTAAAAATCACACAACACCAGGTTATAGTCCAACAGGTTTAATTGGAAGCACTAGCTTTCGGAGCGTCGCTCTGAAAGCTAGTGCTTCCAATTAAACCTGTTGGACTATAACCTGGTGTTGTGTGATTTTTAACTTTCCCAGTCCCATTCAGGATTTCCAAATGTTCTATTATTTTGACTTTTATAACTGACTGGTATTTTTCCCACTTGTGATGGTCAGCTAACTGGTCAGTTATTATCTGTTTTATTCTCTCCCTTCCTTTTTAAATAGTGAGGTAACATTTTCCTCATTCCAATCTGTAGAAGCTGCTACAGAGTCTATCGGACTTTGAAAGATGACCACCACTGCGTCCAGTATTTCCAGGGCCAACTCCTATAGTACTCTGGGAATGTGAATTATCAGGCTCTGATGATTTGTCAGCCTTTAAACCCATTAATTTCTTTAACACTTCTTTTATGAATACTGATTAGCTTCAGTTCTACTCTCACCAGACCCTTGGCTCCCTAATATTTCTAGGAGGTTATTTGGACTCTCGTTTGTGCAGACAGAACCAAAACAGCTCTTCAGTTCTTCTGCCATTTCTTCATTCCCAGTAAAGGTTCCTTGGCTTCTAACTATACGAACAAAGAACAATGAAAATTTACAGCCCAGGAACAGGCCCTTCGGCCCTCCAAGCCTGAGCCGATCCAAATCTACTGTCTAAACCTATTGTCCAATTCCTAAGCATCTGCATCCCTCTGCTCCCCACCTACTCATGCATTTATCCAGACACATCTTAAATGAATCTACCATGCCTGCCTCTACCACCTCTGCTGGCAACGCGTTCCAAACGCCCACCACCCTCTGTGTGAAGTACTTGTTGCATGTATCCCCCTTAAACTTTCCACCTCTCACCTTGAAAGCATGACCTCTCGTTATTGAATCCTTCACCCTGGGAAAAAGTTGGTCTCTATCTGCCCTGTCTATACTCTTCATGATTTTGTGACCTCAGTCAGGTTCCCCCCTTAATCTCCTTTTTTCTAATGAAAACAAACCTAACTTACTCAACCTTTCTTTATAACTAGCACTACGTGACCAACATTTGTCTTTACTAATCTTTTTCTCTTCCCATAGAAGTCTTTGCTGTCCCTTTTTATGTTTTCTGCAATTTTACTCTCATCTGTTATTTTGCTCTATTGATCAAATTGTTTTGGTCCCAGTCCATACTGTCATTTTTTTTTGAGTATTAGATCTTCTTTGGATTAGATCTTCTTTGGATCTAATACTATCCATAATTTCTTTTGCAAGGCACCTCGACATGATTGAGCCATCTTTCTCCTTCTATTTTTGAGCCAGACAGGAATGAATAATTGTAATTGTAATTATTGCACAAGTTCATTAAGTAAGAACCATTGCCATCCATTGCTGATCATTTTAGTAAGGTTTCCCAATTCGTCTTCTACTATTCACACTTCATATCTTTGTCATTCCCTGTATTTAGATTGAGGAGCTTAGTTTTGGATTCAACTATTTCACACTCGGAGCACAGCCACGAGAGATTTGAAATAAGGAATTAAAATTGTAAATTTGATATCTTGTAACTCTGTACTGCCACCACCTGTCCTGGGACTGTTTGACAGGGACAGTGTAGTTTTGTATCTAACCCTTTGTTAGACATGTTCTGGGAGTTTTTGATGGGGAGAGTAGAGAGAAAGAGTTTTATTCTGTATTTGACTGGATGCTTTACCTCTTCCTAGGAATGTTTGATAGGGATAGAGTAGAGGCAGCATTACTCTGTATCTTACTGCATGCTTTACCTGTCCTGTGACTGTTCGTTGGGGCAGTATGGAGGAAGCTTTACTCTATATCTAAACCCGTGGTGTACCTGAAACCAAAAGAGAAAATTCTGGAAAATCTCAGCAGGTCTGGCAGCATCTGTAAGGAGAGAAAAGAGCTGACGTTTCGAGTCTGACGAACCCTTTGTCAGCTTTGACAAAGGGTCAGTTAGACTTGAAACATCAGCTCTTTTCTCTCCTTACAGATGCTGCCAGACCTGCTGAGATTTTCCAGAATTTTCTCTTTTGGTTTCAGATTCCAGCATCCGCAGTAATTTGCTTTTACCGTGGTGTACCTGTTCTGGGGGAGTTTCATTAGGACAGAGTAGAGAGTGCTTTATTCTTTATTTAATCCATACTTTACAAAATACATACATTGCAAGCAGAGGAATCTGTACTGGTATGACATATTTAAAACCCCAGCATTGTGTTGGCCTCTGTGAGTGAGATTTCAGTCAGTAGCTTTGCATTTTGCAGTCTATACCCAGCAGAGGTGTGTGAGTAGGACTAGCTATGAAAGCCGAAGTCATGGAGAACCATCCTGTCATTGAAGGGAGAATTTATGCCAACTTTATCTCAGGTGTAACTGAGACTAGGCTGTTTGACGAAGACAAGAGGCAATGCTAATTCGAGCTCCTGGGCCTCATTCATATCTACTTGGGGTTGAACCAGTCTCACATCAGGAGTACAGCTCTGTCCCCCCATCCTTTAATCTTTGGCCCCTCCACACCCTAATCTTGTATATATCATTGCCTCCTCTTCAGTAGACAGTCATGCCACCAAGCCAACTTTCTCAGGACTTCTCTATACAATATTTCCAAATGTTCTATGCCAGACTTTTTGTCCTCATTTTCATTACTTATTTATTCAGAGTCAGAACAAAACTGTGAGGTTCTGTACACGGGGAGAGAATGGACAGGCTAGGATCCTTCCTCTGGAAAATCCAATGTGGCAGTGTGAACGGATCCTGATGTTTGCAATGACATTGTGTATACAGAGAGTGTTAGAGGCCATCTATACGAGACAATCGCGAAAATAATCCAATCAAGGATTCAGGAAAAATTTGTTTGAGGACAGGAGAAACAAGAGTATTCATCCTGGCTTCGAGAATATCCGTTCTATAATAACCTTCAACTCATTCTGCTGTTCATGAATATTTATAGTGTGCTGAAGGAAACTTTAATTAAGAAACATCTTTTATTCACTTCATCTTGCTGCAAGAAAGAGCAAGTTCATGTGATACACCACCTCTGAGTCTCAGTGGCATCACAGTCAGTTCAGACTTAGCCTCCCTATCACAAAGAACAACACAGTGGCTCAGTGGTGAGTGCTGTTGCCTCACAGCGTTAGGGAGCCGGGTTTGATTCTGACCTCAGGTGACTGTCTGTGTGGAGTTTGCACATTCTCCCCGTGTCTGAGTGGGTTTCCTCTGAGTGTTCTGGTTTCCTCCCACAGTCCCAAGATGCACAGGTTAGGTGGATTGGCCATTCTAATATTGCCCATAGTGTCCAGGGATGTGTAGACTAGGTGGATTAGACATAGGAAATGCAGGCTTACAGGGATTGGGTAGCGGGGGTACATCTGGGTGGATGCTCTTTGGAGGGACAGTGTGGATTCAATGGACCGAATGGCCTGCTTCCCTGCTGTAGGGATTCTATGATCTCCCCACCCAGATCTCCATTTCTACCCTTTATATTACATCTCCTCCCGAATCTTTGACCTCAGTTTCTACTTTAGAAGGATACTTGCTGGCTCATTTTCATGACTGCACCTGAACGTTTTCTCAGCTTCTTTGGAGGGGTTTAGGAACTTGAGTCCTCTCTGTGATCTCCGACCCTGCCCGACAGAAGAAGTCCTTGTACACATGGCATGAGAAAGTGTGTGCGAGAGTAGGGAATTGGGCTCTCAGTCTTCTTCCCATGAGGAGTACACATGATACCGGGTCATTTTAGAATGTAACACTAGAGTGCAAATTAGATGTCATCATTCTTCATCAGTAATGCTTTTACTGTGCAATCGACTCATTCAGTGTCACCATTATCTTGAAGATAGCTCAGGTTGTATGGACAATCCATATGATGGTGTAAACTCTCTAAAATATTCTTTGGGAAACTGTGGACCATTGTCTGAGGTGACAAGGCCTGGGATTCCATGTATTTCAAAGATCTATGTATTTGATGTTTCAGATTGTGACCCTGTAATTGTTGACTTCTACCTATCTGGAGTTACATTCTACTATGATCGAGAGCACCTTACCTGAATGTTTGAACATGTCTACCCCGGGATGTTCCCTTGATCATGATGTAAAGGAAGATGACATTAATGGCTTTTTTTGTCTCCAGATAATGAAAAGCAACAGTGATACAACTCAGGATCATTGGCTTCCAGTGATTTTGAGAGACCTGGTAACCAAACATTTGTAATTTGACATTTTGTAAAACACCAACGTCTTTAGTGCAATTGATGCAATGCATCAAGTCTCAGAATGACCAAACTTTCAATCACAAGGGAATGAATCAGCCACTATACTGAGGCGATCTCTCTGAGAGTGAGACTGGGGGCCATCCTTTGATGCAGTATGCTCTGAGTTCTGTGCATCCCTGAACTAATTAACTTGCTGACCTGTTCCCGACAATGATTGCTATTGATGTTAAGGTTTCTAACTTTTCAACAAAAAGTACATCACCTTGTTCTGGCCTTGCCATGGGGATATGAGCAAAATCTCTGTCATCGTCTGCCATTACCTGGAATAGACTCTGTCTTTTTATCAAACCTTCTCATCCTCAATCTGAATCATCGTACTCATGGAGGCATTTTTACTCACTCCTTAGAATCTAAGAATGTCATTAAGACATTGTGGACTGTTTCTGCCTTGAGGTGAAGACCAAGAATATAGTCTGCGAATCCTTCTCACAGGCCCGAAGCAATATTGCATCAATAATGCCAGGTAGTGTTGAGTAAAACAAGCTAAAAAATCAACTTACATCAACATGCTTTCAGTTTCTTAAAAGCCCTCCACTGTGCATCCTTGCAGCCAGGCAAGTATCACCCCCAAGTGCTCATTTGATGGTCGCTTAAAGACTCCTATTGGGATGAGGGCTATTGAGCTGACTGATTGTTGGTATCCATGTAATCGTGCCCAGATTAGGGGCAGGCGGTAGTAAGGATATCGACATAATTTCAATGGTCTTTCAGTCTGCAAACCCACCTGAAAGTGGTGTAAAATTCTGCCACGATTACAAGAGTGAACACCAGAGATTTCAGATTGACGCCAATTTGGAATTCACTTCCAGAGTTAGAAGCAACACTTTTGATTTGATGAAAGGAAGAGGGGCTGAAGGTTGGGGAGAGTCAGATGGGTAAATTAGATCAACTTGCTTACAAGACAGAAATAGAAAACTAACTAAGCAGATTTCAGCAAAGTGATAATGATAGTGGCAGTCCAACTTCCCCAACATTAACTGGGGCAGTTACAGTGTGACAAGTTTAGCAAAAGCAGAATTCTTAAAACACATCCAAAAGAGTTTATTAGTCAGAACATGAAAGGCCCAATTAGAGATGGGGTGATCCTTGGCTTAATTTTAGATAATGAAGCCGGGCATTAAAGTGTGAGTGGGAAAATATTTTGCAGACTGTGATCATAACTCCATTAGGTTCAAAATTATTATGGATTGCTCCACTCGGGTCACTCAGCTCCTGATCTCATTACAGCCTTGGTCAATCAGTGGTTAATCAGTGACAGGTGAGAGTGACAGTCCTGGACAGCCCTGGACATCAAGGCCACATTCAATCGAGTGTGGCATCAAGGACTCCTGGCAAAACTGGCGTCAATGGGAATCTGGGGCAAATCTTCTGCTGGTTGGAGACATACCCAACACATAACAAGATGGTTATGGTTGTTGGATGTCAGTCATCTCAGCTCCAGGACATCTCTGCAGGAGTTCCTCAGGGTAGTCTCTTAGGCTGAACCATCTTCAGCTGCTTCATCAATGACCTTCTCGCCATCATAGGGTCAAAAGTGAGGATGCTCACTAATGATTGCACAAGGTTCAGCACCATTCGTGACTCCTGAGGCACTGAAGCAGTCCATGTTCAAATGCATCAAGATCTGAACAGTATCCAGACTTGGGCTGACAAGTGGCAAGTAATATATGCACCACACAAATGTCAGGCAATGACCATCTCCAATATGAGCCAATCTAACCATCAATTCAATAGTGTTGCCATCACTGAATCCCCACCATCAACATCCTGGGGGTTACCATTGACCAGAAACTCAGCTAGACTTGGCATATAAATATAATGATTATAAGTCTGCCATTCATAGAACATAGAACATAGAAGAATACAGCGCAGTACAGGCCCTTTGGCCCTCGATGTTGTGCCGATCCAAGCCCACCTAACCTACACTAGCCCACTATCCTGCATATGCCTATCCAATGCCCGCTTAAATGCCCATAAAGAGGGAGAGTCCACCACTGCTACTGGCAGGGCATTCCATGAACTCACGACTCGCTGAGTAAAGAACCTACCCCTAACATCTGTCCTATACCTACCACCCCTTAATTTAAAGCTATGCCCCCTCGTAATAGCTGACTCCATACGTGGAAAAAGGTTCTCACCGTCAACCCTATCTAAACCCCTAATCATCTTGTACACCTCTATCAAGTCACCCCGAAACCTTCTTTTCTCCAATGAAAACAACCCCAAGTGCCTCAGCCTTTCCTCATACGATCTTCCTACCATACCAGGCAACATCCTGGTAAACCTCCTCTGCACCCGTTCCAGTGCCTCCACATAATATGGCGACCAAAACTGCACACAATACTCTAGATGCAGCCGCACCAGAGTCTTATACAACTGCAACATGACCTCAGGACTCCGGAACTCAATTCCTTTACCAATAAAAGTCAGTACGCCATATGCCTTCTTCACTGCACTATTTACCTGGGTGGCAACTTTCAAAGATCATGGTTTATCAGCTACTCAGTACCTCGTTCCTGCTTTCTCTCATATCCTTTTGACCCTTTAGTCCAAAAACTATATCGACATCTTTCTTGAAAGTTTTCAACATTTTCCCACAACAGTTCAAATATGGAAATGCACTTCTGAAAGTGCATCACTGCCAGAAAGGTGGCTTGGAGTATCCCAAGGTTGTGAAAGGCACTGTATAAATGCAGTGTTTCTTGCTAATATTGTTGACAAGGTAGTTTTAAAGAGGTGGTATTTTGGATTAAAACTTCTGTGCTGAGTTTAATTCAGTTGAGAGAGTCATGGAGAATGGGATAGGTGTTGGGTAAGAACACTAAACAAGGTGATGGTCCATTAATTGGTGGCAGTTTTTATGTTCAGTTCCTGTTCCACTCAGGTCAGGAAGTAGGTATGGCTGTATCCTGAAATCAATTTCACTCTCTCTGTCACATGCAAAATGAGTTCCTAATCACATGGAATACTCTACACTGGGTGAAATAGTTTCAGGAGAGAAATGAGTTGAACTGCTGTGCTTTTCCAGCACCACTAATCCAGAATCTGGTCTCCAGCATCTGCAGTCATTGTTTTTACCTTGTTGATTTTAACTCTACTGCGAATCCTCTTGCAAGGATGCCTGCCTTGAAGAACTTTTCCTCCTCTCTCTACAAGAATTTCAGGGAATCCCTCGCCCACTGCAACTCCCAGATCATTTTCTCTGCCCTGAAGCTCTTCAACCATGTTCTGAAACAGAGTCGCTACTACAGCCACATTTGCACCCCAGTTCCAAACCTCCAGCTCAGCACAGCCCTCATGACTTGTCCTACCTGCCTATCTTCTTTTCCACCTATCCACTCCACCCTCCTCCCTGACCTATCACCTTCATCCCCTCCCCCATTCACCTATTGTACTCTATGCTACTTTCTCCCCACCCTCACCGTCCTCTCATTTATCTCTCCACCCTTCAGTTACTCTGCCTGTATTCCTAATGAAGGGCTTTTGCCCGAAACGTCGATTTTACTGCTCCTCGGATGTTGCCTGAACTGCTGTGCTTTTCCAGCACCACTAATCCAGAATTATGTAAACATCAGCACAGTCAAGAACATCAGCAGCCCTGTGGTTTGAAACTATTTATTAATTCATTTCCAGACCACCTGTAGTGTCCCAAGAGTATTCCATTGCTGGTCAGTATTTTTTGCATTTCAAATTGGCTTCCAAGGATGGAGCATTGCACAGGGATGTCTGAACATTTCTGGTCTCACACTGCCACTTACTGGCAGCTCTCTGGAACTGTCAGTCTCTGCAGGGCAACTTTAGCCCGTTAAACTCTCAGTTGAATCTTACCAAAAATCAACTAAGTTTTATTTTGTGGTGGGTTTCTCTCCCTATGCTCGAGTGAGTTTCCTCACTCTATCTTCCAAAACTCACCTCATTACCTGAGCACCCTAATGGTGCCCCACCAATCGCATTCTCCCACTCACCATGGACGGAGGTACTGGCCACTCAAGATTCTTGATGCCAGAGCCAACTTTAAAGCGCAGCTTGTCTTATTTGGCCCAGGCATGTCTGACCGACAGTAATTGGCACCTGCTTTTGCCAGGGAGTTCTGGAGCCTCTGCTGGACAGGGGATGCATGCAGTTGGTGCCCACAGAGTGTGCCTGAGACATTGGCATCTAATGGAAGTCCAGAGGAGTCACCAGTGAGCTACAGTCATCAGCTACTTACTCTGACCTTCATGTCAGGAGTTGTCATCATCTGGCTTTTATGCAGAGAATGGGAAATTGCGTATCAATAAAGTATGATTAATTAATAATTCAGATGTTAATGTGTGCTAGTTCGTGCAAATAGATGTACCCCAGAGGCTCTGATGAAGAGTCATTTAGACCCAAAACGTTAGCTTTCTCTCTAATCATGGATGTTGCCTGACCTGCTGTGCTCTGCAGAAGTTGTTGTTTTCAGTACAGATTCCAGCATTTGCAGTAATTTGCTCCAACAACCAGGCCTCTCGCTGCTCACTCAAGATAATCACATCTCTCCAGTCATCATTTGGTTGGAAAATAGGACTTCTTACTCCTCACGATAGGAGGATCCTCAGGGCCAATCTCACATGATTCTCCCAACTTGCTTGCCAAAGCCTACATCATTCAGAGCCTGGGAAGGTCCTGCCCTATTTGTCAGTTTATGTGCTATTTGAAGTCACTCAGTCTGTCTGTGAAAAGTTAGCCTCTGTATGTGCGTGTGTGTGTGAGACAATGCCTTCTTCTCTTTGACAATGTCAGTCTCTGTGCGACAGTCTGGATGTGGAACTGTCATTCTGTGGCAGCTTGTGTGGGAGATACCGTCTCCATGTGATGGCAGAATCTTTGCCCTTTCCAGTGGGTGACATGATAGTGAGCTTACCAAGAATTGATTAATAATCTCTTCCATCACACAACCCAATAAAAATGTGTTTGGTGTGGATGTCTGCACTCCTTTGAGATACCATACAATGCAAATAACAGTCCTTCCTTTATATTTAATGGTATAACAAACTTTCATGTATGTACCCAAAAAGTGTTCTTAAATTCCTCCAATACAACTCCACAATCTCTGGGCTGCTGGGACACTGAATAAAGCAATTTAATCAGCTGAGTCACGAGTGTGGTGCTGGAAAAGCACAGCGGGTCAGGCAGCATCCGAGGAGCACAAGCCTTTCATCAGGAATGAGGGCTGATGAAGGGCTTATGCCCGAAACGTCGATTCTCCTGCTCCTCGGATGCTGCCTGACCTGCAATGCTTTTCCAGCACACATTCTCGACTCTGATCTCCAGCGTCTGCAGTCCTCACTTTCTCCCAATTTAATCAGCTGACCCCAAACAGCACAGTAACTGTCCCCACAGTGCACAGACTGCAGCAATTCAGGATGGCAGTTCACTGTCACCTCCTCTAAAGTAATTAGGGATGGATAGTAATTGCTGGCCTTGTCTATGATGTCCACATTCAGAGATAAATGAGAAAAGCTGGCTCCAGTGTTGAACTTGGATCCAAGGGAATGGTATCGATGTGTGTATGTCAATTGCAGAGACAATTGAAATTAACACCACAAGTCCAAGCTGTAATTAGCTGCAAGTCATACCAGAACACAGCGAGATGACTGGGGACCTATGAGGCTCTCCTAAACCTGCAACCTCTACCAATTAGAAGGGCTAGGGTAGCAGGTACAAGGAAAGATAACTATCTGCAAGTTCCCCTCCAAATCACACATCTTAGAGATATCTAACTAATTTTTCATAATTCAGGATTTGGACACAACGACAACAATAAAGGAACAGCAATTTATGGTGAGTACCTTGGCACAGAACTTGCAAGCAGTTCTGTGCCAAGAACTGCATCTGTTGTCTTTGTCAGTGGTAAAGGTCACAGGTTTGGTAGGTGCTATCTAAGAAACCTTGACGATTTTCTGGAATGCAACTTGTACAAGGTGCAAACTACTGCTACTAAGCCTCGGTGGGAGAGGAAATGAATGGGGAAGGTGGTGGATGGGACATCAAAGAACTAGGCTGCTTTCTCTTGGATGACATTGACCATATTGCATGGTTTTGCAAGAGCTCAGTATCCCATCACACTCCAAACTTGTACCTGGCAGATGATAGACAGGCTTTGGGGAGTCTGGAGGTGAATTATTCACAGCAATATTCCCAGACTCCGACCAGCTCTTTGAATTAGAGAATCCCTACAATGTGGAAGCAGGACATTTGGCCCATTGAGTCCACACTGACCTTCTTAAGAGCAGCCCATCAAGGTCCAGCCTCTACCTTATCCCTGTAACCCTGCATTTCCCATGGCCAATTCACCCACCCTTCAGACTGTGGGAGGACACCAGAGCACCTAGAGGAAACCCACACAGACACGGGGAGAATGTGCAAGCACCACACAGATGGTTACCTGAGGTTAGAATTGAACCCTGGTCTCTGACGTTGTGAGGCCACTGACCAACGTGCTTTTGTAACCTTTTTATTTATATGTATGGTGCTCCATGATAATCCTAACATTGTCGATAAGTGGGGCATGATTCAACAGTGGTACTGCCGTCACTAGGAGATGGTTAGATTCTCTCTTGTTGGAGATACTGCTTGCCTGGCAGTTGTAAGGTACGAATATTATTGGTGACTTATCACGCCAAACCTGAATGCTATCCATTCTTGCGGTATATGGACCTAACACATAGTATCTGAGGAGCTGAATGGTGCTGAAAACACTCTGCAATAATCACTGGACATCCCCAATTCTAACTTTATCATGGAGGCAAGTTATTGATGAGGCAGCTGAAGATGTCTGATGTGGGAGATTAGGGAAAGTTTCCACGTTGCTGATAATTATGTCCACAGTAAGTGTGTTTGGTTGCAAATCCTATCAAATCGCATGGATCATTTGGAGCGACAGTTGGAGGCAATGAGGAATTTACCATGGCTAGTGGTTGTGATGGGTGGCAGATATAGGAAAGGACAAAAACCATAGATACAGTCAGGTAGATAGGTTACCACCTGGAAAGGTAAGAGAGGGAGGCAGGTAGTGTAGGAGCATCCTGTTGCTATCCCCATCTCAAATATGCATGCTGTTTTAGAAAATGTAGGGGATGATGGACTCTCAGGGGAATATAGCATGCACAGCCAAGTTTCTGGTAGCAGATCAGGCTCTAATGTAATGAAGGGTACGCCAGGTTCTAAGCGACCGATTATGATAGGGCACTCTCCAGTCAGAGGCACAGACAGACATTTTGGCAGCCGATAGCAAGAGATCAGAATGGTGTGTTGCCTCCTTGGTGCCAGGATAAATGATATCGCTAAGAGAGTGCAGAATATTCTCAAAGAGGAGAGGGACCAGGATGAGATTGATGTACACATTGAAATTAACAACATACGAAGTGAAAAGGGTGAAGTTTCAAAGGGAGAATACAGAGTTAGGCAGGAAGATAAAAAGAAGGTCCTTGAGGGTAGTAATATCTAGATTAATCCCAGTGCTACGAGCTAGTGAGGGTAGAAATAGGAGGATAGAGCGGATGAATGCATGGCTGAGGAGCTGGTATATGGGAGAAGGATTCACAATTTTTGGATCATTGGAATCTCTTCTGGAGTGACCTATATAAGAAGGATGGATTGCACCTGAATTGGAAGGGTCTAATATACTGGCAGGGAGATTTGCTAGAGCTGCTCGGGAGGATTTAAACTAGTAAGGTGGGGGGGTGTGGGACACAGGGAAAGAGTGAAGAAAGAATCAATCTGAGACTGGCACAGTTGGGAAAAGGAGCAAGTCAAACAGCCAGGGCAGGCAGGAACAAAGCAGAGAACAAGGTAGGACTGATAAATTAAACTGCATTTATTTCAATGCAAGGGGCCTAACAGAGAAGGCAGCTGAACTCAGGGCATGGTTAGGAACATGGGACTGGGATATCATAGCAATTACTGAAACATGGCTCAGGGATAGACAGGACTGGCAGCTTAATGTTCCACGATACAAGTGCTACAGGAAGGATAGAAAGGGAGGTAAGAGAGGAGGGGGAGTGGCATTTTTGATGAGGGTTAGCATTATTGCTGTACTTAGGGAGGATATTCCTCAGAATATGTCCAGGGAATTTATTTGGGTGGAACTGAGAAATAAGGAAGGGATGATCACCTTATTGGGGTTGTATTATAGACCCCCTAATAGTCGGTGGGAAATTGAAAAACAAATTTGTAAGAAGATCTCAGTTATCTGTAAGAATAATAGGGTAGTTATGGTAGGGGATTTTAACTTTCCAAACATAGACTGGGACTGCCATAGTGTTAAAGATTTAGATGGAGAGGAATTTGTTAAAGAGTACCAGAAAGTTTTCTGATTCAGTATGTGGATGCACCAACTAGATAAGGTGCAAAATTTGACCTACTCTTGGGAAATAAGGCAGGACAGGTGACTGAGGTGTCAGTGGGGGAGCACTTTGGGGCCAGCGACCATAATTCTATTAGATTTAAAATAGTGATGGAAAAGGACAGATCAGATCTAAAAATTGAAGTTCTAAATTGGAGAAAGGCCAATTTTGATGGTATTAGGCAAGAACTTTCAAAAGCTGATTGGGGGCAGATGTTCGCAGGTAAAGGGATGGCTGGAAAATGGGAAGCCTTCAGAAATGAGATAACGAGAATCCAGAGAAAATATATTCCTGTCAGGGTGAAAGGAAAGACTGGTAGGTATAGGGGATGCTGGATGACTAAAGAAATTGAGGGTTTGGTTAAGAAAAAGAAGGAAGCATATGTAAGGTATAGACAGAATAGATCGAGTGAATCCTTAGAAGAGTATAAAGAAAGTAGGGGTATACTTAAGAGGGAAATCAGGATGGCAAAACGGGGACATGAGATAGCTTTGGCAAATAGAATTAAGGAGAATCCCAAGGGTTTTTACAAATATATTAAGGACAAAAGGGTAACTAGGGAGAGAATAGGGCCCCTCACAAATCAGCAAGGCGGCCTTTGTGTGGAGCCACAGAAAATGGGAGAGATACTAAATGAATATTCTGCATCAGTATTTACTGTGGAAAAGGACATGGAAGATATAGAATGTAGGGAAATAGATGGTGACATCTTGCAAAATGTCCATGTTTCAGAGGAGGAAGTGCTGGATATCTTGAAATGCATAAAACTGGATAAATCCCCAGGACCTGATCAGGTGTAACCTCGAACTCTGTGGGAAGCCAGGGAAGTGTTAGCTGGGCCCCTTGCTGAGATATTTGTATTATCAATAGTCACAGGTAAGGTTCTGGAAGACTTGAGATTGGCTAATGTGGTGCCACTGTTTAAGAATGCTGGTAAGAAAAAGCCAGGGAACTATAGACCAGTGAGCCTGACATCGGTAGTGGTAAGCCTGACAAGTTGTTGGAGGGACAGGATTTGCACATATTTGGAAAGGCAAGGACTGATTAGATATAATCAGTATGGTTTTGTGTCTCACGAACTTGCTTGTATTATTTGAAGAAGTAACAAAGAGGATTGATGAGGGCAGAGCAGTGGACATGATCTATATGGACTTCAGTAAGGCATTCATTAAGGTTCCTCATAGTATACTGATTAGCAAGATGAGATCACAAGGAATACAAGAAGAAATAGTCATTTGGATACAGAATTGTCTTGAAGGTAGAAGACAGAGGTTGGTGATGGAGGGTTGTTTTTCAGACTGGAGGCCTGTGACCAGTGGAGTTCCACAAGGATCAGTGCTGGATCCACTGCTTTGAGTTACTTATGTAAATGATTTGGATGTGAACGTAAGAGGTATAGTTATTAAGTTTGCAGATGAGGTGCAAAATTGGACTTAAAGTGGACAGCGAAGAAGGTTACCTCTGAGTACAGTGGGATCTTGATTGGATGGGCCAATGGGCCAAGAAGTGGCAGATGGAGTTTAATTTAGATAAATGTGAGGTGCTGTCTTTTGGAAAAGCAAATCAGAGCAGGACTTATACACTTAATGGGCAGGTCCTGGGGAGTGCTGCTGGACAAAGAGACCTTGGAGTGCAGGTTCATAGCTCCTTGGAAGAGAAGTTGCAGCTAGATAGTCAAGAAGGCATTTGGTATGGTCAGAGCATTGAGTATAGGGGTTGCAGCTGTACAAGACATTGGTTAGGCCACTTTTGGAATATTGTGTGCAACTGTGGTCTCCCTCTTATAGGAAAGATGTTGTGAAACTTAAAAGGGTTCAGAAATGGTTTACAAGGATGTTGCCAGAGTTGGAGGGTTTGAGCTACAGGGAGAGGTTGAACAGGCCGGCGCTGTTTTCTCTGGAGCGTCAGATGCTGAGGGTGACCTTATAGAGGTTTATAAAATCACGAGGGGCATGGATAAATAGACAAGGTCTTTTTCCTGGGGTGGGGGAGTCCAGAACTAGAGGGCATAGGTTTAGGGTGAGAGGAGAAAGATTTGAAAGGGACCTAAGGGGCAACGTTTTCACGCAGAGGGTGGTACGTGTATGGCATGAGCTGCCAGAGGAAGTGGCGCAGGCTGGTACAATACAATATTGGATGGGTACATGAATAGGAAGGGTTCAGAGCGATATGGGCCAATTGCTGGCAAATGGGACTAGATTAATTTAGGATATCTGGTCAGCATGGACGAGTTGAACCGAAGGGTCTGTTTCCATGCTGTACGTCTCTATGACTCTATGTTTAATGATCAAACCTACTGCACTTTGGGAACAGTTTCTCCTTGTTGTTGGCCTGTAATTCCAACAATTAAGATGTGCAGGTCAGGTGAATTGGCCATGCTAAACTGCCCATAGTGTTAAGTGCATTAGTTAGAGGGAAATGGGACTGGGTGGGTTAATCTTCGGAGGGTCAGTGTGGACTTGTTGGGCCGAAGGGCCAGTTTCTACACTGTAGGGAATCTAACCTAATCTAATCTAATCAAACCCAATAATAGTCACACAGATAAAGATAAAACAGAACTTTAATCATACGTGTATTTAAAACATTCACATGTGACACATAGATTATCAAAATTTACATAAGAGATTATGTCAACATCTATGAGACAGTATTGAAGCAGCATTATTTACGTGACACTTCCCACTAAGCCTTAATGAGCTCTGGTTGCAAGTGTGCTTACCCCAGTGTATGAGGAGCATTGAGTGTTCTGCCAGAGCTGGTGCGGGAGATAGTGAGGCACAGACACAAGGCAAGAACGAAATGCAGAAACACAAGATGGGGAGTGAAGCAGGAAGTGTTCCTGATCTCGACACTCCCAGAGAGGGTCAAAGAGGGTGCTCAATCATTGCAACAGTCAAATCCAATCAATTGTTACTTCCTGGACACTGAACGCCTTAAAGGATGTAGATAAAAGCCAAGTTGAATATCTCCAACAGATGGGAAGTTATCAAAATCTCTCCCACACCCTTACATTCAGACTCAATCGACACTCCTTGGTGCAAAATTTTGATGTAACTGTCTACATTTCCTTTGGCGCTTCTATTTTTGTTTAGGTGCCCCTTCGGGGCCCTCTGTCCTAATTTTGATTTTGAATTGTTTGTGGCCGTGAAAAAAAACTGGAATTTGCCTTCCCTGTTTCTGATGGAATTTCCTGATATGGTTAGGGAAATTGATCAAGGGGGAGGGATGGTTACACACTTTAGCAGAGCCCTCTGAATTTTCAACTGTCAAGCTGAACAGATGGGATGTTTAATGGCTTTGTCTCACGAATTTTCTCTTTGCCTGAACTTCTCGCATTACTTATTCCAACAGCACCAAATATATTTGATAGTCATTGAAAGACATAGGTGAGAACGTAAAAAAATAAAGTTTCCTGTACATACATAAATCATTTCATTCAGGATATTTCTTGTTATCTACACACTGGAGAATTGCACAGTGTTTTCTCACTCCCTGTGCTCGCTCATTAGTTGAACATGCGCGCTGAATCCAAAAGGTCCCTCACACTTTTTTTTAACACAACTCTGACACACTCAAGACTGCAACTTTAACCAGTCACATGCCTGGGCAATCGGAAAACAGCAGTTAGCAAAGTCAGGGATAATGGCATCCTCTTCGCTTCTAATGTTCTCAGTCTCACTCAGGCTGTTGCTTGAAACAAATTCTTTCGGAGCACTCCCGATTTGAGTCCATCACTTTTTGTGAACTCGTGCTGGGCTGTAAGGATTCAGAAACCTGCTCGCACTTTCATGTTAAAAAGCACGGGAGCAAGGCGTTCCCGTTAGGGAAGGTCAGGGGTCACTTCATGTGCACATGAGACCACCCATGGCTCACAAGCTCATGAAATGACCCGTTTGCTACAATGACAAGTGTTTGTGTTGGGGAACAGATCCGTTTACACTGGCATATTGGCAATGACACACTAGGCACTCCCAGGTGAGGTATGGCACAGGTCAGATGCAGTGTAAAGCTTCCTCTGCTCTGCTCAGACCCCTAACTTTACACGTTCCATTGCCTGTCACCATATCTTTGACATAGTTCCAAAGGAGATAGCCAATGCCACGCCAAAGGGAGGGGACTTTACTGTGGTGGCTTCAATGTCCACTTTGAGCTCTGGGTCTTGGCTGCTGAACCTCAGTGACCACTGGACTTCCACAGCCAGATGCAACAGTCGGACATGAGCCCAGACCCCAGGGAGGAATGGGGACTGACACCACAATCCAGTCGCCCACAAGTACTCTCAGCTGCATGTTATTGTCCTCAGCTCCTGAAGGACTGAGTGGCCACTTTGAAAGCACAGTTAGGACTTGTGTCTGCAAACTGGGATGGACAACATGCAAAGCCAAGCTGATCCTCAGACAGTCTACTGTGACATCTGTTATGACTAAGATCAGGAGTCAAATGAGCCCAATGGCATTCAAAATCCTTTTGTCTTTTATGTTCCTCCTTCCCCGAGTGTCTAACTGACAAAAAATGCTCCAAAGAAGCTGGATCCATCAGCCATGTCAATCCAGCTGATGTTGCTGACAGTCACAAATATTCGATCAAGGTATCTGAGTTCAAACAGGCCACCCTGGTAAATGGAATGTAATTCGTATTCCCTGTTCTTAGCCCAGCATGTTGTCCTGGTATTTTTCATTAACAGGATAGGGTCAGGGTAGGCTGTATTTTTGTAAATATACTGGACCATCTGAGTGTTCCCGGAAACTGACAGCAAGGCACCTGGACGGGAGTCTCCCTCTCCTGTGATTTCGCGATATCGAAAGTAGGTCTGAGCATAGATATAATAGAGTCCGGTCTGCAGGATAATCAGCTCTCCGTTTTTGTATTCCACACTGTGCAGAAATGCCTGTCCTCTCCGTGGCTCCCACATCTGTATTTTCTGCCCCTGAAGTCGTCTTGACACTGAGTCTGCAACAGTAACAATGGTAAATCCTGAGTGACACAGCCTCGAATTGTCTCATGACCCTAACAGCACCTCATGTCTGGAGCTGAGAAGAATGAGAGATGATCCCATTGAAACCGACAGGATTCAGAAAGGGACTCAGGGGCTAGGGGGAACCCAAACCACAGCAGGCACAGTCTCAAGATCAGGAGTTCAGGACTTAAGGAGAAACTCCTTCACTCCAAAATGTTTCGAATCTTTAAAATCTCAAAGTTTTGTGGATTGTTGAATATAGGTACAGATGGACAGATTTTATTTTAATATATCCTTTCAAGTGATGTAGGCTCGCCAGGCAAAGCCAGTGTTTGCTGCCCATCTTGAACAGAGTGGCTCGCTCCACTATTTCAGAGGACAGCTAAGAAGCAGCTACCTTGCTGTGGGTCTGGAGTCACAGGATGGCCAAAGGACTGCAGAGCATGAGTGAACCAGATGGTCTTCTACGACCATCATAAAACAGTACCACGCTCACCAATATAGATCAGAAGTCACATGACACCAGGTTCTAGTCCAACAGGTTTATTTGAAATAACAGGCTTTCAGAGCACTGCTCCAAAAACGGGAACAAGTTACTTCAATATGGCAGATGATATAATGACCACAATTATAGAGACTACAATTCCACGGCTTTTATGTTGGAATTTTGATTCCACTGTCTGCCACCGTGAGATCTGAACCTAATTGTTAGCTGGGCATCAGGATTGATAACCCAATGGCACTTCCACTGTGCTATGCCACCTCCCCTCATGGCCTCCCAGATAGCCGGCTGAAAATCTCAGCCATGTTGGCATTGAATGGTGGAGTGGGTTTGATGGGCCAAAAGGCCTCTTTCTGCAGAGGCAGATTTGGAAGTGGGTTCCTGCCTCAGGGTGATCCATCAAGGACAGCACGGTGGCTCAGTGGTTAGAACTGTTGCCTCTCATCGCCAGGGACCAGGTTCGATTCCAGCCTCAGGCGACTGTCCGAATGTTGTTTGCACGTTCTCCCTGTGTCAGTGTGGGTTTCCTCTGGGAAAGGTAGGTTAGGTAAATTAGTCAAGGGTAGATTTAGGGGAATGGGCTTGGGTGGGATATTCTTCGGAAGGTCGGTCTGGACTTGTTGGGCCATAGGGCCTGTTTCCACACCATTGGGATTCTATGATGACACTGCTACCCTGGCAGCTATCGAAAATCGTCACTGCTTGAATTTTCAGCACACTTCAGACATTTCAAGGGATTCACAAGTTTCCCTACCAACCTCAGCAATGTGCACCTTTCTCACTGTGACTACAATCTTCCTGGAGCTGTGACCTCTCAGAGACCCACCCATCAACCCAACATCCGGGACCGAATAATGGAGAAAGAGGCAGCCTATTGATGATGAAACTACTGACACGATTCTGACCTGTCCCAGTGCTTGAAGCTTTACAAAAGGCAAAGATTCCACCCACAGGAGCAGGAGAAGGTCACTTGGCCCTTTCAGCCTGTTCTATTATTCTATTACATTACAGTTGAACCATACCTTAACACGCTCTCAAAACAAAGAATATTATTCTCAGTTTGCAAATTTTCAAATGCTTTCTTGGGAGTCCCAGATTTCCACTGCCCTTTAAGTGCGGATGTTCCCTCTGAATGACCTGGCCTGTCATTTACGGTTCTGCCTCTTTGTTCTGGACACTACCCTCTTCCTCCAACCAGAGGAAATAAATTCTCTCCCCCTTAATCGTCTAAAGTTCTCTTAATCCTCTGAAGTTCTCTTACTCCTCTAATCTATGAAATATAAGACTAATATAAGACTAATCTATGAAACAGCACACCTTAATTTAAACCTCACAGCCTATTAAGTGGCAGGTTCTTATTTGGAAGTTCAAAGATTTCCTCACCAGACGTTCAACCCTTACCTCAGCTTTTGCCTATAACTCTGTTGTAAACTTTCTTACTCGAGAAAGTACTGACTGCAATATCAACACATCAGACTTTGCGTTGTCATACCACATTCTCCTGATGATTACTTGAAGAGACATTGCTTAAATAATTGTCAGCCCTGGGCCAGTCAGCAGTGTTCCCAGCACTTAAATCAGTAGGTTGTGGGATTGATTCCTGATCTATTCCTGATGAAGGGTTTTTGCCCGAAACGTCAATTTTCCTGCTCCTCGGATACTGCCTGACCTGCTATGCTTTTCCAGCACCACTCTGATCTAAACTGTGGGATTAAGACCCAGGACCAGAAACTTCAGCAGATCATCTTGGCTGACACTCCCGATGATAGTTGTGAGGGAGTTTTAGTGAGGAAATCTTAAAACCAGATTAATCAATAACATCCCTCATTCTTTCAGGGAATTTGTTATGTGCAAATTGGCTGTCAGGCAATGGTGACTATGCTCTTCTTTACTTCATTTGTTGCAAATGCTGCAAGATATACTCAGGTCTGCATGTCTTTTCTTTTGTTTTCCTTCCCACACTCTTCTCCAATCTTCCTCCAATTTTCAGAATTCACAATTCGTTAACATAATGGAAGCTGGAGATTGCCATTCAGCCCCTCTACTCTGTTCAGCTAATCAAAACAATAATGGCGGCTCTTACATTCAACTCCATTTTCCTGCTTTCTTCCATATCCTTTGTTTCCCTCAGTTCCCAAAAGGTTCAGGATAAGGAGTTGGTCATTCAGGACTGAGATGAGGAGAAATTGCTTGATTCAGAAGCTTGTTAAACTTTAGAATTCTCTACCCCACAGAGCTGTGGATGTTTGGTCATAAATACATGGAAGACAGAGGCCACTAGGGTTTTAGACTTGCACAATAGGTTAGGACATGTGGTTTCAGGAAACAAATAGCTAAGTGGATGGAAACTTGGCTAAAAAAGGTCAGAGATTTGGGAAAAAGGTTCATCAGATTGGAGAAAGGCATAAAGCAGTCTTCCAGTCATCACTGCTTTGACCACGGTTATTCATCATTTACATTGTTTGGAAAATGGGAAAAAGCAGATGATATCAAAGTGGCCAGCATCAAAGGAGATTGCAAGCTGTTGATTGTTGTAGAGGGAAGTTACTGGTGGAGAATCTTAGCAGAGTCTCACCTCCCAGTGGAGTTGACTTGCTCCGATGATTTCCAGTCAGATGAGCTGCAATTTTTTGGACAGTTGGCTGTGTGCCTGATTGCGGTTGACTCAGATATGGAATCAGACGAGACACTTCACCTAAAAGAGGAGGAAGAGATCACACATTAACTCAGGGATAGATGTGGTACCCACATTAGCTCCATCCCTCCCTCTGAGCCTTTTGTGCAAAGTACAACTTAACAGGCTTGTCAGCAAAATTAAAGCAGATGAGATTCACGGGGCGTGCTTACAAAACTGGCCAGAGACAGAAAAGAGTGGTGTACAGTTGGTTTTCACACAGGAGAGAGGTACATGGTTTTGTTACTTAGGGGCTGGTATGAGGAACACCACTCTTTCTGATATAGATCCACACCTCAGCACACATGTATAAGGCACAATATCAATTGGTGGAATTAATACAAAAATCAAATGAAGTGAATAACAAGGAGGATCGATTTCAGGAGGGACGCACTGGTAAATGGGATGGACAATAAATGCTGGGATAGGTAGTGACACCTGCAAACACACATTAAAAACAAAATGGGCATCCACATGACAGATGGATTTGAGCACAGAGCAATGCAGAGTGATGTCTTTTGGAAGGAAGAATGAAGGCACATGACATAAACCAAATAAATTAAAGAGGACAAAGAGATTTGAGGCTCTAGACATAAAAATATTTGAAGCTAACAGCTCAAATTGAGATGGCTGTTGAAAAGGTAGATGCAGGAGATAGTCGGTTTTATAAACAGAGGCACAGCAGGTAAGCAAAGAAGTTATTAGGATAAACATTTCTAAAATACTGGCTTGAGGAAGGATGTCAATAAGGATTGAGGATTGGTTAACGGACTGTAACTTGGGTGGCAGGAACGGGGTATAGTACATCCAAGTTTGATACCAATACAAAATGCACAGGGAGACTGCCAAGGGGGCCCAGGCAGCTTCAGTGAGTGGACAGGAACATGTCGCTTGAGTATAATGTGGTGAAGTATGAAGTTGTCCACGTCACAGGAAAATTGGAACACAGCATATTTTTACGGGGTTGATGGCTTCTGTTTAATCCTGTATCTTATAATCCAAGAGATCATATACAATCGAACCAGGGCTGAGGAAAGTTGGTTATTTAGAAAAGCTGAAGTAACTGAGGTTATAGCAGAGGACATTAAAGGGAGATCTACCATTGGTATCGGTGTATATGTCTATCTTTGATGCTTTGTGAAATCCCTCCCGCAACAGGCTTTGATTTATTCACCAATTAATATAAATAAACCACAACTGTGGGCATGGGTGGTCACCACTTTTGTTGGTAATCACACAGGGTCTGCTCTGTGTGGGTGGTGCCTGCGGTCAGGTGATCCATTACCTCTCGGATTGTTACTGACATGTTGATAATTCTTCACTTTACACTTGGCGAAGTGTAAAATTTACAACCTGCAGAGCTGGGAACAGGCAGTATTCACGCAGCCAGGCCTTAGACAATCAACTTCCTGTCAAAACCGGGCAGGCCTGGAACTACGGGGTCAAGTGCTAATAGGGGAGGCGTGGGCAGGGTGGTGAAGTGGGGATGGGTGGAGACAGGTAGAGGGTATCATCTGGTTGATTAATGGGAGGAATCAATCCCGTTGGTGACAAGGAGGAGTGGAAGGGAGAGAGAGGGGCTGGGAAGGGAGTCGGGGGATGGGGAGGGAGGTTATTTGAAGTTGGAGAACTCAATGTTGAGTCCTCTGGGCGGTAGGCTGCCCAGGCATAAGCTGAGCTGTTGTTCCTCCAATTTGCAGTGTGGATCATTGTGGCAATGGAGGAGGCCAAGGATGGTCATGTTGGAAAGGGAGTAGTTGGGGGAATTGAAATGGGTGATGACTGGGAGGTCCGGTCAGCTCTTGTGGACTCAGCTGCGATGCTCGGTGAACCATTCCCTAAGTTTACGTTCGGTCTCCTCGATGTAGAGAAGACCACATCAGGAGCACTTGATTGTAAGAGAGACAGGTGAACTTCTGTCTTCCAGGTGACCACAGTGATTCACCTGCCTCTCTTCCAGGCTTGCCTAGAACTGCAAGGCCAGGCGCTATTGGCCACATTGTTTCAGAACAAGCTGCTGTTTCCACCTCCAGTGAAGTTGCTAGAATGTCATAAGAGTGGCACGCAGACTGTGTGGCACCCAGCTCAGTAGGAGGTCAAGGGGCATGGACAAGGACAGCATTTGACAGGTGAAGGTTCAAAACCATGTTCTGTGACCTCCAAACACAGGAAGTAGTCACCCCATTACATCACCTGCCCTGACGCGATCCTAAGATTGGATGCAGGCCATAAATCTTCGAGAAGGGTGTAAGGGGGGGGGGGTAAAAGGAGCAACCGAGAACCCTGGTTCGCTCTGTTTTTGCATCTTCCTGAACGGTATCTCCAGGGAAACCACATTGATCAAGTGACCCAAAGACAGAAGCAACCCTAGACAAAAGTCTTTTCAGACAAAGAGTTCAGATATAGTGGTAGGAACCTGTGGATAGGGTGTAGTGAATCCTGGGAAGTATGTGTCAGAATTAGAGAGCTAGTGTAGATTGGAGGCTGTTTACTTTGAGATTTAAGACTGTTTACTGAACAGCCCTATGAAAGAAAGTTATGTTAAATCTTTCCCTGACTCTGATCCCTTTTATTCAGCTCACCATGTAATAGGAAATATAAAACGGTTACTGCAAACTGGTCAAGGTTAGGCAGGGGACATTTATCTGGGAGAAAGTGAGGACTGAGATGCTGGAGATCAGAGTTGAGAGAGTGCTGCTGGAAAAATACAGCAGGTCAGGCAGCATCCGAGGAACAGAAAAATCGACGTTTCAGGCAAGAGTCCTTCTCCACCTATCCCTATACAACATACCTTAAACTCTCACGTAATTTCTCAACATAGCCTGCATCGCCAATTTAATTCCTTCTGCCCGGTTATCAGGTACTGATATTCAAAACCTCTATTTGTATGGTGACACACTGGGGCTCATACTAATTCAACGATTCAAATCGCATCTGATAAAGGGTTAACATGCACACTGGGTATGTGGGGCAGAAGCATGTGGTCATCTGATACAGTGCATTGATATATATACAGTGATTTGCAGTAATAAAGGTGGTCAAAATCATGCTACGATGAATGGACTCTTTCTGTGCTGTATAGCTCTTATGTGATAATGATCAGAGAATCTGTTTTAAGTGGTGTTGCTTGAGGTACGAATATTAACAAGGACACCAGAGAACTCCATTGCTCTTCTGCAAAACAATGCCTTGGGTTCCTTCTACCTCCACCTGAGAGCGAAGACAGGAGTTGGTTCAATGTCTTAGGTAAAAGATAGTACCTCCTGCAGTGTGACACTCACTCAATGCTCCATTGTGATTATTTGCCAGCTTATTCTACATACTCAAGATTCTGGACTATGTCTTGAAAGCATTATCTTCAAGAACTCACGGGTAAGAATGTTATCTACTGAGCTGTAAGAAACTCACCCCAACTCTAGTACCTTTTCAATACATAAGACTGCAAGCTCTGTCCCAACAGAAGAAATTTATTTCCAAAATTCACACATCAAAACAGAAGCAACTCTAACACTTCCCATGGAAGAAAATCAAAGAAGACATTTTTAAAAATCATTTTTTTAAGGAAGAAAACTACAGAATCAGAACGTATTTACCTTTTACAATTACAGACATGTCCTGATCATATCGCTTGGATACAGTCTGTAAAAGAATTTAACAACAGAAATAAGACTAAAACAAAATCGTATTTTTCCAAATAAAGATTTCACTCCATTGTTAAAATGTTTCTTAAATGCAACCTCTCTAACAAGCTTTTGATCATCAGTCCAACATTATTGTTCTCCAGTCCCATGATGCCACTTGGGAGGATTTTCTGCATGAAAGACACTACACAAATGGGGGTTAATGGTGTTGTACCTTTTCCACCAACTGATAGATTTGAGCTCGGAACCGCCAGCATAGCTCCTCATTGCGTCCCATTTTCTCTTTACGAGGATAGTCGGCGAATTCTTCACTCGCCAAGGCATCATCGTGAAGATCGACAATGTCCTCCATCAGGCAGGCCATGTTGTTTTTTGAGAATGTCTCCTGTATCTGGAATGAAGCATAATAAAAGATACAAGATGAAGCCCTATTGCCCATAAACTGCCAGTCTATCACATGCAGGCATCAAGCCATCCCCTGCGTCCATCAATGCTCACAATTTCAACGGTTTCAGGAGCCAGTGTGTTCTGTTTCTTGCATATTTATCTGGTTCAGATGGTGGCTACTAACTGGGCCTCACCTCTGCTGATGCAGAAAGAGGCACGATGCATCTGAAGGATTGTCTGCACTCGTTTTGTTTAATTTGGTTATTCAAAGAATAAAGGGGCTTTTTATACAGGTGCACGCTCTACACAATGTTGTAAATGAATAAAGGTTAGGATCCAACGTTCTATCTTTCACCACTCAGATCCCTAACAAGTCACACCAATCATAGCAAGAATGTGGAAGGAAATTTGATCTGCGTGATTATTCTACAGATAATGTCAGATGCAAATATGAAAACACCATCCAGGGTTTATCGGCACCACATCCATGACCTTCAACATTCATTCCCTACAAAACCAATGCACAGGAATGTGTACCATCTACAAGATGCAGTGCAGCAACTCAGCAGCAGCAGAAGTAACTCCTTCGACAGTACGTTCCAAACCTGTGACGACTACCATCTAGAAGGACAAGGGTAGCAGACACCACCAGCTGTCAGTCCCTCTCGAGGGCTGTGGGGTCCCAACCTTTTCAGTATCAAGGCACACTTTAATGAGACAAACGATTCCATTTTCCTCAGAATGCACGCATGGTAGGGGATGGCATTGCAGGAACACGAGCTGTCAACGGGCGCACCTGGCATCAGCAGCTAACGTTTTCAATACTAGGCATTGAGCCTCCCGAGGAGGTCAAATGCATGACCCAGCCTCGACGCTCAGGTAGAGTGCTACTGCTTCCCCAGAACTTCCCATCCCACTTCTCACCCTGGCATGGCACAGCGCTTGAAAACCACTACTGTCGGGAACAAGGCAAGGAGTTTGAAAGGGTTAAACTATGAAGAAATGTTTCATGACCTTGCATTTGCTTGCGTACAGAAGATTAAGAGATAGTTTGGGCCTTTTAGGTGATTGAAGTGTTTAATTGGTCAGATAGAGCAAAACTTCTAACAAGACAGGACAGACTAGATGCCGGGAGGATATCTTCCCTGGATGAGGAGTCCAGAACTTGGGATTCATGATAGGCTTGTTAGCACTGAGAAGAGGAAACTTCACGCAGAGGCTGGTCAACCTATGGAGTTTGCGACAGCGAGGCCAGGTCACTGAGTATGTTCAAGAAAGAGACAGATGTGTCTTTAGATTTTCAAGGCATCAAAGGGAATGCCGAAAGCAGAAATATGACATTGAGGTACAGGATTAGACATGACCACATTGAATGGCAGAGCAGGCTTGACGGATCTATTCCTGCTCCTAGTTTCTGTATTTGGTGGTGAAATCCAAAATGGGGGGGGGTGCACAAAACATTAAGATTAATCTTAAACCCTAATCAGGGGGTGAAGTCAGGAAGCATTTGTCCACACAATGTGTAACAGGAATCTGGAACACACTCCCTCAAGAACTAGTGGCTATTGTAAAGATTCCTTTGGTTTTTTTTAGACAGGGATAGCAAAGGGATACGGAATAAAAGAGAATAAATGGAGATGAGGTACAAATGTGCCATTAGCAGAACAGCCTCATGGATTGATAGGCATCCTCTTGTTCTCATGTTCCATCGACCCCTAAGGTCTGTGATTATAGATTTGCAAGCTTTCAAAACCTAAGCTGAATTCCAGCCAGTACTTACTTCATGATTTAATTTCCCTCCGACTATATGACCACTGTGATGATCTGCATGAATGAGGACGCACCCCAGAAAACCCATGATTGCATACAAAGAGAGCACAAACAGTTCCACATTGCTAAGTTGCTCAGCTGAGTCCAATTGTAGTTCTTACTGAAAGTCACAGAATCGTTGAATTGTACAGTACAGAAGCAGCCATTATACCCACATCAGCTACCCAGCTAGTCCCATTCTCCAGCCCCATCTCCATAGCCATCAAAACTCACTACTTTCAAACATACATCCAGCTCTCTTCTGAAACCTCATACAGAGTCTGTCTCGACCTCTCTCCCATTCCAAATCCTAATAACTCTCTGAGTAAAACATTTCTCCTTATCTCACTCCTAGCTTTTTTTGCTGACAATCTTGAAACTGTGGTCCCTGGTTACAAATATACCAACTAGTGGACTCAGAATATCCTTCTTGACCCTGTCAAAATTGTTCATAATTTTGAACATCTCAATAAGGTCACCTCTTAATCTTCTCTGCTCCAAGAAGAATAAGCCCAATTTCTCTCATCTTTCCTTGCATCTAAAACCCCTCATTTCTGGGGTCATTCTAGTAAATCTCCTTTGAACTATCTCCAGGGCTTTAACATCGTTCCAGAATTGAACACAATGCTTCAAATGTGATCTGACCAATGATTCATACAGATATAGCGTCACTGCCTTGCTTTTATATTCTATATGCCTCAAGTTATAAACCCAGGGTTCGATATGCCTTCAACGTTTTCAGCTTGTCTGGCCACATTCAGAGAACCCTGAGGTCCCTCTCCTCCTGAATGCCACTCAAAGTTATACCACTGAGCCTGCATTCTCTCTCCAAGTTTTTTCTACCAAAATGCATTACCTCACATTTCTCTGCATTGACATTCATCTGGAAATGTGTTGCTGGAAAAGCGCAGCAGGTCAGGCAGCATCCAGGGAACAGGGGAATCGACGTTTCGGGCATAAGCCCTTCGTCCTGAAGAAGGGCTTATGCCCGAAACGTCGATTCTCCTGTTCCCTGGATGCTGCCTGACCTGCTGCGCTTTTCCAGCAACACATTTCCAGCTCTGATCTCCAGCATCTGCAGACCTCACTTTCTCCCCTTGACATTCATCTACCAGGCGTATGTCCATTTGGCCAACTTGTCAATGTTACTCTGAAGTCACTTAGCATCATCCTCACAATTCACTATTCCCCCTATCTTAGGATCATCTGCAAATTTACAGATTTTGCCCTCAACATCCATTATAAATCATAAAAAGTCTTTTGAGTAAGAATTTAAAAGTTAGTAAATCTGAGCTTTTATAATGAGGGTTGTGGGCTACTTCAAGTTAATAGGCAGAAGTGAGGACTGCAGATGCTGGAAACCAGAATCTAGATTAGAGTGGCGCTGGAAAAGCACAACAAGTCAGGCAGCATCCGCGGAGCAGGAAAATCGACGTTTCGGGCAAAAGCCCTTCATCATTCCATTCCTGATGAAGGGCTTTTGCCCGAAACATCGATTTTCCTGCTCTTCGGATGCTGCCTGACCTGCTGTGCTTTTCCAGCACCACTCTAATCTAAACTCTACTTCAAGTTAATAGTCATGACGCCATTACTGAGGGAGTGCTGCACTGTTGGAGGTGTCCTGGGTGAGGCTTGTTCATCCTCCAAGGGTGAACCTAAAAGATCTCAGAGCACTATTTCGACAAGTGCCTTGGAAAATATTTATCCCTTAAACAAAAACACGTTAAATTAAAATAACGTTACTGTGGCCGATGAAGCATTCCAGTTACTGTGGTACCCATTGGTTATGGACGGCCTCAATCATACTCAGCGTATTCCCTCTCCATGAACAGTCAGGTGCAGATAAAACCAGGGAAGAGAATCTTCCTGGATTAGTGGTGCTGGAATAGCACAGCAGTTCAGGTAGCATCCAAGCAGATGCTGCCTGAACTGCTGTGCTCTTCCAGCACCACTAATCCAGAATCTGGTTTTCAGCATCTGCAGTCATTGTTTTTACCAAGAGAATCTTCCTGTCTAGATCTGTGAATGATTACCTTGACCAGACCCAGGAATAGACCCGTGAGCAAGTGAGGTATGTGCAGCAGCAGACATCCACAAAACCCCTCCTCAGTGTCTGGAATGGCCCGATAGGGATTTCCCACAAAAAGGATCAAACCTCAGGAGTGAAGGACCTGGGGGTGTTTATGCACAAACCACAGAAGGTGGCAGGACAGTGGGAAAAACTGGTTAGATGGGTTTATAAATAGAGACATAGCAGCTGTAACACTGTACCCTGCACTCTGTTCTGTTACCCTGACACAGAATATCTACATTACGATCAGCCTGTAAAGCACAAAAGACAACATTTTTCGTTGTGCCTCAGTACATGTGATCGTAATAAGTCAAATCAAATCAAACCTAGGACAGATGTCAGAGATAGTTTCTTTACTCAGAGAGTAGTAGGGGTGTGGAATGCACTGCCTGCAACAGTAGTGGACTCGCCAACTTTAAGGGCATTTAAATGGTCACTGGATAAACATATGGATGATAATGGAATAGTGTGGGTTAGATGGGCTTCAGATCAGTTCCACAGGTCAGCGCAACATCGAAGGCCAAAGGGCCTGCACTGCGCTGTAAGGTTCTACGTTCTAGCTGAGAGAAGATTTAATCGAGATTGCCAAAATCATGGGGAGGTTGTGGACAGAGTAGAGAAGGAGAAATTATTCCCACTGGCAGAAGGATGGAGAACCAGATGACAGTGATTTAATGTGAAGGGTAATAGAATTAAAGCCGAGGTGTGGGGGAAATTGTTTCACACAGCAGCTGTTAGGATGTGGTGGAGACTGATTCCATCACCACTTTCAAAAGGACATTGTTCAATTACCTGAAAAGAAAGACTTTGCTGAGGTGCGTGGAGGGCCGGAGTGGTATGAGGTGAAGTGATCTGGCAAGGGGCCAACACAATGGGCCAAATGGCCTCCTCTATTCTGTAGCCATCCCATGATTCAGATTTATCACAGCTTCAGAACTATATTATTGACCTTGAAACCATTCTGAGCTCGTGAGAGGTGCTGGGCCTCATGACATGCAAGTTCTGTCTCTGTTTATGCTTTTGCTGGAATAGCCAGCCTTGAGCAGGAACTCAGCTCTGTGAATGTTGAGTTACGAGCACAACTGGCCAAGCAGGTCTCAACAGATCAAGGGAACCACACCAGAGATCAGATTTCACAGTAACACTCCTAATGTTCAATAGAAAGTATGCATAAATCTAAGAACTGATACAGATTTTTCTACATTCTCAGGAGGTCCCAAAAGGCTTCTGAAGACAATGACCATTAACCTCTCTCCTTCTCCACCTCCCTCTCATCCTTTAACTTGCTTTGACCAGGTTTCTGTTTACCTGATCTATCATCATCTTGACAAAGTGCCAAGCTGTGTTTGGTAATCACTCCAGCGACACATCTAATCATTGCTGCCCGGTCGGGTAACACAGCAGGAAATGTCTGCACAGCTAGCTCCTTCAAACAGTAATGTGATAATGAACAAATCAATGGTTTTTGTAATGCTGGGTGCAAGATAAATACTGACCTAAGCATTTGTTGCTGCATTAAAATTATCATCAATTGGAAATACCCATCCAGTTCATTAATGTCTTTTAGAGAAGGAAATCTTACCCGGACTGGCCTGTAATATGACTCCACACCCACAGCAATGTGGCTGATTCTTAGCTGCCCTCTCAAATGGGTGAGTAAGCCACTCAGTGCAAGGGCAATTTGGGATGAGCAACTAACATTGGTCCAGATCAGTCCATTCCCCAACCCTTCCTCCCAGTGACAACCATGAAAAAGCAGTGTGTATCTGTGTGTGTGTGAGGGTTTCTGTGTATGAGAGAGCACATGTGTATATCTATGTGTCTGTGTGTGTGCCTGTCTGTGTGTGTGAGGGCTGTGTGTATGAAAGAGCGCATATGTCTATGCATGTGTTTCTATGTGTGTGTGTCCGTCTGTCTGTGTGAGAGGGTTTGCATGTATGAGAGAGTGCGTGAGTCTATGTATATGTGTCTTTGTGTGTGTGTGTGTGTGTGTGTGTGTCCATCTATCTGTGTGTGTGAGAGGGTTTGCGCGTATGAGAGAGCATGTGAGTCTATGTATGTGTATGTGTGCCTGTCCCTCTGTAGGTGTATATCATTGTGTAAGAGTCTGTTTGTGTGTGCATCTGTCAGTATGTGTCTGTGTGTGAGTACCTACATGTGTGTGTCTGTGTGGAGCTGGGTGTAATGCCTCAATTCCTCTGTGATAAGAGAATGGTCGTGTACCATTGTTATGGGGGAAGCGATGCGGGAAGCTGGCATGTGAAGGAAAGGTACAGTCATATTAACCTGCTGTATCTGATAGCAGAGAATCTCCCAGTGTCCTGATCAAGATTCGCTCCTTGACTAACATCACTGAACATGACAGTTTGCCAATCAGGCCTTATCCTGGCTTACTGGGTCTCCACTGTGCAGCAATTGGCTCCTTGGGCTCCATGGCTCAATGAGGATGAAGTATTTTGAAATGTTTCTATCTCTATAAACTTCTCCAATCCTACAACTCTCCAAAATCATCACACTCCTCCAATCCTAGTTACACCAGTGGAGGTCAGTGTTCAGCTTCCTGGACCCCAAGATCTGGAATGTCCTCCCTAAACTTCTCTCGCTGTCTCTCCTTCTTCAAGATTCTTTTTTTAACCACAGGTTTGGTGATCTGTCTTGATAATTTCTTTTGGGACTTGGTATCATAATATGTTTTGTCACGTACCTTTGGTATGTCAGTGAAAGTAGTTGTTGCAAAGTGTGTTCTATAAATACAAGTAGTTGTTAAGGGTATCATGTGAATTCAAGTTGTTGCTACAGGCGGATGTAGTAAGCCAGGCTGCGCTTTTCCAGCAACACATTTTCAGCTCTGATCTCCAGCATCTGCAGTCCTCACTTTCTCCCCTACATAAATACAAGACCATCTCCCTTTACCATGACCATCTTGGTTGTTGTGGTATCTCAGTTTTATGACCAAGGATCCCACACCCTCGCCCCACACAAGTATGAGTTGACGCTCCACCAATCGCTATGTGTGCCTGGGAAAGGCTTTGTGTTCTAATAACATTGAAGGTCATAGCTGTTTGCCAGCATGCCTGGAATTCTATCATGTGATTAAAAAATGCCACCGGTGACATTTAAACTGTCAGGTAGAGACTGAAAAGTGTGTTTACAGTGCCATAAATATCTCTCTAATCGCACAAACTGAGTCAGGTGAACAATTATTGAGAGGGCACACACATTATAGAGACTTCAATTTAGGCAGAGAGTTTAGATGGAGATGAGAGTCAAAAAGTGGGGTGTTGGAAAAGCACAGCCAGTCAGGCAGCATCTGAGGAGCCGGATAGCTGACATTTCGAACATAGGCCCTTCATCAGGAATGCCATAGCATCTCCCTGTGGAGATGACATGGCAAAAAGCCTTGTCCACTCTGAACACCCCATACATCATGGCATCAGGAGCTCCTTGTCCCTTGATAGGCATGATGGAAAGCTCAACTGCAGTCCTCAGGGAACAAGCTGGCGAAGGAAGACCTGTGTCTCACTGGCTATGAAGGAGGGACAAGGCTGCAGCAACAAGGTGGTCCCACTCACCATGGCTCAACACACCGCTGACCACAACCTGTCAAGATCATGTGTAACACCCTCAGGTCTCACCTTAACCAAAGCCACAAGCAGGTTTCCACCAAGGTCCATTTGCAGTAAGTGTGCAGGTTTCTTTTACAGTAGCAGCAGTTTAGCAGTCTCCAAACAGTCAGGACAGAAGGAAAGAAGTCCTGAGCAGTGTAATATTGGTAAGAGGAAAGCTTCAGAAATGCAAGGCTTAGGAAAAAGGGTTTGAGAATCCCTTTTTAAGAAATAAGTGAGTTGTGTTAGCATTGACATTCATTTGTTAAAAGTACATTGGCAATCTCTTGCAAACATATTCAGTGCATGACTATAGTAAACAAATTGCAAATCTTATGATCTATCAAGCCAGTTTCATGCTGGGAACTGTCTTGTCCAGTAGCTAGAATCATGGAGTCCATTGGCTGGCTTCGTAACAGTAGTCCAGAGAGGCGTGTCTCTTGAACCTCTGCCTCCACAGAGCCACGGCCTCACGGGGGCTGCCATTAATTCCCAACAAGGCCTTGCTAGGCCAATTGAGAGCTGGCAAGCTCTTTGTTACCCAACTGAATGATTTCTGGCTGTCAATCAAACAGTCTTGGATCCCCTCTGAGTAAAACACCCCACTGATCTCTCTTTTTTCACTGAGCAGCAGATCAAACTACCAAAGGGCAACCCAGGAAGGAGGTCTGTGTTTTTGTCAATGCTTAAATTCTCCTGTTAAAACTGTCAAGTTACAGGGACTTTAATTCCCTTTGTCTCCTTGAAATAAACAAAACTTTGGCTTTGATTTCCTTCCAAACTCACTGTAAAGTTAATCAGCCCTGAGACTTCCTGTAGAAAACAAGGAGGGACTTGTGGTCACAATTAATTTGTGTCTCGTCAGTGCCAAATCCTCAAAATATGACAAATATACATCAGTGTTTTTTTAAAAATCCTGTCTCCTAGAGGCCTTGGCAGATCCTGCAGTGAGTCATTAGGTGGTGAGGCAGGGACAGAATAGTTTGTCTGAACTCGATTTTGTGATGTGATTGTGGAGCAATTGTTGATGGTGATTTTAAACTGCTGTTAGCTGGGTTTTAGTTGCTGGGTTTTGCTTAGCATTGTGAGCAGCTGGAATGTCTAGCTCATTTTCCTCTGCAGTCGACAATTATACCAGTTGGGAAACTCACAAGATGATATCACTTTAACTCTAACTTCCTACACGCCTATCAGATCATCGCCTCTCCCTTCTGAGGAAAAAGCTTTCCCCCCAGTTACCCCTAGCAACTCCAGTAATGAAATCATCCCAGCACTGGATTTCTCCAGAAAATACATTTGTGTTAATCCACAAGATTGAAAGCTTTTAACTTGGAGAGCGCAAGATCATGCTCAAAATTGACAAAACTTTCCAGTTAGCCTAGAGTCAGCAGCGAAATAAATCTCCCACAGAAATTATAAATATTCCACTGCTGGAGACAAAAGGAGGATGTTGATCAGTGAGTAGGCAGCTCTACTATATTTAGGGAATGTACAGGCTCAACACCAAGGCCTGGTCAAAGGCCACAATTTGGAGTCTCGTCATTGTCCCAAACAATAGAACAGGGTGGGACAGTTTCAGGCCTGTATGGATCATTTATTAACCTCTACATTATATATTTCAAAATTATATATTTCAAACAAAAATTAAAAAAAGTTAAAGATTCCCAGAGGGAAAATCTAATCAAAAAACACCAACACTTGGAAACTAACACAATTTACTTTGTAGTCTACAGGACCAGTTGTGCCAATGTGTCTCATTTATCAGTTTTTACTGTTCTGTCCTCGTGGATTAGGAAAGTAACTCCTCTGCTGCACTAACTTTCCAATCAAGACCCCTTCTTCTCGCTCAGTTGGTAGCTCTCTGAGCTTTGACACATGGCTCTCAGTCGCTGTCCAGGACTTGAGCACAAAAGCCAAGACTGACATTCTACTGCAGTACTGTCAGAAGCATTGCCTTTTAAGTGAGATATAGAACAGAGCCCCTACTTACCTGCTCAAACGGGCATAACTGATCCCAAGGCACAATTCTGAAGAGCAGGGGTGTTCTCTGTCTGTCCTGACCAGTCTTTCAGTCTCAATCAGCACATTTGTTGGGAAAGGGTGGGGAGGGGGGCATGTGGGAAATTGATGTATGCAAATTATCTGTCTTGTTTCCTACATCCTATTGGCTGTAAAGCATTTAGAGGTATTCTGAGGTTGTACAAGTTGCTATAGAAATGAAAAGCTTTTGGTACCACTACCTTGCTATTGGATCCTCTCATTATACCCTTCTAACTGAGGAGATAGCTCCTGAGGATAGGATGGGAATGTAGAAGTAGCAATTCATTACTGAATTGCCAAGCAGGTCAAAGATGCTTCTCGGATCTTTCACTGCTCCCAGCTCTAATGTTCTCTCTCTCTCATCACAGCTCACCCTGTCATTGATGAAAATCCAATGCAAACTTGCACAGCTCAGATGTAACGGGGCACAGTGCAAAATTAGGGAGTGAGGGGGAGTGAGAAAGAATCTTGTTGACAATGCAGAGCTTTTATGTCTGGTTTGCAGACTTGACATTAACTTCACCCAAGGCTGGAATAGCCAGGAAGCAATCCAGACATTCCTAACAAGCAGAACACATTCATAACTCAGACTACTGTAACCAGACAGGTCTTTCCCACTATATTCTGCTTGTTAGAATGAATAGGATTAGAAGGGCAGCTATTTCTTATCATATTGATATAAAACTATAACCCAAGAGTCAGTGGGATATTTTACACTATGTATGGAAACCTCTTTAATGTAATGAGTATCTGTAATCTGTTTATCTAACTGTGATGTTTATCTTTTTAACTGTTTCTTATTTTCTAACTTCGACTATGTATCACTGTAAGGATATGTAACCTTTTTTTTTATTTGTCTATGTTGTATCTAAGATTTGTACTCTGTACCTAAGATGGCTCCATCAGAAATGACATTGTAAACGTTTCACTGTATTCCTGTGCTTGATAATAAACATAATCCTAAATTCTAAATTTTAGAAATTGTGAGGAGGAGATAGAAAGACTAGTATTTATTCACTAAGCTTGGGCCAAAGGGCCTGTTTCCACACTGTAGGGAATCTAGTCTAATCTAATCTAATCTAATCTACTTCAACTCAGGCCAGAGAGCTCCATAGCCAATGAAGAACGTTTGGAAAAGTCACTATTGTAATGTAGGAAATGCAGCAGCCAATTTGCACAGATCAAGATCCTGCAAACTGCAATGTGATGAAGGAAGAGTCATCTAGACTCGAAACATTAGCTTGCTTTCTCTCTATAGATGCTGCCTAATCCGCTGATTTTGTTTTCAGTACAGATTCCAGCATCTGCAGTCATTTGCTCTTGCAATGTGATGAATGAGTGGATAATCTGTCATGTTAGTTGAGTGATAAATATCAACAGGGGACCGTAGGGTCTGACAGATCATCCAACAGACAGTAAGTCTGGCAGCACAGCACCTCTTCAGCGCTGCCCTGGGAGTGTGAGGCCGGATTATGGGCTAATTCCCTGAGAAATTAGTAATAGGTCAAGTTAATGAAGACAACAGAGTGGCTTGCTCCCCCATTCACAGCTGTGGGTCTGGAGTGACAGGTAAGCCAGCTCAAGTAAGGATTGCAGATTTCCTTCTATCAAGGTGAATTCATGATCCAGAAACAGTTAGAAAATCCAAATTTGCTGGAGAAACTCAGCAGGTTTGGCAGCATCTGTGGAGAGAAAACAGAGCTAACATTTCGATGTCCAGTGACCTTTTTTCCGAAAAGGTCAGTGAGTCAGATGGGTTTTGACAACTGTCCAGTCATTTTCATGGACGCTGTTATTGATATACGTTTATAAATTTCAGATTTATTTAAATCATTGAGATCAAAATTCCCCAGGAGCCACAGTAGTATCGAACATTAAATCTCCAATCATATCAGTCCAGATGACTGACCCCATAACATGACATTGGTGAGGCCTCTTCTGGAGTACTGAGTGCAGTTCTGGTTGCCCTGCTATAGGAAGGATATTAATAAATTGCAGTGGGTTCAGAGAAGATTTACCAGGATGTTGCCAGTAATGGAGGGTTTGAGTTATAAAAATAGGTTGGACAGGCTGGAACTTTTTTCACCGGAGTGTAGGAGGTTGAGGGGTGACCTTATAGAGGTTTATAAAATAATGAGGGGTATACATAAGGTGAATAACAAGAATCTTTTCACTGGGGTAGGGAAGTTCAGAACAAGGGAGCATATTTTTAGGTGAGAGGAGAAAATTTTAAAAATAACATGTGGGGTAACATTTTTACAGAATAGTTTGTGTGTGCCAGAGGAAATGGTGTATGTAGGTACAGTTACATTTGGATAATTCCATGGAGGGATGTGGGCCAAATGCAGGCATGTGGGACTGCTTTGGTTTGGAAAGATGGTCGGTGCGGACGAGTTAAGACTGAAGGGTCTGTGTGCACGCTGTATGACTCAATGACATAATGCTGCTAAGCCCCTAATACTGCAACATGCAGTTTAAGGATGGACTATATTCTGCACCCACACATTCAGACTAATCGGAATTCAGCAATATTCACCACAAGGATGGATCAATTCCAACTCTACCTCCAAAAGGCAGCTTTTCTCTGTTGAGACAAGAGCACTCTCCCACACAGGAACATCCACTCCTCACAGCCTCTGCACTTGTCTAGCCAAGCCAGCTTATGTTGCAAAAGCATATCATGTGTTTTCTTTAGAAGTGGGATTCCATTTCTTTGAAACAATTACACAGCTGTGCATCAAAGGTTGGAGTACTGACCTCCCCCCTACTTCCTCCCCTTTCCACAGGAACAGTAGGAGGCCATTCAGCCTTTGAGCCTGTATCGCCATTTGATAAGATCATGGCTGGCCTCTACGTCAACTCACTCAGTCCAACTTTACACCGTGTCTTGGAGCACCCTTGCCCAACAAAACTCTCTCACAAATTGCAGCTGCTCCCCGCACCCCCCAGCTGCTCCCAACCTGAACAATTTTATTGGGTGGGAAGTTCCAGATTTTCACTCGCTGTCTGTGAAGAGGTGCTTCCACATAACAGCCTTGACGAATCTACCTCCTGCTCCTCCCATCCAAGCCACCAACCAGAGGAACTCATTTCTTTATCAATTCACTGTTCTGTTTTAAACATTGTGACAAGATCAATGTAAACATCTAAACTTGAGGAAGTATGAGCCTAGTACCTAGTCGATGCTATCTGCCCTCGTAACTAACCCATTTAACGACTCTGTTATTCCAGTGAATTTGCTCTGACCCCCACTCCAGGCTGATAAACTTTTCCTGCCCGGAATGGAATCCAGTCTCTTATCTAATGGCACAGAGCCCATCTACACCATCCCACCAACTGAGACCCCTCACTGGAATACCCTCTGCTTGCCCTATCTGCCAGAGTCAGCAACTCCACCACCTCCCTCCATTAAATGGTGTTTTTCTGTTTTGGTTTTCATGTCCCATGTCTGATCCCATTTAACCCTTGCAGAGGAGGCCTATGTTCTTGGCCTGCAGCACAGCCTGGATGTTGGGTGGGATGCCGACCTGGGCAATGGTGACCCATCCCAGCAGCTTGTTGAGCTCTTCCTTGTTGCGGACAGTGAGTTGCAGGCAGCGGGGGGGGGGGGGGGGGCAGGATGTGGGTTTTATCATTGCCCTGGGCAGGGCTGCCTGTCAACCCGAGGATCTTGGTGATCAGGGGCTTGAGGAGGGCAGCCTGGTCAACAGGACCCCAGCCCAGACCCACTCAGCATAATGCCCCTTATGCAGTTGGCAACAGATGTGTCCCAACTGGGAACTGGGAGCCAGCCCAAGAGGAACGGGCCATGGCCTTAAGCAGGTCTTTCCCCCACGTTTTACAGCAAACAGACTTTCCTCAATATTGTCGAGACTTCCAAAACCCACCAACAACATCCGGATTTGCACCGTAACTGTTTACCAGATATGGACACCGCTGGCTGGGTCCAGTTTAATGCCGTTCCCTAATTGCCCTCGAGAATTTGGTGGGGAGCTGCATTCTTGAACTGCTGCAGTCCATGTGCTGTCGGTAAACCCACAATGCCCTGGGTGGGGGCGTTCCAGGACTGACCCAACAACAGTGAAGGCGATACATTTCCAGGTCAGGATGGTGAGTCGCTTGGCGGGGGACTTGCAGTGGGTGGTGTTCCCTTGCATCTGTTGCCCTTATCCTTGGGGATGGTAAAAGTCAAGGGTTTGGAAGTTGCTGTTAACAGAGGCTTGGCGATTTGATGCTGTGCATCTTACTGATGCTTAGTTGCTAACTCTGCAATCGTTGTTTTATATCCAAAGGTTGAATCCTTGTCTCTTTGAGATACCAATGAGCCATGAGTTTAGGAAATTTGGAACAGGCTGAAATGGTTAAGTGACCTTCTCCTACTCTTTGCTACCATCAGCACCAAGTCTCCACAATCCCACTGCTGAAAATAAAGGCTGAAAGATGGGTGACTGTAAATGATACAGGCAAAACAATTCACTGTATTGTGTTGCTGAACAGAAAGAATAGTTTTAATTAACAAGCCTCTTGTTCAATGTATTCGTCAGGAATGCTTCAGTTCCCAAAGGGAGTCATCTCAGTTTCATGTTTGCAATAAAAACTATAGTGAACTATGTGTCACTTCAATAGTGAGAGAACTGGAGAGCTCTCAGAATGAAATACAGTGGCAATCGAGAAGCTCCCTCGATGAAAACAATAAAATGGAGGCTGCCACAGCCCTCCGGGGAAGTATGACAATGGTTTCACCCTAATGGGTTCTACACTTCCAGGCGCTGTTGGTACACAGGGACATGGTGTGTATTGTTTCTCAATCCCTTTGCCATGGGAGCAGAGGACTGGCAATGAGGGCTTCTGGGCTGCATCGGGGCAGGAGACTGGGGCAGCAATCCGCCTGGGAGGAGTAACAAGTTCCCACATTGTATCAGGGATGATTACAGATTGACAGGTATATGCTGACCTTTCAACATTATCGGGTGAGAAGCACCCCAAGCTGTGCCTTACAGATTTTTTGATAAAAAGTTTATGAAGTTTATCGGAAAGATGTTGTGAAACTTGAAAGGGTTCAGAAAAGATTTTTAAGGATGTTGCCAGGGTTGGAGGATTTGCGCTATAGGGAGAGGCTGAACAGGCTGGGGCTGTTTTCCCTGGAGCGTCGGAGGCTGAGGGGTGACCTTATAGAGGTTTACAAAATTATGAGGGGCATGGATAGGATAAATGGACAAAGTTTTTTCCCTGGGGTCGGGGAGTCCAGAACTAGAGGGCATAGGTTTAGGGTGAGAGGAGAAAGATATAAAAGAGACCTAGGGGGCAACTATTTCACGCAGAGGGTGGTACATGTATGGAATGAGCTGCCAGAGGATGTGGTGGAGGCTGGTACAATTGCAACATTTAAGAGGCATTTGGATGGGTATATGAATAGGAAGGGTTTGGAGGGATATGAGATGAGTGCTGGCAGGTGGGACTAAATTGGGTTGGGATATCTGGTGGGCATGGTCGGGTTAGACCGAAGGGTCTGTTTCCATGCTGTACATCTCTATGACTCTATGATACTAAATGCATAATATCATCAAGTAGAGTCATGATGGAAAATCATACCTGACAAATATATTAAAATTCTTTGAGGAGGCAGTAATCGGGACAGATAAAAGGGAAGCAGTGGATGTAATATATTTGGATTTTCAGGAGGTGCTTCAGAAGGTACCACGTGTCAGGTTACTCAATAAGAGCCAAGATACTGGAGGCAGTCTCTTAGCCTGGAAAGAGGATTGGCTAGCTAATAAAAGGCAGAGAGCTCCAATGAGAGGGGCACTTTCAGGGCTGTGACCTGTAACTAGTCGAGTGCCATGGAGCTCAGTGCTGGGCCACAATTATTTACAACACATATTAATAACTTGGATGAGGAACGTGGAAGTGGCACAGCCAGGTTTGTGGGTGTCACAAAAATAGGAGGGAAGGCAAATGGTGAGGAGGACTCAGAGTCTGCAGAGGGATATGGGCAGGTTAAGGAAATGGGCAAAAGACTTGGCAGATGGAACAATAATGTGGGATAATGTGAAGTTCTGCACTTTGTCAAAAAGAACAAAGGAGCTGAATATTATTTAAATGGAGAGAGACTGCAGAAAGTTGCAGCACAGCAGGATTTGGGGTCCAAGTACATCAATCACATATAAATTCAGTGGGAGGAAAATTGAACGTTGACCTTTATTGCAAAGGGAATGGAGTAGAAAAGCAGGGAAGCTTTGCTAAAACTGTACAAGGCACAAGTCAGAGAACAGCTGGAATACGGTAGGCAGCTTTCAGCCTGCTATCTAAGGAAAGATATTAGATTAGATTCCCTACAGTGTGGAAACAGGCCCTTGGCCCAACAAGTCCACACCGACCCTCCAAAGAGCAACCCACCCAGACCCATTCCCCTACATTCACCCCTGACGAATGCACCTAACATTACAGGCAATTTAGCATGGCCAATTCACCTGACCTGCACATCTTTGGATGTGGCATTGGAAGCAGTCTAGAGAAAATTCATTAGCCTGGAACAACTGTCTTATGAGGAGAGGTTGAGTAGGTTGGTCCTGTACTCACTGGACTTTAGAAGAATGAGCAGAAACCTCACTGAAACATACAAGAGTCTTAAGGGACTTGACAGGGTAGCTGTCAAACAGTTGTTTTCCCTTTTGGGAGAGTCTAGGGCCAGGGGACGTGATCTCAGAATAAGGTGCTGCCTTTTAAGACAGAGACAAGGAGGAATTTCTACTTTTGGAGTTTAATGAATCTGAAATCTGTTACCACAGAGGGCTATTGAAGTTGGGTCATTAAGTATACTCAAGATAGATTTTTAAATAGTTGGGGAATCAAGGGTTATGGGAAAAAGGCAAGGAGGTGGAGGTGGGGACTACCAGACCAGCCATGATTTCACTTAAGGGTAGAGCAGATTTGATGGGCTGAATGGCTTTCTACTCTTACCTCTTATGAACCTTTGGTCTTATGGGTGCCACAACAGAAACATTCTTCCCCGTGTCCAGGCCAATATTTATTTCTCAATAACATCATCAAAAGAAAGCGATTATCCAGTCATTGATCACACTGCTGTTTGAGGGAGACTGTCTGCACAAGCTGGCTGCCAATTTCCCTGCACATCAAATGTCACTGTGTTTCAAAACATGCGCCAGCATGAAATGCTTTGTGACGTGCCAATGCTGTGCAAAACTCATTAGAAAAATTGAGTGTTTCACTAAACAGGAATCAAACTTGCATCACTTGGGTCAAAGAGTAGCGCTCACAGCTCAGTGGGAAAACAAGAAACCTCAGTGGTACACTCATGTGGCTACCAGCTGTTTGGGAGACTCAACACAGAACCCAATGGTCAAAGTACCTTATATAAACATACAACCATGGAAACAAGGTCAAAGTCAACACTGCAGAATGCATTCCAGGATTAAGTTCCACTAGATATTGAAATATTTCAGGAATATTTGCCCCTCCTTGCAGTCCAGCTAGCTCACGGGCCTCAATAACAGATTACAGATCCCTCCCTCCAGTGTATGGCAGAGTTCCACTTTCTTCCAGCACCCTCTTAAGTAGCATCCTATTCCCCACCTCCCATCAACCTGAGCTCGATATTTGCTGTTTTTAGTATGAATTGGCAAGAATCCAAGCATTTTTATTTACCTTCAATTTGCAGTTGTTGATACCATTGCACACGGCAATTAAAGAGAGGCTTAGGGAAGGAATTAATCAGAAATGGAGGAGTCACCTTCAACTGACTACCTGGATGGGTCTCCTGGAGGTGGGGATGTTAACTTGCATCTTCCTTGGGACTCCAGCAGTTCAGGAAGGCAGCTCAGCAGCAATGTTCTCTTGACATTGTGTTGGGCACAGCCAGTCCAGATAGTCCAGAAGCTGGTATTCAGGAGACAAACAGGCCACGTGCAAAAGACAGTACTTTTAAGAGGTACTGTGGCCATGCAGCAATCTTAAAGGAGTGTGCAGTACAATCCAAACAAAGCAGGTAAATTAGAACGGACATTGTTCCTTCACTCAGAGGGTGATCAACCTTTAGAATACTCTGTGTCAGAGAGCAAATGAAAGGTCCCTCATTGAGTATGAAATACTAAAAACATCAGGGTTTAAGGGGAAACTGCAGGAAAATTATATTGAATTAGGAGATCATTCGTGGCCTGAAAGAATGATGGAACAGGCTGGAAGGTCTAAAGCTGAATTGTGTGCTCCAGTTCCTTATGTTCTTACCTTCTCAAAGGGCAAGTAACGTTGGTCAAAAAATAACAGCCCTGCAATCAAAATAGATACTGAGATTAAAATAAATAAAGTGGTCTCTTTGATCACTTGTAATGGTACCTTCTGAACTCTCATGATCTATGCTATGATATAATGCAGCTCATTAAATCTCGGTCTGAGGAATGGAATCAGCTAATCTTTCCTCAGACTCTCTGAATTAACTCCTCAGAGCCCTGTATCCCATTACCAAGTCACCCTTTTATTTATACATGGAGAGTCCCAACACTGATCCTGCTCCCTCAGAGCCAGCTCTCAGACTGAACAGAACCTCTTTGACACGCCGGTTTATATGTCAGCCAGGGCTCCCTGATTAACACTCCCAAACAGAGAACTCATATTCTATGAGGTCCACCTGGCTGACTTCATTACACTCTTCTTAGAGAGCATTGTAAGGGATAGGATTTATGAACATCTGGATAGGAATAATGTGATCAAGGATAGTCAGCATGGTTTTGTGAAGGGCAGGTCGTGCCTCACAAACCTTATTGAATTCTTTGAGAAGGTGACTAAGGAGGTGGACGAGGGGAAAGCGGTAGATGTGGTGTATATGGATTTTAGTAAGGCATTTGATAAGGTTCCCCATGGTAGGCTACTTCAAAAAATACGGAGGTATGGCATTGAGGGTGAGTTGGAGGTTTGGATTAGGAATTGGCTGGCTGGAAGAAGACAGAGGGTAGTAGTTAATGGTAAAGGTTCATCTTGGAGTGCCGTTATTAGCGGTGTTCCGCAAGGATCTGTTTTGGGACCATTGCTGTTTGTCATTTTTATAAATGACCTGGAGGAGGGGCTAGAAGGTTGGGTGAGCAAGTTTGCGGATGATACGAAAGTCGGAGGAGTTGTTGACAGTGAGGAAGGATGTGGCAGGTTACAGCGGGATATAGATAAGCTGCAGAATGGAGTTCAATATAGCTAAGTGTGAGGTGATTTACTTTGGTAAGAGTAACAAAAAGATGGGGTACTGGGCTAATGGTCGGAATCTTGGTAGTGTGGATGAGCAGAGGGATCTTGGTGTCCATGTACACAGATCTTTGAAAGTTGCCACCCAGGTAAATAGTGCAGTGAAGAAGGCATATGGCGTACTGGCTTTTATTGGTAGAGGAATTGAGTTCCGGAGCCCTGAGGTCATGTTGCAGTTGTATAAGACTCTGGTGCGGCCGCATCTGGAGTATTGTGTGCAGTTTTGGTCGCTATACTATAGGAAGGATGTGGAGGCACTGGAATGGGTGCAGAGGAGGTTTACCAGGATGTTGCCTGGTATGGTAGGAAGATCGTATGAGGAAAGGCTGAGGCACTTGGGGCTGTTTTCATTGGAGAAAAGAAGGTTTAGGGGTGACTTGATAGAGATGTACAAGATGATTAGGGGTTTAGATAGGGTTGACCATGAGAACCTTTTTCCACGTATGGAGTCAGCTATTATGAGGGGACATAGCTTTAAATTAAGGGGTGGTAGGTATAGGATAGATGTTAGGGGTAGGTTCTTTACTCAGCGAGTCATGAGTTCATGGAATGCCCTGCCAGTAGGAGTGGTGGACTCTCCCTCTTTATGGGCATTTAAGCGGGCATTGGATAGGCATATGGAGGATAGTGGGCTAGTGTAGGTTAGGTGGGCTTGGATTGGCGCAACATCGAGGGCCAAAGGGCCTGTACTGCGCTGTATTTTTCTATGTTCTATGTTCTATGTTCATACCCTCAGAATTCTCATGGATGTTCATTCCAGCATTCTCTTCTGATGGTTCAATCAAGAAGCCAATTTGACAGCAAGGGGCTGGTGCTTTAACTGTTGGGAGATGGTGGTTGGGGTGGTGTGGGGACAACAGGCTGTAATTTATATCCAACCCCAATCCTGTTCTCAATCTGATCCACACATGGACGCTCCATGACTGAGGACACCTCAGTAACAATCTGGATGTGGGAACTCCAGCCAATTTCCGCTGCCTGGTCCCAATATAGTGCCCACCTTGGTTGCTCACAGTCGTGGAGCCTTCCCCACATGACCTCTGGCCTGCAACTGCCCCCATCTGCCTCATTCTCCCCATTGGGCAACCACCACATGAACCATGGCAACACCCTGCCAACCCTAGCCAATTGGGAAATGACTGTCTCTGCTGTTCAACTGAACAATTCATGCTTCTTGGTCAAATTATGCTGTTTTTGTCGCTCAAATCTGAGACTTCAAAAAAACTTAATAAAGTGTTAAAAATAAAACTAAAAAGCAAAAGAAACTTCTTTTGAAGGTTACTGCATTTTTATAAAATTCTTCCAGAGCCCAGAAATATGTAGAGGTAGGGGGTGGAGATGGGGGTGGGGTGGGGTAGGAGAGATAGTGATAGTTGGATGCAGATTGGGACAGTTATTGTGATTGGACAGTGGGGAAGGGTGGAGTGGATAGATGAGTAGAAAGATGGCCAGGTCAGGGAGGTAAAGTCAGGTCAGAGAGACGAGGAGGAGGGAGATGGCTGTACATGGGATAAGGCTGGGGGGTGGAGGGATTGTAAAGTTGGTAAAGTTAATCTTGAGGACAGTGGGCTGTAATCTTCCCCAGGCGAAATATCTGGTGTCCTTAAATAGGAGCAGGCACACAAAGTTCACTGCCTCTCTTTGTTGTTAGAAATGAATTGGCAAGAGTTCAAGTCATTTGTTTTCTCCTAGCTCCACAGCTGTTTACACTGTTGTTTGAGGCAATTAAAAGAGAGAGGCTTAGACAATGAAAAGAACTTTTCAACTGACCCCCTGCTGGGATCAGGCTTCTCCTGGTTGCACCGTACCCTCTCACCTCCCCCAAAGGGTGCACTCATTAACCAAACCACGCCTGTCTCAAACAAATGCTAGGCAGGAGGCTGGGAGAACCTCCTACAGCCTCCTGCCTGTGTATTTCGGATTCCAGCATCTCAAACAAATGCTAAACGGCTGATGAAGGAGCAGTGCTCCAAAAGCTAGTGCTTCCAAATAAACCGGTTGGACTAGAACCTGGTATTGTGTGACTTTTAACATTAAACGGCTCAAGGAACTGAGGTAACTGCCATCCACCTCAAACTGCTGCTTGTACTGCGACAAGACAAAACAGAAATGTATTTATATATCACCTGCTACAGCCTTATGACATTCAAAGGCTCTTTACTGGCAATATTTTGAACTGCAGGTCAACAGACCAACATCTGCCCAAATCAAAATCCAACAGTCAAGCAATCAGAGAATAGAGTCAGAGAGATGTACAGCTTGGAAACAGTCCAACCCATCCATGCTGACCAGATATCCCAACCCAATCTAGTCCCACCTGCCAGCACCTGGCCCATATCCCTCCAAACCCTTCCTATTCATATACCCATCCAAATGCCTCAAATGTTGCAATTGTACCAGCCTCCACCACTTCCTCTGGCAGCCCATTCCATACACGTACCGCCCTCTGTGTGAAAAGATACCCTTAGGTATCTTTCATATATTTCCCCTCTCACCCTAAACCTATGCTCTCTCGTTCTGGACTCCCTGACCCCAGGGAAAAAGACTTTGCCTTGTGTTAGTCCTTCAGCAGCTCTCTGGGGAACAAGATTCGGGGTTCCAATCCCACCCCCCTCGAGAATAAAGATCAAGACTGGCACACCAAGGGCAGTGCTGAGGGAGTGCTGCACCTTTGAAGGTGCCATCTTTCAAATGAATCATTAAACATAGGACCCCACCTGCATGCACTTGGGTGGATGTGGAAGATGCCACAGGGTACGATTTAAAATATCAACAAGGGAGCTACTTCCAATCATCATCTCTCAACCAGCAGCACAATCGACAGGCAATTTCGCCATGGGTCACATTCTCGCTTTGGGATCGTATTGTGTGCAATTAGGCTTCTGCGAAACTAAGCCAGGCTGAGGTAAAAGGCACATCAGTCAGGTTTCCCTAAAGCATGGAGAGGATTCCTAGCTTTTGCACACGACATTGAGCAGTGAAGTGGTAAACAAAAGGAGCTGGCCGTGTGCCTCCACCTGTCACAGGTAAATCCATTTTATCCCTCCTCAAACATGCAGAGCAGGCTAATCCAGCCTAAAAACACACACAGGAGTTGTGAGTGCAGGTAAAAACTTATCCATAGGTTTGTTTAAGCAAAAAAAAACCCCTCCCTTCTCCAACTGAAAAACAACTCCACCAGCAAAAAAAAAATCGGTGGCTCTTTGGAGCTGGCTGCGATATTCCAACTGCTGCCAAATGAAAACAAAACAATCAGCCTTATTTCATTTTGATTCAAAATTGCTGGCTTCCTTCCGACTGGCAAAATTGTTTTGTTTTCACTCGAACAAAGAGGGATCCTCTCACCGAGCTTTGGGTCAGATTCAGTAATTTTATTTACGCTTTTTTTTAAAACCTCCTAATAGTTTCAGAGACTGAAGGATGTTTCACGTAGTGACCAACTCCCTGCACAGTTCTAACATACAAAACTATGCATCCACAGGCTGCAATTACAAATCCCAATCTCGATGTTTTGATTTTCTTTGCAAAGAGTTATTTTTAGGGAATCACATTTTTTTTTGTTTTGGAAAATGCATAATTGTTTGCATGTTGCATGCCGAATCACTTATACAACAAAACTGCGGAAATGTCTTTATTCGCTGCAATCCGATACGGATGAGAGATGAAGTGCATTGAATTATTACGGTGGCCATTCCGCCCATCGTGCCTGCGCCAGCATTTGCTGCTCCCGCCGACTTTAAAGCGTTGTTGTTATCAATCCCTCTCCGGGGAAAAATAAACTGAGAATTATTTTACTGGGAGCCCTCCCTCTTGTTACAACCACCTCCTGCAAACTTTCCAAAATGCTTCGAAGCTGAATTGTCCACTGTGCAACTCTCAGCGAAGTCTGCCGGGGTGGGGGAGAGGAGTATGAAACAGTCTGCTGCCTACCTGTTTTAATTCGCTGGAAAAGTATAGGAAAGTCACGGTCATGCAGACACACTGCAGCAAGAGGACAGAACCCAGAACCAAGCCCAGTCTCTGGGCAGTTACCGAACTGCTGCTGCTCCCCATGCTGAACTGCAGACCCGTGTTTATTTTCAGGCAGCTCCTTGAGTTGGAAAGGTTTCCACTTCAGGCGAGGCGGTTTTGTACAGAAAGTGTACACAAGACGAGGAGGAGGAGTTAAGGGTGAGCTGCAAAACTTCCCTTCGGGACTGTTGTTCAGTCCATCGGTTTCTATTTCCCAGAACAAAACAGACGCTCGCATTTTCAGTTTCACCAGGAGTTGCGGTTGATCGGAGTTCAGGCTTTTGTTGCGTGAGGAGTTCAGAGCGATAATCCCAGCACGGGGAATTGTATTCCACAAATCTGGCATATTCGACCTCACAGATATCAAAATGTGGAGCTATAAACCCAACTATTTCACTTCAAATTTCATGAGTACCCAGCCCCTCCAAGCCCTCGTTCAAAAAAAGCATCTTCTTTGCTCTCGAATTGTCTGAGATCCTCTCTGTTTCATCTCCTCCAGTCCTACCACACTCCTCGATGTTCCCTTCCAGTGAGGCTACCTTTTGCAATTCACTACAAGTGACTGTGCTTTTCACAAAAGAAGATGGCCATTCAGCCCATCTGTCATTCAGTTGTCTGAAATCACAAGCTTTTGGAGCATTGCTTCTTTGTCAGGTCAAAATGGAGAGGAAGATGCACTTGGGTGGATATGGAAGATGCCAAGAAGATCACAGCTCACATGATGAAGGAACAGCGCTTGGAAAGCTTGTGATTTCAAGTAAACTATTGCTGTTAATTTAGATAAATGCAACGTGCAGCATTTTGGAAGACAAATCTTAGCAGGACTTATACACTTAATCATAAGGTCCTAGGGAGTGTTGCTGAACAAAGAGACCTTGGAGTGCAGGTTCATAGCACCTTGAAAATGGAGTCGCAGGTCGATAGGATTGTGAAGAATGCATTTGATATGCTTTCCTTTATTGGTCAGAGTATTGAGTACAGGAGTTGGAAGTCATGTTGCGGCTGTATAGGACATTGGTTAGGCCACATTTAGAATATTGTGCGCAATTCTGGTCTCCTTCCTATTGGAAGGATGTTGTGAAAGGGGTCAGAAAAGATTTACAAGGATGTTGCCAGGATTGGAGGATTGAGCTATAGGGTGAACAGGCAGGGCTGTTTCTCTGGAGCGTCGGAGGCTGAGGGGTGACCTTATAGAGTTTATAAAATCATGAGGGACATGGATAGGGTAATTAGCCAAAGTCTTTTCCCTGAGGTGGGGGAGTCCAGAACTAGAGGGTATAGGTCTAGAACTAGAGGGTATAGGTTCAGGGTGAGAGGAAAGATATAAAAGGGACCTAAGGGGCAACATTTTCAAACAGCCGGTGGTGCGTGCATAGAATGAGCTGCCAGAGGAAGTGGTGGAGGCTGGTAAAATTGCAGCATTTAACAGGCATCTGGATGGATATATGAATAGGAAGGGTTTAGAGGGATATGGGCCAAGTGCTGGCAAATGGGACTAGATTGGGTGAGGATATCTGGTCGGCATGGTCAAGTTGGACTACAGGGTCTGTTTCTGTGCTGAACATCTCTATGACTCTGTGAATTCTGACGTTTTCATTCAATTAGACATAGATGGTTTATACCTCCATTCATCTACTTGGCTTTATTCCATTAATCTCACCCAACTAGATTTCTATGAAGTTCAGACATTAAACTCCATTGCAGTCTTTTTGCGGAAAAGAGTTCTGAGAGTTCCACTACCCATTGTGTGTGGAAGTATTTCCCCATTTTATAATATTCTTGGTCTCTTGCTGCTAAAAATAAATCAAGACAATCTGTGGACTGAGGCAAAAAACAAGAAAATGGCCAAGTGGTATTACAGGGTCGTTCTGCTATACTGCGCTTTTTGTTAATGCAAATTCGCTGTAATGTGATTGATGAGTTGGGGACACTGTTTCTAAAGTGTGAACTTTTAAAGCGTGTGTTGGCTGTAATGCTGTTACACCGCCAACAGTTGAAGCGCTGTTTCTAAAGCGTGATTTTTTGATCATGCGGAATTGCACAACAACACAACCATCACGTTATACCTGTGCCACTAGGTTACTAATCCAGAGACGCAGGAAATGTGCTGGGGACATGGGTTCAAATCCTGCCATGGCAGATGGTAGAACTTGAATTCTAAACATTTCTGGAATTAAGAGTCTAATGATGACTGTGAAACTATTGCCGATTGTTGCAAAAACCCATCTGGCTAACTAACGTCCTTTAGGGAAGGAAACTGCCATCCTTACCTGGTCTGGCCTACATGTGACTCCAGACTCACAGCAACGTGGTTGACTCTCACAGCAACTGCCCTCTGTGCAATCAGGGATGTGTAATAAATGTTGGCCTAGCCAGTAACACCCACACGTCCCATGTGTGAAAGAAAGAAAAACAGCAACATTCTTCAGGAAAAATCTGTGCCTTCATCTTACCACAAAAGGCTCCAAAAAAAAGCGAGACCTCATGGCATTGCATCACCTCCTATGGTGAAGTGTGTCTCAGTGGAGTCTCACACAGGCAGCCATAGCCACTCATCACCCCTCAAGTTTCCAATTCTACTACTTATATTGTCTGAGTCTCGGAATCAGTTTCTATTTTACAAGGATATTCAGTTTCATGAGTCAACCTGAATATGTCCTCAGCTTCCTTGGAGGAGATTTGGAATTCGAATCCTCTGCGTGACTTCGCAGACTCTGCTGGACAGAAACAGAATTAACAGATTGTTCTGGTTTGATATTAAGGCCGTCATCTGGCTCTCTTAACAAATGAAGCAACTCTGGTCATTTTCACTGTGTCGATGATTGTTTCAACTGGGGAAGGCTCATCCTATGTGGAAATTTGTCTAAATCTGATCCATTGCAACGAATCATTTTTAGTTTGAATGAAGTATGGCCATGGGTGTGATTCTTGTCCATTATGAGTTTGGTCTCAAATCCACACTAACTCCAAACAATCAAGTATGTTGCCATGATTTAGAGATGCCGGTGTTGGACTGGGTGGACAAAGTTAAAAATCACACAACACCAGGTTATAGTCCAACAGGTTTAATTGGAAGCACTCCAAATAAACCTGTTGGACTATAACCTGCTGTTGAGTGATTTTTAACTTTATGATGTTGATTAGAGTTCCATATTTGAATGGAATGGTTCTCATCCTCTTTCTCCCTCACTTTGTCCCACTTTTGGAATGCTACATTCAATTCCCATATCCCTGCTACTGGAAAGATGTTGTGAAACTTGAAGGGTGGAGAGTTTGAGCTATGGGGAGAGGTTGAACAGGCTGGGGCTGTTTTGCCTGGAGTGTCGGAGGCTGAGGGGTGACCATATAGAGGTTTATAAAATCATGAGGGACATGGATAAGGTACATAGCCAACGTTCTTTTCCCAGGGTAAGGGGTGTCCAAAACTAGAGGGCATAGGTTTAAAGTGAGAAGGGAATGATATAAAAGTGACGTAAGGAGCAACCTTATCATGCAGAAGATGGTGCATGTATGAAACAAACTGCTAGAGGAAGTGGTAGAGACTGGCACAATTACAACATTTGAAGGGCATCTGGATGTGTATATGAATAGGAAGGGTTTAGAGGGATGTGGGCTGGGTGCTGGCAAATGGGACTAAACTAATTTAGGATATCTGGTCAGCATGGTCCAAAGGGTCGGTTTCTGTGCTGTACATCTCTGACTCTATGATGAGACAGGTTAGATACGGGAAAGATTTTTCTGTTGGTGGGGAATGGAAGATGGCAGTAATGACTCTCTTGTCTCCAAATGATGAACAGCATGGGTAAAACAGCTTGAGATCATTAGCAGTTTAAGAAGGCAGCTCATGAACACCTTCTCTCGGGAACCAGTGATAGGTAATAAATTATGACACAGTCAGCGATGCCCACATCTCACGAATGATTGGAAATAAAAGGAAGTTCTTGCTTTGACTTGGTGCTTTGTGATACACCACAGTCTTGATTTTACTGTTGCAGTGAGTTGAGTGTTCAGGCTCTCAGAGTGACCAATTTCTTTGATAAAATCATTCACTAAACTGAAGTGTCTTATCTGTCCTTGGTACTGTCTAAAAACGGGAAGGTGTATTCTGACCATCCGTTAATGCAGTAGGCTCTGACTTGAATGCAGTTTTTGTCTGATTTCTGGGCATCTCTGAGTTAGTTAAGTTGCTGACTTGTTCCTGGTAGCATTGTGGTTGGTGGCCATGCAAACTCTTCTACAAGAACAACATCACCTTATTTGATTTTAGATTTTATTGTCATTTATAGACAGGATCGATCGAGTGAATCCTTAGAAGAGTATAAAGGCAGTAGGAGTATACTTAAGAGGGAAATCAGGAGGGCAAAAAGGGGACATGAGATAGCTTTGGCAAATAGCATTAAGGAGAATCCAAAGGGTTTTTACAAATATATTAAGGACAAAAGGGTAACTAGAGAGAGAATAGGGCCCCACAAAGATCAGCAAGGCAGCCTTTGTGTGCAGTCGCAGAAAATGGGAGAGAGACGAAATTAGTATTTTGCATCAGTATTGACTGTGGAAAAGGATATGGAAGATATACTATTGGAAAGGCAAATCAGAGCGGGAGGATTTGTAGGGAAATAGATGGTGACATCTTGCAAAATGTCCATAGTACAGAGGAGGAAGTGCTGGATGTCTTAAAACACATAAAGGTGGATAAATCCCCAGGATCTGATCAGGTGTACCCTAGAACTCTCTGGGAAGCTAGGCAAGTGATTACTGAGCCTCTTGCTGAGATATTTGTGTCATTGAGGTTGGCTAATGTGGTGCCACTGTTTAAGAAGGGTGGTAAGGACAAGCCTGGGAACTATAGACCAGTGAGCCTGACGTCGATGGTAGGCAAGTTGTTGGAGGGAATCCTGAGGGACAGGATGTACATGTATTTGGAAAGGCAAGGACTGATTAGGGATAGTCAACATGGCTCTGTGCATGGGAAATCATGTCTCACAAACTTGATTGAGTTTTTTGAAGAAGTAACAAAGAGGATTGATGAGGGCAGAGCAGTAAATGTGATCTATATGGACTTTAGTAAGGAGTTCAACAAGATTCCCCATGGTAGACTGGTTAGCAAGGTTAGATCTCATGGAATACAGGGAGAACTAGCCATTTTGATACAGAACTGAGGTAGAAGACAGAGGTGGTGGTGGAGGGTTGTTTTTCAGACTGGAGGCCTGTGACCAGTGGAGTGCCACAAGGATCGGTGCTGGGCCCTCTACTTTTGGAAAGGCAAATCAGAGTGGGAGGATTTAAGCTAAAGCGAGAGGCTGAATAGGGGGGGCTGTTTTCCCTGGAACATTGGAGGCTGAGGGGTGACCTTATAGAGGTTTACAAAATTATGAGGGGCATAGATAGGATAAATAGACAAAGTCTTTTTTTTGGTGGGGGGGAGTGCAGAACTAGAGGGCATAGGTTTAGGGTGAGAGGGGAAGGATATAAAAGAGTCCTGGGGGCAACCTTTTCACTCAGGGGGTGGTACGTGTTTGGAATGAGCTGCCAGTGAAAGTGGTGGAGGATGGTACAATTACAACATTTAAAAGGTGTCTGGATGGGTATATGAATAGGAATTATTTGGAGGGATATGGGGCAGGTGCTGGCAGGTAGGACTAGATTGGGTTGGGATATCTGGTCAGCATGGACGGGTTGGACCGAAGGGTCTGTTTCCATGCTGTACATCTTTATGGCTCTATGACTCTATGTACTCAAGTACAGAAGTACAGCAGTACAGTGAAAAGTGTACAATGTCACTATAAGTGGCATCATATTAGGCAACAAGGTACCTCAGCACAAAAAAACACTTAGGTACAAAGTAGTAAGAGAAATGAGCCCTGCCATGGGGATAGGGAACAAAGCATCTTGCTTAGTCAGCTGTTTTCCCAAAACATATATAGTCTTTGCATCAAATCTCATCATCCTCAGTCTGAATCATTGCACTGATGGAGATATTTGTTCTCTTCCTTAAGAGTTTAAGAAAGGCACTTGTCGGTGACAAGGCCATGTGGTCTGCTTCTGTCTTGAAAGGGAAGGCATCAAAATTATCTGTGAGTATTTCACAAGCCCATGTAACAGGTAGTGCTTTTTCTCTCTGTCACTGTATATCTCTATTCAGTCTCTGTCATGGAACAGGACCCAGAGTAAATTGGTCTATGCATCCATTGGTCTATGGTGTATTCATCAGTACCTGAAAAAGTTCAGTTCCCTCTCCTGTCAAAGATGCATCTGCAGCATTGGTCATATGTAGCTCTGGGTCATAGTGAGCTCAAATTCAGGTAACAGCAGTCCTTATCTCAAAGGGTCTGGATTGTGCTTCCTCCCAGCACCAATGATTCTCCTGTCACAACAATTGATGTAGTTGCTCATGGATGACAGCTAGGATGTGCAAGAACTTTACAAACTTGAAGTTGAATCTTTGGAGTGCAGACTGGATCGGGCGGTGTGGTGGCTCAGTGGTTAGCACTGCTGCCTCACAGCTCCAGGGACCAAGGTTCAATTCCAGCCTTGGGCAACTGTCTGTGTGGAGTTTGCACATTCTCCCCTTGTTTGCATGGGTTTCCTCTCACAGTCCAAAGATGTGCGGGTCAAGTGAATTGGTCATGTTAAATTGCTCATAGTGTTAGAAGCATTAGAGAGAGGGAAATGGGTCCGGGTGGGTTGCTCTTTGGAGGGTCAGTGTGGACTTGTTGGGCTGAAGGGCATGTTTCCACAGTGTAGGAAATCTAATCAAATCAAACTTTAACACCAAATGCATCCACAATATGCCCAACCAACTTGACAGTCAGCTGCAATAGTCATGTTTGTTGTTGAGCCTGAGGTAAGGAGGCATTGAAGCAAAGCTAAACTTTACAGATCACACAACACTAGGTTATAGTCAGATCAGACTCCCTACAGTGTGGAAGCAGGCCCTTTGGCCCAAATAAGTCCACACTGACCCTCTGAAGAATAACCCATCCAGAGCCATTTCCCTCTGGAAACTGGAGCACCCAGAGGAAACCCACACAGATTTGGTGAGAATGTGCAAACTCCACACAGTCACCCAAGGCTGGAATTGAACCTGTGAGGCAGTAGTGCTAACCACTGTGCCACTGTGCTGCCCAATAGGTTTACTTGGAAGCACTAGCTTTTGGAGCACTGCTCCTTCATCAAGCTTCGAAAGCTAGTGCTTCCAATTAAACCTGTTGGACTATAACCTGGTGTTGTGTGATTTTTAACTTTGTACACCCCAGTCCAACACCGGCATCTCCAAATCACAACTCAAACTTTAGCATCAAAATCTGTTTGAGTGGATCCATGGACCAGGACATCATCCACGTGACTCACAACTCCATCCAATTCTGATAGATTCTTGATATCAGATGGAAGATGTCTGATCCTGATACAATGTCAAAGGATAATGTCTTGAAACAAAACTTCCCATCTCGTGGAATGAAAGTTTTAAGCAATTTAGACTCTTGATCAATGCCACACTTGGCATTTAGCCCCAGAAAGATTGAACTTTTTTCCAAGTTTATGAAGATCTCGTACAGTACAGAATGTAAATCACATTCAATTCTTTCTTTCACTGTGTACACAAATTGTGATACATCCGTTGAGTTTTGGTGCTGGGACCAGGACAAACATCAGCTTTTTGGTTCTGTCACAGGTGAGGTAACCCCAAGCTTCAGTAGACACTCAATGTCTTTCTTTACCTTTGGGGAGAAAGTGAGGTCTGCAGATGCTGGAGATCAAAGTTGAAACTTTATTGCTGGAACAGCACAGCAGGTCAGGCAGCATCCAGGGAACAGGAGATTCGACGTTTCGGGCACAGGCCCTTCTTCAGGAACCTTTGGCCAGAGTGGATGATGGAGTTTTCTGGGTATAAATGTTACTGGCTTACTTCCAGAACGCAGAATGATGTGATACTCTGTCTTCATCTGCCCTAGCTCTGCAGATACCTGTGGTAATTCTACTCCAGGCTTCCAGTATGGTCTTCTCAGATTTCCAGTTCCTCTATTCTGTAAAATGATATAAAAGGAGTGCTCAGGAGTGAACAGCTCTGTTTCAGGATCACATATTGTGTTTCAGTGATTGCAGTGTGGTGCCCAGACTGAATGCAGTGTCTCCAGACAGGGATTGGCCACGGTTCTGGACAGCTGAAGTGTGACTCCCTCACATTTGAATGCCAGTCCTGCTGAGATAAAGCCAACATTCCATTCACCCCTTTGCTTATTAGTTGGAGCTGCTCACGAACACTCAGTGATTTGGGTATATCGGGCACCTTTTAATCCCCCACAGCGCCTGGACTCCCATCATTATTTCAATGGTGCCATTTGCCTTTCACAGATCCAATGTGAATGACTTCCTAAATTGGAACTCTTATCAAAGTTTGTCCACTCACTTAGACTGCCCATGTCCCATTGTAACTTGCCGTGCCCATTTCCATAACTTATTGTGTCTCTTGACATAGTATCATTGTGGATATACAACTCTATTCCTTCAATCAGATTTTTAAAAATAAGAGTTCTGGCGTGGACTGTTGACATCACTTGCAATGGCAATATTTCTTGCCAATTTTTAATTGTCCTTGAATGACTTGGTAGGACATTTCAGACGGCAATTAAGAGTCTAACATATTGCTGTAAATCTGAGTCCTATGTTGGCCAGACCGGGTAAGGACAGCAGATTTCTGTCACTGTGCGACTCATTAGTGGGTTTTTAGACAAGCTTTCTAGTTAAAATTTTTATTGAATTTAAAGTTCAACATCTGTCAAGGTGAGATTAAAACCCATAGTCCCAGAACTTGATCCTGGCTCTCCAGATTAGCAGTATAGTGCCATTACAAGCGAATCATTACCTCCCCCAATGTGTGTTGAAATGTGGAGGTTCCAGTACCATTTTCCAGAGCTCAATGTTTGTCATATCCAGTTGCTTGATTGAAGTTGCTGGCAAAACTCAGCAGGTCTGACAGCATCTGTGAAGAGAAAGCAGAGTTGACGTTTCATTATGGTAACTCTTCATCAATAATTTTGTTGTTCTTGAGTATTGCTGTGAAAACAATTTTTTCAAAGATTTATGTCTGCACGAGTCAAGACAACTTGCAAGAATACTAACATAAAGGGGAAAAACAGTATTTATACTGGATGAGAATCGGGTGTTGATTGGTAAGCAAGTGGATTTTGTTTAGTAGAAACTTTGCCATAAAGACTATACCAGATGATGTTGAATGATAGTTCACAGATAATTGCTAAATTTTGCTTAAACGTAAACTAGATAGCGATTCTGATAAGACCAGGCATCATGCTGAAACCAAATTTGGCAGTTAATTGTCAGTCATCACCTAACTTCCACAAGATGCATCTTTTTCCAGGGGTATATGTCACATCAGAGGACAGGCCTACCACTCCCAACCAATTCTCAGCCACCATGTTACAATGTTGTAATGGAAACAATGTTTCCTGGACAAAAGATATTTCATTATGCACCAGTCTCTTTATAAGTGAATCCAACTAAAGGCCTTCACTAAGCCTGGAGTGTCAAGCCATCTGTCTTCTTGGTCACCCCACTAATGTCCATAGCATCAAGTCCATAGCATCTATCATCTTGGTCACCTCACTAATGCCCTCCCTAAAACACTCAGATAAATCAGACATGACCCATTCTTCACCAACTTATTTGGATTCTCTTTGGTCAAAACAAATGTTACACCATTCAGTAATTTTGCTCCAAAGGACAGAAACTTATTCACACTTAAAATAAAAATGAAAGTCATCTTGCTTCCTGACTCTCTCTCTGTTTTTTTCAATAATGGACTTTCTGTATTTGGAAAGCTTTTCTCATCAATGACTAATATAGCTGCAAATATCCTCACCCATTTCCTTTCTTGAGTGGGATCGAGTACTTCATGCAGGACAGGGACTGATCAGAATAGGAAAATTACATCAAACCAGAAAGCAGGACATTTTTATCATATTCTTTCATGAAATAGACATTACCGTTTTGAGCTGCACTGCAGTTACTCGCTTCCCACACTTTGCTGTTCCATGCTCTGAGCGACCTTTAACCCCATGCACCCTGGCTTGGCTCTAACGGCCTGACCCAAAATGTGGGAATATCAGAAGTCCGGCATGATTCAGTTCCACGGGGTTTGAGGTAATGCATCTGTTCCTGTGAAAGGAGTTATACTCGAATGAGGAGACTGAATGAGAAGAGGACCTCGGTGAATTGAACCAGGAGACCAGTGGCATTTCCAGTTTAGACTCACGAGAACAGGGGAGAGAGACTAATTGGACAACACTTGCAAAGAGCCAGGAGTGACAAAATGGGCTGAATGGCTATTTCCATGCTGTAAACCTCTTACGACTCTAGGAGACATTGATCAGAATTTATAGTGCTCTATTCAGGCTGCAATTTGGAAAAGAGAAACCTTCACATGGCAGTGTGCACACAACAAGTTTCCACATTGTGACAATGACCATATAATGTATTTTCAATCAGCAACAAATACCAGTAAGGGCACCTTGGCTGGAAGTCACAACAGGTCTGGCAGCATTCATGGAGAGGGAGCAAGCTAATATATTTGAGTCTAGATGCCTCTCCATGGATTCTACCTGACCAGCTGTGATTTCCAGCATTTTTTGTTTCAGTGCATAGAATATAGAACAATACAGCGCAGAACAGGCCCTTCGGCCCTCAATGTTGCACCGACCTCTTAATGAATCTAAGCCCATCCTCCTACACTATCCCATCATCATCCATGTCCTTATCCACCAGTCCAGATTTGCAGTAATTTGCTCCTACACCATAGACACCTTGATCTTCTTCAAAGTTATTTCTGTGAGATTTTTCATCTGAATTGGGCTTATCACTAGTTGTCTCTAAAACATATATTTCCAGAAAACTCTGCTGAATATGATCTGAAATATGTTGCCTTTACCAATTATGCTGGTGAAAGTGAGAAACTCCCATTTTTAACACCTTGTTTTTAATGATATTTCTAATCCTGTAATGAGAAGTTCAGCCATCAGCAAGATAACGCTGACCAGAGAGCAATGTCCATCACTGCTCCTCTGCTTCTTCACTCAATACTGTACTTCAGGCTGGAGAAGTACATGATGCTGCAAAGACACATTACACTCAGGGACACACACACACTCATGGACTGGACCAGGCTGCAACTCCAGGCTATACACCTGCTGTTATAGCGCTCACACACTCACGCTGAGCCGAGCTGGATGCTCACAGCATCCTTGCCTTGCCTTGTCTATCTGCATCTTGCCCCACAGCTGGAGATACTAGGCTTAGAGTACTTCTGTCTCGCTGTGGCATTTAATGCAGACATCAAGGCAAGAAGCTTGCAATGGTTGTCAGCAGGCCTTGGTCAATTCAATAGAAAAGGCCTTCGGTCAGAGGGTGCTGACCCTGTAAGCTGGCTTTGCAACCATTCAGAGGCTTGGAAATGGTCAGTCAGCCATTTGGAGAGGTCAGAGTAAGAGTCAACTTCTCAAAAGGGATGATGGTCCAAATGTTGGGCAGCCCAACACCCCCTTTCAGGCCTCCTGTAGCTTGTTATCCTCCAGAAATGAGACAGAGGGAGGTATTAAAGGAGATGCAAGTGGGCAGCATAGCCATTACTTTTAGTGAAGGTGTTGAGCTAGTGAGTAGGCAGCACAGTGGGCATGTAGGATTGATGGCACCAGGGTTTGGGGTGGGTGAGGGCAAGTGAGAGAATATACTGCAAGCAATGTTTAGAGTGGTAGAGCATGATCCTCAGTAGGAGGTTAGTACAGTAGCAGAGAGAGAGTGAGCATCAGGTAACAGAGAGAAGATGGAGGCAGTTATGTTGGCAGAGTGGGGAAGGTCATTCACTTTTTCCTACAGGATTGTAGACCTGGGATGGCTGAGACTGCACTAACCAGATGGCAATGTCAGAGCAGTCTGGCACAGTGTGATGTAGTGACTTCCTCTGTGGTCCTGGGGAAAAAGCACATCCTGCCCATGTACCACACCATCCAGCAGAATCTCCAGGACCCTGCCCGCAAAGCAGAGTGCCAGTTTACTCTTCCCTGTCATGTCTCGGGCAGATATAAGAGAGCCTGTAGCCTGACAGTGCTTGTCCCAGTGCACAACCATCTTTTAATGGTGGCACCAATGCCAAGGGTGCCAGTGAATTCCTGGATATCCCAGCAATGGTAAGTTGTTTCAGGGCTGGTGGAATCGGGTAAGGGGGCATCAAGGGTTAGGGTAGTTATTTAATTAAGTGAATTTGTAAAATATGTTGAGAGATGTCACTTGGCGCCACGAGTAACTTGATGAAACTGACAGCGAGAAAGTGTAAGAATTAGCCCTTTGTTCCTAATGTAATGGGCATGGAACCAGCTGTCTGGATGACTGGCAGATTATTGCTAACTCCTGTCATCTGGACCTGCTGCTGTTCTATCCACTGTTTTATTGCCAATTCAAATTCCTTTTTTTATCTTTGTGACTCCTGGTTTGATTGTGCAATCAGAATTTTGTTCTAAACCTCTAACGTTTACAGTTCCTGAAATATTAATCTTATCTTTTATCTCTCTTTGCTCTGGTATTTATTCTTGTTCTGCCCTTTCCTTCTCTTATACTAATTTTTATTCTCATCCAAATCACCCCTGACCCTTTCCCTGAGCTGAATATGGGCCCTTTAGATTAGATTAGATTACTTTACAGTGTGGAAACAGGCCCTTCGGCCCAACAAGTCCACACCGCCCCGCCGAAGCGCAAACCACCCGTACCCCTACATTTACCCCTTTCCTAACACTACGGGCAATTTAGCATGGCCAATTCACCTGACCTGCACATCTTTGGACTGTGGGAGGAAACCGGAGCACCCGGAGGAAACCCACGCAGACACGGGGAGAATGTGCAAACTCCACACAGTCAGTCGCCTGAGGCGGGAATTGAACGTGGGTCTCTGGTGCTGTGAGGCAGCAGTGCTAACCACTGTGCCACCGTGCCGCCCAGCCTTGTTTGGGTCTCTCTGTTTCTCCAACCAAGGGATCCCCTCTTAGAATAAGAGATTCAACCATGAGCTGAGGAGGATTTTTTTTAATTCAGAGGGTAATGAATCTTTGAAATACTCTATGAGATGACTGTCAAGTTTTGGGCTTTAAGAATGCTCAAGACAGAGATTCATAGATTCATGGTCAGTAATGAAATCAAAGGATATGTGGATCGAACAGTCTTGAGGTAGATGATCTGGAGCAACAGACCTGGTAAGTCAAGGTAAAGTCACTCTAGTCCTACCAGACCAGTGGGCTGTTATCTCATGAGAGAAACATCTGGTGATGCTTTCACCTGAGGTGAGGGAGAGGTTGAGAAGGAGAGTCCTTTACGGTCATCTTAATCAATATAGAAAATGAATTCACCCTGTTGGCATTACTGTGCACCAGCTATTCAGCCAACTGACCCCAGTGCTGAGCTACCTTCCAATGTTCCTACATTGCTATTTTCCTCATCTCAAACTGCAACTGTCAGCCCCTTATCCGGAGAGTATGTCTCTATGTTCTATACCAGCCAAAGGCGTAGATTTCTCGGTATCAATCCTATCAAAATGTATCACATCCCAGAAGATGAAATTGTCCCGTGTTTTGGCTCAGTGTGTTTTCCATCGACTTTTAGAGAGTTTCTTTCCATGAGGCCCAGTGAGTTTCCTTGTGAAAGCATTCCAAACCTGCCTCATTAACTACCCCCACAGCCCCTTTTCATCTGCTGTTAACCCAGGTCAGAGCCAGATGTACTCATCAATGCTGGGACAACAGAGAATTCCAGGCGCCATCTTTGAAAGGTGGCTGCGCACCCGGGCAAACACCATCAGCCCAGAGATGCTCTGCATGATTCACGTTGTTTTCCCTGGACATGGCAGAGAACGGGAAACTAGTGCATCACTTTGACAGTTAACCGAGAGGCTGTGTTTAAATTTCAAACCAGGCAGTTTGACTCTGATTGGTCAAGGCAATGACTTGAAAAATGAACCAGCAAATGTACGTCACCTATTTTGTTGAGTTTGAACAACTGAGGGATACCTTTCTCTCCTTTTTAATGGCAAAGAACCAGGGCCCTTTGCAGATTAGATTCATTTTTATTATAAATGATAATCCTTACAAGATTTATTTTGACCACGTGTGAAGCAATTTTGAATTTCTGTACTTTCAATTTCACCTTAAAATTCAAGCCAGCTTGTTTAGGGGATTATGTCAGACAAAGGGGAGTGGATATCGAGAACTCTCACTTCTCAAAAGAATAATATTCATTGAAAATATTAAGACCAAGATTGACCTTTTTGATAATAAAGAGAATTAAAGGTTTTTGTCACTGGCTGGGTCAGAATCCATTGTTCATGCCTAATTGGTGGTGGTGAGCTGCTCTCTTGAACTGCTACAGTCCATTTGGTGTAGATATACACACAATGCCATTTGGTGTGGGGAGTTCCAGGACTTTGACACTGAGGGAAGGGTAACACATTTCCCAGTCAGGATACTGAGGGAATTACAGAATCCAACAGGTTTAAGATATAAATCAGCTGTGGCCTTTATGGACAGTGGAACAGGCTCATCTGGCTGAATGGCCTCCATTTTTAATAGTTATTGGGATGTGGGGGCCATTACCTGCATTTATTACCCCTCCATCATTGTCCTGGGGAGGTGATGGTGAACTACCTTCTTGAACCACGGAGTCCATGTGGTGTAGGTAGATGGATAATGCTGGTAGGCAGTTAGTACCAGCATTTTTACCTAATGACACTGAAGGATGGAGGTAAATTTTCAAGTCAGGTTGGTGAATGGCTTGGAGGGGTCTCATACATGGTGTTGTTGCCGTTTATATGCTGCCTTTGTCCTTCTGGATGGTAGTGGTCATGGGTTTGGAAGGTGCTTAATAAGAAACCTTGATGAATTTCTGCAGTGCACCTTGTCGATGGGACAGGGTGTTGTTACTGAGCACAGATGTGGTGCCAATCGAGAGATCTGCTTTGTCCTCAATGGTGTCAAGCATCTTCAGTATAGTTGGAGAGGTGTTCACCTAAGCAAGTGGTGAGTATTTCCCCACAAACGTGACTTGTAGATGATTGGGAGAGTTAGGGGATGGATTACTCATGGGAGATATTCCTAGCCTCTGATCTGCTTTTGTAGCCACACTATTTACATGGCTACTCCAGTTCAATTTCTAGTCAATGGTAACCCCCAGGATGTTGTTCCTATATGTACACAAATCCATCTGTGATTTAGGAACACAAGAAAAGATGCAGCCATTCAGCCCATCAAGCCTACTCTGCCATTTGATATGGTCATGGCTGGTTAGTCACTTGAATGCTTTTTACCCACTCTGTCCCCATATTCTTTATACAATTCATAATCAAAGAATATTCAACTTTGAATTTAAATATTCTCAAAGACTGAGCTTCCACAGCCCTCTCGGTAAAGTGTTCCAAAGATTCACCAACCTATGAGCAAAACAAAATCCTCCTGATCTCAGTCCAAAATGACATCCTGTTCTTGGACAGGTTGCAAAGGAGGTTTACCAGGATGATGCCTGGATTGGAGTGTATTAGCTACAAGGAGCTGTTGGACAAACTTGGATTGTTTTCGCTAGAGCATTGGAGGCTGATGGGTGACCTGAGAAAAGTGTATAAAATTATGAGAGGCAAGGATAGGATGGATTATCAGGGTCTTTTCTACCAGAGTCTAAATTTCAAATACTAGGCGACATAGGTTTATAAGGGGGGAGGGGAAAAGTTAGAAGGAAGTGTGAGGAAAATCTTTTGTTTACACAGAGGATGGTAGATGCCTGGAACATGCTATCTGGAGTGGTGATAGAAACATAGACGATAGCAAAGTTTAAGAGGTATTTAGACAGACACATGAACAGGCAGAGAATCGAGAGATATGGACCATGTGCAGACAGATGTGGTCAGGTTAGAATGACATCATGTTGCCACAGACCTGTTAGGCTGAAGGGTCTGTTCCTGCGCTATACCGTTCTGTGTCCTAACTTGGACTTCCCGGGAGCCAGGTTGGGGCAGTTGGCTGGATTAACAATATGGAACAGATTGGAGCCAACAGGGTCATTCTTTATTCCAGTTGTGGTGGATTCCAGAGCTGCCTCCTTACCTTCCCTATGGTGGAAGTCAAGGCGCTATGAGTCAAGCCTGTCCATGGGCATAGAAATGAGGGGGAAATAGAGTGGTTAGGAAGGACTGGTGTCCATAAGCAAGCAGTTCAATAACCAGGGCATTAATTTGAAAGCAATTGAGGGGAGTTGAAGAGTAATTATTTCAACTAGAAGGGGATGTGAATTTGGAGCTCACTGTCTAAAGAGATTGCACAGGCAGAAACTCCTGGTTTATTTTCAACAATGTTTGAATATGCATTTGAAATGGCATAGCCTTCAAAACTATGAAGCCATGAATTGGGATTAATCTGTTTTGCCAGCTCTCCCTGACACTTTGGTTTCCAGGCAATAGTCTGTTCAATAAAGCATCCCACAAGGTTCTGTGCATTAAAAAATTCTTCAGTTGTGTTACAGTCCAAGGTCTGAGAGAAGGTTGGGCAGAGTATTGACTAGTCAGCTTGAAACTGAAAGTTGTCTGTGTCTGAAAAACAATTTACTGTGCAACTTACTGAAAAGTGAATCTAAAAGCAGGGATATCACAAACCACAGATTTCTCATCAGCCACATCCACACTCAGTTTCTATTGCATTCTCATCCTCCTTCCAAGATCTCGGCACTCCCCCATTTCTGGCCTTCCATGCATTCCCCAAATATAATCTCTCCGTCCTGTCACTGCCGAAACCTTCAGCTCTGCAAATCCCTCCAGCAACCTCGCTACCTCTCTGTCATCCTTTAAAGCACTTTTGAAAACACACCTCAGTGGGGGACCTACAGCATGAAAAGTGCTTTATAAAAATGACTTGTTGTGACGTTGGATGAACCCACAACCAAGGTCACATCCCAAAACAAAAGCCAGGGTGGAATGCGAGACGTGGGGTTGTGTTTTAATCTTAACCTTCCTAGTGATACCCAAGCAGGTAAACAGTTAAAATTCTTGAGTGACTGATCAGAACAAAAGGTCTGTGTTTCCATGCTGTATGACTCTCTGATTGTTAAGTCTGCCTGTATGAATAGTTCAGCAACAGGTCCTTCTTTAGGTGTGGGAATCAGAGTTTTGAGTAAGGCATGGGGATTCCAGCATTAAATGTGATACCATCCTGAGAGGGGAGTCAGCAGGCCCTTCCACCCCACAACCGCTCCTATCCCACAACCGCACTGCGGGTCTGTCCAGAGAGGATCAGACAAACGAGAGGCCACTTATCGTCCATGCTTTATGTTCTTTGGTGAGGACAAAGGAAATGTTTTAGTATCAGCTTCCTCAGACAACCATTCTGAACTCACAGAGCCAAGTTACAACCTCCAGATTTCCCATGGCAACTAACTGACCGTGAAATAATTTTCTCGACCAGTTGTCAGTATTGTTGAGGAGGGCTTTGTGGCAGAGTGCACCTGCCTTTGAACCAGAGATTCCTGGTTCAAGTCCTACCTCGGGCCACTGAAGGACTGTTGGTGATTTGACCAATCCATCTCCTACTCCTTCCAATGTGCCCAATGTAGAAGCAGCAGGGATGCCTCCTGGCCAGCCATTACTGACAATATGCCTTGCCAGTGCTTCAGTATACATCAGGAAATCCCTAACATTAGAGGGCTGTATATTATGCTGCCAGACACAAAGTTACTGTCTTAGGAAACAAGGCAACCAATTATGCACAGTAAGATCTCACATGTAGCAGTGACAAGATAATTTTTTTCTCTTGGGTGATGTCAGTTGAGTGCAAAATATAGGCTAAAAATGAGGGAGAAGATCTTAATGCTCCACTGGAATAATGGGGATGGGATCTTTTACATCTACTAGAGCAAACCCAAGGGAGTCTCTGTTTAATGTCTCACAAAGAGTTGGCATCATTGACAGTGCAACGTCCCTTCCTTATTGAGACTGGGAGTTCAATGGTTTTTTTTTAACTCATGTCTGCAGACTCAGGGCTCAAAGCTACAACCTTCTGTCTCAAAAGCGTTAAGTACTACCAACATACAATATTACTTTGCTTTCAGACTTGGCTCCAGGAGAGAGCAGCAAAAACAAGTCTATTGTCAGCCAGTGATTTTGACTGAATCTCTGTGCATATTTATTACTGCCTGGCTTTCTTTTGAAGACAAAAGCTACCCCAGCCACGTTAAGTGTTGACACGCTATAGTCTTTTTTGTTCACATTTATACCAGACTTCAATCGCCCAACTCGAGTTTCACTCTCAGAAAATTTAAATTACCAGCAGCCAACTGTTTGTAATAGAAATGCAATACTTTATTAAGATACCTCTTGCTTACCTAGCCATCTGAGCTCTACCATGAGGCACTCCCTGCAGACATCCAGGGGTTAATTAAAGAGAAGCTGATAAACTAAAGCTCAGAAACACAACTAATAAACTGTGTCTCAAATTTCCAAGAAATAGAAACTAATGCATGTGAATTGGCTAAATAAAAATTGAAGGATGCTCAACAAATAATGAAAACTAGAGCAGGCAAAAAGGTGAAAGTTCAAAATGCTACTTTTTACTGTATCTCGGTACATGGGACAATAATAAATCAAGTCAAATCCAATCACAAAACAAGGTGGTAGTGTTGTTGCCTCTTTCATTAATAGCAGAGGTTCACTGGACCATATCAAATTAAACAAAAACTCAATGATGGAAGTTATGTCGTGACTACTTCAGACAGAAGAAAGGCTCAGCAAGTGTGTCATGTCGGCAAAAGTGAGGACTGCAGATTAGAGTCAAGATTAGAGTGATGCTGGAAAAGCACAGCAGGTCAGGCAGCATCCGAGGAGCCCTTCATCAGGAATGATGTGTCAACTTATTAAAAAGACATTGTGATAGGGACAATAGTTAGAGGTCCTGAAAGCTGAGTATAGTGAGTTAGGAAGTATGTTGAAAAGAAGGACCTCAAGGGTAGTGATCTCGTGATTGCCAACAATGCCACGTGCTAGACAGTGTAGAACTAACAGGATATATCAGAGTTAAAAATCACACAACACCTGTCCAACACCTGTCGGACCATAACCTGGTGTTGTGTAATTTTTAACTTTGTTCACCCCAGTCCAACATCGGCTCCTCCACATCACAGAGATATCAAATAAATGTGTGACTGAAAAGGTGGTGCACGGGACAGGGTTTCAGATTCTGTGACACTGGGAACACAGTGCAAGGGGAGATGGGACCAGTAGGAACTGGACAGTTTACTGGACTGGGACTGATGTGCTAAGGCAAGTATTTGCTAGTGTGTTTGGGGTAGGTTTATACAAGAAGTGGGGGCAGGGTAGGGGGGATGGGTGTAGAAGCCTAAGCAGGGTGACAAGGGAAAGAGAAGCAACTACAGTAATGAGAGAACAGTAAAGTGCAAAAATGGTCAAGAGGATAATCAAGAGAGAGACAAAATAGTGCCACAATACAAGTAACATTAAGATTATTGAAAACAGCAAAAAGGCAATCTTAAATCTGTTTCTGATTGCACAAAGCATTTAGAATAAGGTAGATGAACTGATGGCACAAATGAAGGTAAAGGATATGATCTCATAGCTATTACAAAGACATGGTTACATGGAAATCAGAACTGGGAATTTTACATTCAGGAACTCTAGACCTTTCAGAAAGACAGGAGGGAATGGTGTTGGGGTAGCACTGTTAGTAAGAGTTATGAAGGATGGTCTTGGCTCAGAAGATTTAGAATCCATTTGGCTGAGTTAGATAGATACTTGATCAGTTGAGGAATTAAGAGTTATGGAGAAAAGGCAGGAAAGTCAGTGTAAGAATTGTTGGATCAGCCATGATCCTATTGAATCATTTAGCAGGCTCAAGGGGCTGAATGGCTACATATGTTCCTATTTCTTATGGTCTTATATCATCATGGGAAAAGTGTATTTCCACTAGCGAAGACGTAGGGAGCAAAACAGAAACATCAGAGAAATCAAAGAATGAATTAGAAACAGAAAATTCAAAGGCTAACCCTCCACAGATGCGTTTGAAATGTAGATAGTATCATCTTTAATCTTCCAAAAAAGTTACCAAAATGACACATGAAGGCTTATAGAGATTAATGAATCAATTTATGGTAACAAGCTTTGAAAACCAGTTTTGTTTATGCTGCTATTGTGAGGGATGCATTACCAATAAAACAAAACTCATACAGACTCAACCCAGAGAGATTAGCTCAGGTGAGGGAAGAGATTAAGTTTGTGATGGACAGTGACATTATTAAACTGAGTCAAAATAGGTGCAGATTAAGTGGTGGTGCCAAAGCTGAATATGTCACAAAGATACTGATATCATTAAGTCAATGTGATAATGAAAGCAGACATTTATCCTAATCCTCGATTGGAAGATTGCATTGATTGAATTGTGTACACACAATTTGTCACAAAAATTGATTTGCTAACAGATATTTGGAAAGTTTCATTAGCTGATAGAGTTGAGGAAATCTCAGCATTAGTAACAACGGATGGATTTCATCAGTATAAAGTCATGAATGAAAGGTTCGCCAGCAACAATTCAATGATTCACCAATAAAGTGATCGATAGACTGCCTAATTGTATCATTTATGTTAACAATTTGGCTGCTTTTAGCCAAATCTGGGAAGATCATTTACATTATTTGTCTGAAATATATGATCAGTTGTATAAAGCCAATTTGTTTATAATAAAAACAGGAAGTGTTGGAGAAACTCAACAGATCTTGCAACATCTGTGGAGAGAGAAACACTGTTAATGTATTAAGTCTGATCTGACTCTTCTTTGGATTGTTCATAGATCGATACAATGAGAGGGTGGCTAGGTGGAGCTGAGTCTACAAAAGGATGAGCCATGATCTTATTGAATGGCGGAGCAGATTCGAAGGTCCGGACGGCCTACCCCTCCTCCTAGTTCTTATGTTCTTATGTATGAGTGTTCCGGGAATCCTGTTGCCCTATTCATAAATGTAGGATATACTGATGTCTTAAGGGGCTCTTGTGGAGGAGTGTCAGTGTTCCTAACTCTGGGGTTCAATTCCCGCCGAGTCTAGAGGTGTGCAATAACATCTCTGAACAGGTTTGTCATAACATGGCAGAGAATCCTTCTGTTAATTAAACCAAACATCCAGAAAAGCTCACCTTGTCTCGTAATCTGTTAAAGTATGAGGGACAGAGAACCCCCAAATTCCATTATTTAAAGAAAAAATATTAATTTATTCTTTAACTCTAAAAATGAACATTAAACAACAACTATTCTCAAGTCTAAGTCTCCCTTTCTCTTAACTGCTTATTACCTGCCTCCAACTCTATAACTATATGCTATTCCAATAAGACACTTATTAAAATTACATCAACTTAATTTCAAAACCCTCAGTGTCTTCTTCCAATTGCAGATCTCCCTGGGTCATTGTCTTTTTTACTGCAAATGTTTCATATAAAAAAGGTACCTTTGAGAGTGTTTCCTCATTTCTTGGCTCTCTCTCGGTGGCAGTTGCTCATCTGCAATTTTCAAAATGTCTGCATTTTTATAGTCTCACTGGTTCGATGTTGGCAAAACAATAAATTCAAACTCGATCATTTTCGTATCCTGGGGCATAATTTAAACTGATTGGTTAAATTGTTGAATTGTTGTCACAGCCAAATGTTACATATTTTTAATTTCCCAGTACACTCTGAGACTGCCATCTAGTCATATCGCACAGGTGCTTGTAAGCTCTGAGTTCAGAACAGCATCCACACTCTTTTAAAGGTACAGTACATGCCTTCAACTTCATAACAGGTTGATAAGAAACTATCTACACTGATGTCCTGCCGTTGTTCTCGGTAATGATCCCACATAATCTACTGACACTTGGCTAAATCGATCTTCAAAACCTGATAGGGGTATCAAAGGTACTGATTTGACAACAAGTTAAGGTTTTCCTACCACCTAACACCCCGTATGACATGTTTGAAAGAATTGTACTACATTTTTATCAAGTCCCGGCTATGTAAGATACCTGTTTATTGATGACGACATTTTTCATGTTCCTATGCAACCGGCTTTAGGAATTTTACACTCTACTTGCAAATATCTCTTTAGGAAATTTGGCTGGTACCTCTATTTGATGAACAACATCTATACTTCATCTGCAGACATGTCAGAATATCTCCATTTCTTCAACAACTCTGTTTTTAATGTAGTAACAGTCTGGAACTCCTTCAGCCTCAACGTCAGTGTGACCTGACTGTGCTAACGTTTTAAAAGCTGGGTCTACTGCCTCAGCCTGAATTCACAAAGATACAGCAAACATTTCTCTTGAATTATCCTCAGTCTTAAAAGTTTCAGCAACCTTAACACCTGCTTGCAGTATTACTGTGACTTCTGGTGATACACCTTGCTTAGCTATTGCTCATACAAAAGGGCAACACAGGGTTAGATACAGAGTAAAACTCCCTCTACAGAATCCCCATCAAACCCTCCCAGGACAAGGACAACTCGGGGTTAGATACAGAATAAAAACTCTTCTAAACCATCCTCATTGAACACTGCCAGGATAAGGATATCACAAAGTTACACACAGAGTAAAACTCCCTCGACACCGCCCCCATCAAACACTCCCAGGACAAGGAAAGCATGGGGTTACATACAGAAGCAAACTTCCACTACACAAACCCAATAAAACACTGACAGGATAAGGACAGCATGGGGTTAGATACAGAGTGAAACTTCCTCTGCACTGTCCCCATCAAACACTCCCAGCACAGGTACAGCAGAGTCCCACCCTGCCTCCTGTAAAAACACTATCCCTTATCCCCAATTCCTCAACCTCCGCCGCATCTGCTCCCAGGAGGACCAGTTCCACCACAGAACACACCAGATGGCCTCCTTCAAAGACTGCAATTTCCCCTCCCACGTGGTTGATGATGCCCTCCAGCGTAACTCATCCACGTCCCGCACCTCTGCCATTGTACCCCACCCCTCCAAAAGCAACAAGGACAGAACCCCCCTGGTCCTCACCTTCCACCCCACCAACCTCCGGTTACATCGCATCATCCTCCGCACTTTCCACCACCTACAAACAGACCCACCACCAGGGATATATTTCCCTTCCCATCCCTATCCACTTTTCATAAAGACCATTCCCTCCGGTACACTTTTGTCAGGTCCACGCCCCCCCAACAACCCACCCTCCCCTCCCGGCATCTTCCCCTGCCACCGCAGGAAGTACAAAACCTGCGCCCACGCCTCCCCCCTCTCCTCCATCCATCAAAGTTTCACCAGCACTTCCAACAATGTCATTTATTTTATCCATTACTCCCAATGCAGTCTCTTTTACATTGGGGAGACTGGACGCCTCCTTGCAGAGTGCTTCAGGGAACATCTCCAGGACACCCATTCCAATCAACCCCACCGCCCCTTGGCCGAACCCTTCAACTCTTCCTCCCACTGTGCCGAGGACATGGAGGTTCTGGGCCTCCTCCATCGCCGCTCCCTCACCACCCGAAGCCTGGAGGAAGAACGCCTCATCTTCCGCCTCAGAACACTTCAACCCCAGGGCATAAATATGGACTTCACCAGCTTCCTCATTTCCCCTCGCCCCAGTTCCAACCTGCCAGCTCAGCACTGTCCTCATGACCTGTCCTATCTGTCAATCTTCCTTCCCACCTATTCGCTCCACCCTCCTCTCCGACCTCTCAGCTCACAGCCTCATTCCTGATGAAGGGCTTTTGCCCAAAACGTCGATTCTCCTGCTCCTTGGATTCTGCCTGACCTGCTATGCTTCTCCAGCACCACATTCTCAATTTTATACCTGCACAGTCAAAAGTTCAAAGTTTAAAATATTGTAACAGTTGGAGATTGATTACTCCAGCGATTCTGGAGTTCAATACTCTGTAAAATCCTGACCCAGCTTGGTAAACATGTTGCATGAAGTGAGCCCATGGAATGTATCAGAGTTTACACACACACACACACACACAGGCTTCTCGAGACAGGACCGTACAAGATACTGACATCGCAAAGAAGATGGGGATTGCTTACCCTGAGGAAGTGCCCAGGTAAGAGAGTTAGGTAAATGTTCATATGTGTACAGTGACTTATGGTTAAATTGATGACCTACCAACAGTCTGTGTGTAGACAGTGTGGAACCCCAGTTGCACAGCGTGTAAAATTACAGATCTGTATTTGTGTATCATCTCTCACAACCTTTGCACATCACAGCTAATGCAGCAATTCTTGAATTGGAGTACAATTTTCGAAATGTGGCAGACTGGCAGATCACACAAACAGCAACGAACTGAATGTTGAGATATTGGTTTGATTAACTTGGTTCAACAACAACACCACGGTCACTAGAGTTTGTACATGGCCTTTAACACGGTGAAACGTACCCAGCTACCTCATTTTGAATGCGGGTAGAGATGTTCGGACTGATGAATGAAGACTTGGTCAGAGCAGCAGATTTTGTGGAGCTTCTTAACAAAGGGGAGAGAGTCCGAGGGGTGTACAGAGAAAGTTCCGGAGCCCGGCATGCCAGGCTGATGGTGCAGCAGTGAAATTTGGGGCTGGACAAGAGGCATGAAGTGGAGGAGCAGAGAGATTTTGGAGGGTTGTAACGCTGCAGGAGATTATAGGCAATAAGGATAGAAAGACCAGAGAGGCTTTTGAAAAGGAGGACAAGAACTCTGACGACATAAAATTTAAAACGAATATGTTGGGAAATAGAGTTAAAGTCACAGATTGATTTTACAGAATGGCACAGCAGGGTTGAGCAGCCAAATCCATAGAATCCCCACAGTGTGGAAACAGGCCATTCGGCCCAACGGGTCCACACCAACCATCTGAAAAGTATCCCACCCAGACCCCTCCCCCTACCCTATCCCCGTAACTCTGCATTTCCCATTGCTAATGCACCTAACCTACACATCCCTGAATACTAAAGGTAATTGGTCAGTGGTCTAATGCTGTTCCCCCTTTGGATGATCTTACATCATCATGTTTGAGGCGGAGATGCAAAATGTAGAACTGAAACATCCTCACAATTTTTTTTTTTCAAAATATACTTTATTCATAAAATAATTTGATAGTCTGTACAGTTGGTCATGCCATACATACGTAAACATTTGCACACAGAGATCAGAATTTATTATTTTTATATACAGGTCTGTACGTTTATCAATCATATGTCCATATATTTAGCTGAGGCGCCAGCAGAGCCCTAATGACTGCGTGGGCCCCTATTCTTCTTAGGCAGGCAGATGTTACACGGTGGTCTTTCCCCACCGCGCCTTGGCGGCAGCTGCCCCAAGCTTCAGCGCGTCCCTCAACATGTAGTCCTGGACCTTGGAATGTGCCAGTCTGCAACACTCAGTCAGGGTCAACTCCTTCAGCTGGAAGATCAACAGGTTTCGGACCGCCCAGAGAGCGTCCTTCACCGAGTTGATGATCCTCCAGGCACAGTTGATGTTCATCTCGGTGTGCGTCCCGGGGAACAGACCGTAGAGCACAGAGTCCCGTGTCACGGCGCTGCTCGGGACAAACCTCGACAAACACCACTGCATTCCTCTCCAGACTTCTTCTGCGTAGGCACATTCCAGAAGGAGGTGTGTGACAGTCTCGTCCCCCCCGCAGCCTCTTCGAGGGCAGCGTGCGGTGCGGCTGAGAGTCCGGGCGTGCATAAAGGATCTCACAGGCAGAGCCCTTCTCACCACCAGCCAAGCCATGTCTTGGTGCTTGTTGGAAAGTTCTGGCGATGAGGCATTCTGTCAAATGGCTTTGATAGTCTGCTCAGGGAACCACTCGATAGGATCCGCCCTCTCCTTTTCCCGAAGGGTCTCAAGGACACTATGTGCTGACCACTTCCTGATGGACTTGTGGTCAAAGGTGTTTTTCTTCATAAATTTCTCCACGAAGGACAGGTGATACGGAACGGTCCAACTACTCGGAGTGTTCCGCGGCAGCGAGGCCAGGCCCATCCTTCACAACACCGGGGACAGGTAGAACCTCAGTTCATAGTGACACTTGGTGTTTGCGTACCGGGGATCCACGCACAGCTTGATGCAGCCACACACAAAGGTGGCCATCAGGGTGAGGGTGGTATTGGGTGTATTTTTTCCCCTGTTGCCAGATCTTTATACATCGAGTCCCTTCGGACCCGGTCCATCTTTGATCTCCATATAAATTGGAAGACGGCCCGGGTGACTGCAGCGGCACAGGTTCTGGGAATAGACCAGACCTGAGCCACGTATAACAGCAATGACAGTGCCTCACACCTGATTTTCCCGCGATGGAGAGCGACCGTAGCTTCCATCTGCCCAGTTTCTGCCTCACTTTGCTGATACGCTCCTCCCAAGACTTGGTGCACGCCCCAGCCTCCCCGAACCAAATCCCCAGCACCTTCAGGTGATCGGTCCTGACGGTGAAGGAGCTCGAGGATTGGTCGGCCATGTTCCCGAAGAGCATGGCCTTGCTCTTGCCTCAGTTTACCTTGGCCCACGAGGCCCGTTCAACTGATCACATATGCACATCAGTCTGTACACGGACAGCGGATTCGAGCAGAAAACTGCGACGTCATCCATGTACAGGGAGGCCATCCTCACAATGCCATGGATGGGAAGTTGGAAGCTGGTCTCAGCACCACTAAAATCCTGACTCTAATCCCCAGCATTTGCAGTCCTCACTTCCGCCTAAAGGTGATAGGTAGTTGGAGGTGGGGGGAAGGTGACAGATAGATGGAGGTGGGGGGAAAGGTGATAGGTAGATGGAGGTGGGAGGTGAAAGGTGATAGATAGATGGAGGTTGGGGTGAACGGTGATAGGTAGAGGGAGGTGTGAGGTGAAAGGTGATAGGTAGATGGAGGTGGGGGATGAAAGGTGATAGGTAGATGGAGGTGGGGGGTGAAAGGTGATAGGTAGATGGAAGTGGGGGGATGAAAGGTGATAGGTAGATGATGGGGGGGTGAAAGGTGATAGGTAGATGAAGGTGGGGGGTGAAAGGTAATAGGTAGATGGAGGTGGGGTGAAAGATGATAGGTGGATAGAGGTGGGGGTGTGAAAGATGATAGGAAGATGGAGGTGAGGGGAAAGGTGATAGGTAGATGGAGGTGAGGTGAAAGGTGATAGGTAGATGGAGGTAGGGGGGTGAAAGGTGATAGGTAGATGGAGGTGGGGGGTGAAAGGTGATAGGTAGATGAAAGTGGGGGGTGAAAGGTAATAGGTAGATGGAGGTGGGGGGGTGAAAGGTGATAGGTAGATGAAGGTGGGGGGTGAAAGGTAATAGGTAGATGGAGGTGGGGTGAAAGATGATAGGTAGATAGAGGTGGGGGTGTGAAAGATGATAGGAAGATGGAGGTGAGGGGAAAGGTGATAGTAGATGGAGGTGAGGTGAAAGGTGATAGGTAGATGGAGGTGGGGGGGTGAAAGGTGACAGGTAGATGGAGGTGGTGAAAGGTGATAGGTAGATGGAGGTGGGAGGTGAAAGGTGATAGATGGAGGTGGGGGGGTGAAAGGTGATAGGTAGATGGAGGTGAGGTGAAATGCGTTAGGTAGATGGAGGTGGGAGGTGAAAGGTGATAGGTAGATGAAGCTGAGGTGAAAGGCATTAGGTAGATGGAGGTGGGAGGTGAAAGGTGATAGGTAGATGAAGGTGAGGGGAAAGGTGATAGGTAGATGAAGGTGGGGGTGAAAGGTGATAGGTAGATAGAGGTGGGGGGTAAAGGTGATAAGTAGATGAAGGTTGGGGGGTGAAAGGTGATAGGTCGATGGAGATGGGGGGGTGAAAGGTGATAGGTAGATGGAGGTGGGGGTTGAAAGGTGATAGGTAGATGGAGGTTGGGTGGTGAAAGGTGATAGGTAGATGGAGGTGGGGGGGTGAAAGGTGATAGGTCGGAGACCATAGGAAGGTCCCAGCTATCTTCCCCCCAGCCTCACATCCCCCCCTCCCACCACCATTTATCTCTCAGCCCCCTTGGCCCACCAGCCTCATTCCTGATGAAGGGCTTATGCCCAAAATGCCCGAAACACTTGCTCCTCGGATACTGCCTGACCTGCTGTGCTTTTCCAGCACCACACTGCTGCCTGACCTGCTGTGCTTTTCCAGCACCACACTCACGAATCTGAGCTCCAGCATCCGCAGTCCTCACTTTCTCCTAGCATCCGGGATGAACCAACTCACTCGATTGGCATCATATTCACAAACACTCACTCCCTCCATCACCAATGTGAATGCATTGTAGGCATTTATGAAGGTTCCTCTAAAAGTACCTTCTTAACACGTGACCGCTACCATCTAGGGGCATGACGGCAGCAGATACAAGGGAACACCACCGCCTACAAGTTCCCCTCCAAGCCATTCACCATTGGAAGTTGCAACAATACCTGATTGTAAGGTGATTGGAGGAAGGTTTTAGGGGAGATGTCAGAGGTAGCTTCTTTACTCAGTGAGTGGTGAGTATGTGGAGTACACTGCCATCATTGGGAGTAGACTCAGATACCTTAGGGACATTTAAGCAACTCCTCGTTAGACACATGGAAGATAGTAAAATTAAGGTTATGTAGGTTAGTTTGATCTTAGAGTAGGATTAAAGGTCGGCATAACATCAAGGGCTGAAGGGCCTGTACTGAGCTGTACTGTTCTATGTTCTATCACTGCCCTTTCATTATGACTAGGTCAAAATCCTGAAACTGCCTCTCAAAACAGCATTGTGGGTGTGCTGGAACTGCACTTTAGTTTTTCCTCCTTTATTAATCATAAGGAATAGGAGTGGAAGGAAAGCCCATCAAGTCCACTCCACCATTCAATCACGGCTGATAGGCATTTCAACGCTAGTTACTCATACTGTCCCCATATCCCTTAATTCCTTGCGAGATTAAGAACTTATCAATCTCTACCTTGAAGACATTTAACGTTCCGGCCTCCACTGCGCTCCTTGGCAATGAATTCCACAAATCCACCACTCTCCGGCTGTTTTAAATTAACTCCCTCTAATTCTAAGGCTGTGCTCACTGGGCCTAGTATCCCCGCCTGACAGAAACAACTTCCCAATATCCTTTCCCAGCACCCTTTCTCAGCCATACATTATCTTGTAAGTTTCTATTAGATCTCCCCTCAACCTTCCAAACTCTAATGAATACAATCCCAGGATCCTCAGTCGTTCATTGTATTTTAGATTTCCATCATTTCCTTTGCTTTTTTCTTATACTCTATCAATCTTCAGACCATTATCCATTACCCATTATTACACAATTATATGCTTTTCATTGTTGCTACGCCCCATGGACTGCAGCGGTTCAAGATGGCAGCTCACCACCACCTTCTCAAGGGCAACTAGGGACAGGCAGTAATTGCTGGGCCAGCCAGCGGCACCCACATCCCACTAGTGAAGAAAAAGACATCTAACATTCCTTCAAATGAAAACAGAAATTGCTGGAAATCTCCATTGGTCTGGCAATATCTGTGGAGAGAAATCAGAGCGAACATTTTCGAGTTCAGTGATCCTTCTTCATAACTGATGGTAGCTAGGAAAAGGATGATTTCATACATAAGATTGAGGGGTGAAATGTTTTATTGTGTGTGTGTGTGTGTGTGTGTGTGTGTGTGTGTGTGGAGTTGGGGGGCGTGGTGAGTGGTTAATTGATAGGTGGAGATAGAGCTCAAAGAAAGAGAGAGAGAAGCAGTTGGACTCACAAAGGAGTGGATAAAGACGAGCCTGGGAGAATGTGTGATGCTGGAAAAGCACAGCAGGTCAGGCAGCATCTGAGGAGCAAAAGAGTCGACATTTTGAGGCAGGAGCCCTTCATCAGGAATGTCGAAATGTCGATTCTCCTGCTCCTCAGATGCTGCCTGACCTGCTGTGCTTTCTTTTTTCCCTCTTTATTATTTGTTTCCTTTGCATTTTTAAAATATTCTGGCCAACATCTCTGTCTCAGGCTGCTGCAGAGCACCAGTGAAGCTCAGTACAAGCTGGAAGAACAACACCTTACTTTCCGCTTGGGGGCCTTGCACTCTTCTGGACTCAAAATCGAGTTCAACAATTTCAGGGCTTGAGGCACATGAACTCTCAGGCTTCCCTGTCCTTACACACTCTTTAGAGGTGGACCTCTGACCAGGTGCTCCAGTTTCCTCCCACAGTCCAAAGATGTGCAGGTTAGGTGGATTGGCCATGCTAAACTGCCCATCGTGTCCAGGGATGTGTGGGTTAGGTGATGAGCCATTGGGGGAGCAGGGTTACAGGGATGGGTTGGATCTGGTTGGGATGCTTTTTGGAAGGTCGGTGTGGACATGCTGCTTTCACACTGTAGGGATTCCATGTCCAAATATCTCTTCACATGTCTCTGGGTTGAATTCCATGTGCCACTTCTATGGCTAGCTGACCAGCCAACTGATATCTTCCTATAGTCTCCAACTTCCTTCCTCATTATCAGTCTTGCAGGCAATTATTAACATCATTGCAAACCTCTTGATTGTGCCATCTGCAAAAAATTGTCCAAATTCTTAAATGGTGCTAAAACCACGGGACCTGGAACTGAGTCCTGCAGAACCCCATTGGAAACATCCTTCCAGTCACAAAAGCATCCACAAACCCTTTGTTTCTTAACCACTAAGCCAATTTCATATCGAACTTGCTATGTTCCTTTGGATCCTGTGCCCTCCGGGTGCTCCGGTTTCCTCCCACAGTCCAAAGATGTGTGGGCTGGGGTGAATTGGCCATGCTAAATTGTCCATAGTGTTCAGGGATTTGTAGGTGAGGTGCATTAGATAGAGGAAGTGGAGAGTAATAAGATAAGGGAATGGGTCTGGGTGGGTTACTCTTCGGAGGGTCGGTGTGGACATGTTGGGCCAAAGGGCCTGTTTCCACACCGTAGGTACTCTATGTTTTCTGTAGAGACTGGTCAGGATTTGGGACTCACGGCCTGAAAGGATGATGGAAATTGAAACCCTCAACTTATTTAAAAAGATATCTACCTGTAGCCCCATAACCTCCAGCAACATGGCCCAAGTGCTGGAAAATGGGCTGAGGCTGGTTTGTTTCTCTTTCAGGGGGTGCACACATGATGGGCAGAGTGGCTTCGTTCTATGTTGCAATTTTTTAAACATTTTTTAAATGTCCTCAGTGTTTGAGAGGAAGGATGTTCAGGGGTGTGGGGAGATGGCAGGAGACAGTCAGTATGGGAAACACTCCTAATGAGAACCAGAACAGTCAAGATGGAAGCTGGTACAATTGCAACATTTAAAAGACATCTGGATGGGTATATGAATAGGAAGAGTTTGGAGGGATATGGGCCGGGTGCTGACAGGTGGAACTAGATTGGGTTGGGATATCTGGTTGGCATGGACGGGTTGAACCAAAGGGTCTGTTTCCATGCTGTACATCTCTATGCCTCTATGACTGTATGCATTGAATGGCCTTCATCTGTGTTGCAGGGATTTGATGATTACTGGACCTGACTCTTGGAGAACACCAGTCTTTATCACTACCCAGTTTGAAATACAATCATTTACTGTGACTTGATGTTTCTGATCTTAAATGACAATACTCTATTAGAGTCATAGAGATGTACAGCATGGAAATGGACCCTTTGGTCCAACACATCCATGCTGACCAGATATCCCAAATTAATCTAGTCCCATTTGCCAGCACTTGCCCCATATCCCTCTAAACGCTTCCTATAAATCAATTTTTGATCCAATTTGCTACTGACCCTCCTATTCCTAGAGTCTCAACGTCGCTAATCAGTCTTTCATGTGAAAAATATTCAAATGTTTTCTTCAAATCTAAGTGGATAAAATCCCCCACATTTCCGACATCAACCTTCCCTGTTATGTCATGAAGCATTTGCATTTGATTAGTGAACCATGATTAACCTTTGACAGATTGGTGCTGCCTGTTGTTAATACAAGCAAACCCCAGTGGTGAAGCCCATTCACAAACCCTTCTGTCAGACAGTGGTCTGTGACAGTCTACTCTCTGACAATCCCATTTCCCATATCAACACCAGGTGAGACCCTTAAAACCCTACATGTGTGCCTCACCTCACAACCTCCTCAGCTGTGGCTCATTGGGTTCCACTGTCACCTCTGAGTCAGAAGTTTCTGAGTTCAAATCCCACCCTAGACATTTGAGTGCAAAAGTCTAGGCCAATGCTCTAGAGCTGTACTGCAGAAGTGTTGCAATGTTGCAACATCTGTCCGATGTAATGTGCTACTCAGAGTCCATGGTTCCATGCCATCTTCTACCTTGGAGAAGAGCTGGGAAGTTCTTTGCTAATATCCTGGTCAGAACTTAGCCCTAAATTAACAATACAAAGCAACAAGATCTGGACACTGTCCAGGCTTGGGCTGATAAGTGGCAAGTAACATTCGTGCCACACAAATGCCAGGCAATGACTATTTCCAATAAGAAAGACAATCTAATTGCCTCCCTTTGACATTCAATGATGTTACCATCCCTGAATCCTTCACTATCAACGTCCTTGGGGTTACCATTGATCAGAAACTCAACTGGACTTGCCAAATAAACACAGTGCCTCCAAGAGCAGGTCCCCAGTTAGGAATACTGCAGCAAATAACTCAAAGCCTGACAACCATCTCCAAGGCACAAGTCAGGAGTGTAATGGAATACTCCCTGGATGAGTGCCGCTCCAACAATACGCAAGGATCTTGACACCAACCTGGACAAAGCAGTCCACCTGATTGGCACCACTTCTACTTCCTCCACCCCTGACGCTCAATAGCAGCAGTGTGTACTATCTACAAGATGCACTGCAGACATTCACCAAAGATTCTCAGACAGCACCTTCCAAACCCATAGCCACTTCCATCTAGAAGGACAAGGGCAGCAGATGTATGGGAACTCCATCCCCTTCAAGTTCCCCTCCAAGCCGCTCACCATCCTAACTTGGTGATATATTGCCATTCCTTCCCTGTTGATGGGTCAAACTTTTGGGACTGACTTCCTAATGGTATTGTGGGTCCATGTACAGCAACCGGTGCTACCAAATCATTGACTTTTCTTTGTTTAACTTGTTTTAAAGGCTTTCAGAAGACATCATTGAATTAATTGAGAAATACAATGTTTCAGCAGCCTGCTTTTTGCCTCCTCCGAGATCCATTGACCTTATATTACGTAAGTCCCAAATACCAACTTCAAATGGTGTTTAATTGAGAGAGCCAGGGGAAGGGGTCGGGGTGAAGGTCAACCTTTAGATGTCATCACAATGAGGTGACATTGGCCAAGCTGAAGTTTGGAGGGATGGCAAGGGTTCCTATTGGCCCGTGTAAAGCCCAGCTCAGGTGGAGACATGGATGATGTTTACTTTTATTGGAAAGACCAGTGGGGAGATCGTTTAAGAAGAAATGATCTCCCTATCAAGACAGCTGAGGAGAAATGTGACCTCACTGAGGATTGTTAATCTGTGGAATTCTCTTCCCAGAGAGAACTGGAGGCTGGGTCACTGACTCAAGGCTGACTTAGAGAGACGATTGATTGACAAGGAAGTAAAGATCAATCAGGGGCTAGGCGTGAAAATGGGGCTGAGATCCCAACCAGGTCAGCCAATGATTACATTGAATGGCAGAGCAAGCTCAATTATCTCCTTCTGCTTCTGGATCCTGTGCCCCGAGAAGATTAATCAGCAAGTGATGACTCTCCACAATGGGAAATCTGAAACGACAAAAACATAAAATTCAGCAGCTCAGGCAGCATCTGGGGAGAGGGAAAAAGAGTTAATGTTTCAGGTTGATAGACTTTGACCAGATCAGTTCTGAGAGAAGCTCAGCAGCCTTTAATTATTGGGCCAGGGGTGTCAGGGAGAAATCTCTAGTTCCTCTTCCATTGCTGAAGATTAGATTCACTTTACAGTTCAGGTGGGAGAAAGTGAGGACTGCAGATGCTGGAGATCAGAGCTTAAAAATGTGTTAAGCCCTCCTGAAGAAGGGCTTATGCCCGAAACGTCGATTCTCCTGTTCCTTTGATGCTGCCTGACCTGCTGCGCTTTTCCAGCAACACATTTTGAAGTTCAGGTGGGAGCTCAGCTTTGCATCTGTGGAAGGACAGCACCTCTGAGAGTGCTGCACTCCCTCACTACTGTGAGCACTAACTCAGATGGCGTGGTAACACACAGCAGCAAGATTTCTATCACCCAGACCATGGCCTGCCCCCATGACCCAGCGATGGAAGTGATTTTAGTGTCTGGAGCAGTTCTGGGACCTGCTTCATGGCAGCAGTAGTTTCTATGGGAGAGTTTCTGAGCTGTTTTTCTTTCTTGCCCTTGTTCTTGTACAGAACTGAGCTGGCTGGATATTGGTGTCTTTGCTGCACTAACTGCCCTGACTGCACTCTCTCTCGTCATCTACTTGGAGAACATATACTATTTACTGAAGAAAGTGTCATGTCTCGTCAAGATGAAGACTTTAGTGTGGATCAGTGCAGCACCGACCGTAAGTTTACTTTTGGCACAACATTGACTGTTGCTGGTGAGAAAATGTGAGGAGTCACATTGAATGTACAGGCCATTCAGTCCATCCGATCTCTGCTGATGTTTGTGACAGTTGTCCCACTCCTTTTGTATTTTTGTGTTTCATGTGGAAAAACACCAGAATCCTTATGAACACCAACAATTTCCAGACTTTTACAACTTAAAACAAAATCTCTTTTTTTGTTCTTTCTTTCAAAGTGTATGACATCACAAATAATACTCCAATTCTTGCCAACACAAACTGCAAGACATTGGTGAGGCCACATTTGGAGTGCTGCGTACAAATCCGGTCGCCCTGCTTTAGGAAGGATGTCATTAAACTGGAAGGGCTCAAAAAACATTTACAAGAATGTTACCGAGACTGGAATGTTTGAGTTATAAGGAGAGGTTGGGTAGGCTGGGATATTTTTCCCTGGAGCATAGGAGGCGGAGGGGTGACCTTATACAAGTTTATAAAATCATGAGGGGTACGGATAGGGTAAGTAGCCAAGATCGTTTTTCTCAGGGTAGCGGAGTCCAAAACTAGAGGGCACAGGATTATGCGAGAGAGGAAAGATTTAAAAGGGACCTGAGGGACAACATTTTCACAGGGTGGTACGTGTATGGAATGAACTGCCAGAGGAAGTGGTTGAGTTGGGTACAATTATAACTTTTAAAAGATTTTTGGACAGTACATGGACAGAAAAGGTTGAAGGGATATGGACCAAATACAGGCAATCCAAGATGGAGGACGGGAAAACTTTCTGGCTGTAACAGGCTGCTGCTTTTTTGAGGTATTTTAGCTGCTGGAGGTGAGTTCCTCAAATTCCAAGAGCAGCGATTACTGTTTTATATGCTGTTGCAATTGTTTTCAAACTTTAAAAAAAAAGTCAATGCAACAGCCTTTTAAAAGGGAGAAAGACAGACAAAGGCAGCAAACACATGGTCTGTGAGGGAGAGAGAGAAAGAAAACCTCACTGCTAACTGACACAGCAGGGAATCTGCACAGTTACTGCCTTTGCTGTTTGAATTCATATGTTGGGGTGTGTCTCGGGAAACTTAACAAACAGTGAAATTCACAACTGATCTTGGAGGAACCTATTTGGGAGAGATCACAGCACAGGAACAGATAGGTGAAAAGTTTTCAGTATAGCCTTGCTGTAAATCTACAATAGTGAGTAGAGTGGGTTCTTCCTTGATTATATATCTTTTATTGGAATCTGTCTCTTGATTACATTTTTAAAATGTAAGCTATAAGTTAGCCTAAAGCAATGTTTTGTAGAGCAATAAGGCGGTGCTATTTTCTGGATCTGTAGATTGGAAGGAGCAAAATGGCCTTTAGTAGCAGATATGCCCTTCTTGTCAGATGTGAAAGTTTCAGGAGAGTTTACAAGTTACTGAGGATTATAGCTGCAATAAATGTCATTGCTTGCAAATCCTTTCATATTGCATGGATCATTTGGAGCAACAGTTAGAGGCAATGAAGAATTTACAAGAGTCAGGGGATGTGATGGACGGCAGTTATAAGAAGGGAGAAAAGCTGCAGATACAGTCAGGTAGATGAGTTAACTCCTAGAAAGGTAGGAGAGGTAGACAGATAGTACAGGAGACTTCTGTGGTTATCCCCATTTCAAACAAGTATGCTGTTCTGGAAAATGTAGGGGGGATGAACTTTCAGGAGAAAGTAGCACGAACAGCCAAGTTTCTAGTATCAAGACTGACTCTAATGTAATGAGGGTTACGACGGGTTCCAAGCGATCGATTGTGTTAGGGAACTCTCTAGTGAGGGGCACAGACAGATGTTTTTGCAGCCACCAGCGAAAAATCAGAATGGTGTGTTGCCTCCCTGGTGCCAGGGTCAAGGATGTCTCAGAGAGGGTGCAGAATGTTCTCAAGGGGGAGAGGGACCAGCAGGAGGCCATTGTACCCATTGGAACCAATGACATAGGAAGGGAAAAGGTTGAGATTCTGAAGGGAGATTACAGAGAGTTAGGCAGGAATTTAAAAAGGAGATCCTCGAGAGTAGTAATATCTGGATTACTCCCAATGCTACGAGCTAGTGAGGCCAGGAATAGGAGGATAGAGCAGATGAATGCATGGATGAGGAGCTGATGTATGGGAGAAGGATTCACATTTTTGGATCATTGGAATCTCTTTTGGGGTAGAAGTGACCTGTACAAGAAGGATGGATTGCACCTGATTTGGAAGGGGACTAATATACTGGTAGGGAGATTTGCTAGAGCTGTTCGGGAAGATTTAAACTAGTAAGGTGGGGGGGGGGGGGGGGGTACCCAGGGAGATAGTGTGGAAAGAGATCAACCTGAGACTAGTACAGTTGAGAAAAGAGGCAAGTCAAACAGCCCAGGCAGGCAGGGACAAAGCAGAGAACAAGGTAGAACTGATAAAATAAACTGCATTTATTTCAATGCAAGGGGCCGAACAGGGAAGGCAGGTGAACTCAGGGCATGGTTAGGAACATGGGACTGGGATATCATAGCAATTACAGAAACATGGCTCAGGGATGGACAGGACTAGCAGCATAATGTTCCAGAATACAAATGCTACAGGAAGGATAGAAATTGAGGCAAGAGAGGAGGGGGAGTGGCATTTTTGATAAGGGATAGCATTACAGCTGTACTGAGGGAAGATATTCCCGGAAATACATCCAGGGAAGTTATTTGGGTGGAACTGAGAAATAAGAAAGGGATGATCACCTTATTTGGATTGTATTGTAGACCCCCTAATAGTCAGCAGAAAAATTGAGAAATAAATTTGTACGGAGATTGCAGTTATCTGTAAGAATAATAGAGTGATTATTGTAGGGGATTTTAACTTCCCATGGGACTGCCATGGTGTTAAGGGTTTAGATGGAGAGGAATTTGTTAAGAGTGTACAAGAAAATTTTCTGATTCAATATGTGGATGCACCTACTAGAGAAGGTGCAAAACTTGACCTACTCTTGGGAAATAAGGCAGGGCAGATGACTGAGGTGTCATGGGGGGAGCACTTTGGGGCCAGCGACCATAATTCTATTCGTTTTAAAATAGTGATGGAAAAGGATAGACCAGATCTAAAAGTTAAAGTTCTGAATTGGAGGAAGGCCAATTTTAATGGTATTAGGCAAGAACTTTCAAAAGTTAATTGGAGGCAGATGTTCGCAGGTAAAAGGACGGCTGGAAAATGGGAAGCCTTCAGAAATGAGATAACAAGAATCCAGAGAAAGTATATTCCTGTCAGGGTGAAAGGGAAGGCTGGTAGGTATAGGGAATGCTGGGTGACTAAAGAAATTGAGGGCTTGGTTAAGAAAAAGAAGGAAGCATATGTCAGGTATAGACAGGATAGATCAAGTGAATCCTTAGAAGAGTATAAAGGCAGAAGGAGTATACTTAAGAGGGAAATCAGGAGGGCACAAAGGGGACATGAGATAGCTTTGGCAAATAGCGTTAAGGAGAATCCAAAGGGGTTTTACAAATACATTAATGACAAAAAGGTAACCAGGGAGAGAATAGGGCCCCTCAAAGATTAGCAAGGCAGCCTTTGTGTGGAGCCGGAGAAAATGGGGGAGATACTAAACAAGTATCAGTATTTACTGTAGTAAAGAACAAGGAAGATAAAGAATGTAGGGAAATAGATGGTGACATATTCAAAAATGTCCATATCACGGAGGAGGAGGTGCTGGATGTCTTGAAACACATAAAGGTGGATAAATACCCTTGATCAGGTGCACCCTAGAACTTTGTGGGAAGCTCGAGAAGTGATTGCTGGGCCTCTTGCTGAGATATTTGTATCATCGATAGTCACAGATGAGGTGCCGGAAGACTGGAGGTTGGTTAGTGCGGTACCACTATTTAAGAAAGGTGGTAGGGACAAGCCAGGGAACTATAGACCCGTGAGCCTGACATCAGTGATGGGCAAGTTGTTGGAGGGAATCCTGAGGGACAGGATGTACGTGTATTTGGAAAGGCGAGGACTCTATCACTTTGCAGTCCCTTTGTAACCTCCTCACATCTTATTTCCCCCGTTAACTTTGAATTATCAGTAAAATTGGCTGTGTTCTACCCGGTTCCCCGGTTTAAATTTTCACTATTATTCGCCAATGAATTCATCCGCCCTTTTCCCAAGTCATGATTCTTCTGTCATCGGGGACAAGTAGTTATTCCTGAACCTGAGGAGAGACTGAACAGTTACGGCCCATACTCCTTCGAGTTTCGAAAAATGACAGAAGATTGGATTGAGGTTTACAAAATGTGAAGGGGGAATTGACAAAGGGGATTGAGAGGGAGCATCTTTCCCTTAGTGGGGCAATTGAGAATAGTTTCAGACGAAGGGGTAGAGATTAAAGCAGTGATGAAAGATTCATGTGTCTGTGGAATTCACTTCCGCGGAGTGCATTTGATACTGAGAGACTGGGGAGAGAGATGATTCTGAATTAATAATCACAGAATCCCTGCAGTCCAGATAGAGGCCATTCGGCCCATTGAGTCTGCATCAACCCTCTTAAAAGCATTGAATACAGACACACCCCTCCACCCTATCCCCATAATGCCACATTTACCATGGCCAATCGACCGAACCCGCTCATCCCTGGACACTTCGGGGCAATTTGGACTGTGGGAGAAAACGGGAGCACCCAGAGGAAACCCAGACAGACGCGGGGACCATGTGCAAGCCCCATACAGACTGTCAGCCAGGGCTGGAATCGAACCCAGTGCACTGATGATGCCAGGCAGCAGTGCCATGGTTAGAGAGAGTGGACAGGCAAGTGGATGGGGGTGAGGATGAGACCAGCCATAATCAGATTAAATGGTGGAGCAGGCTGGAGGGGCTGAATGGCCACTTTCAGCTCTGAGCTCTGTCATTGCTATAGTTTGAGGCAGGGGTTGGATGGGACTGTTCAGGCAGAGAGAGAGCTCTCCCAGGGTGTGGCAGTGAGTTGCTCCTATTGTCACTCAGGTTGGTCCCCTGGTGGAAGCTGTACCTCACACTCTTCACTCTCGCTCTGAGTAAACCCTCAGTGACTGTTTCTCTTACCTTCCAAGGTGATCGGGATCGTGTCCTGCATTGGCCTCTGGGTTCCTCGAGCAATCATGTTCATCAACATGGTGGCAGCCACGTGAGTGGACAGCACTCGTCACTCCCAGGGACCCTGCATCGGAAATACCAGGCATTGAATACAGACCGCCCAGACACAAACACATCGTCCAGACACTGAATAGAGACCGCCCAGACACAAACACACCGTCCAGACACAGAATACAGACCGCCCAGACACAACCACACCGTCCAGACACTGAATACAGACCGCCCAGACACAACCACACAGTCCAGACACAGAATACAGACCGCGCAGACAAACACACCGTCCAGACAATGAATAGAGACTGCCCTGACACAAACACATCGTCCAGACACTGAATAGAGACGGCCCAGACACAACCACACCATCCAGACACTGAATACAGACCACCCAGACACAAATACACCGTCCAGACACTGAATACACACCGCCCAGACACAACCACACCATCCAGACACTGAATACAGACCGCCCGGACACAAACACACCGTCCAGACACTGAATACACACCGCCCAGACACAAACACATGTCCAGACACTGAATACAGACCGCCCAGACACAAACACATCATCCAGACACTGAATACACACCGCCCAGACACAAACACATGTCCAGACACTGAATACAGACCGCCCAGACACAACCACACGGTCCAGACACTGAATACACACCGCCCAGACACAAACACATCGTCCAGACAGTGAATACAGACCGCCCAGACACAACCACACCGTCCAGACACTGAATACACACCTCCCAGACACAAACACATCGTCCAGACACTGAATACAGACCGCCCAGACACAACCACACCGTCCAGACACTGAATACAGACCGCACAGACACAACCACACCATCCAGACACTGAATACAGACCACCCAGACACAAACACACCATCCAGACACTGAATACAGACCACCCAGACACAACCACACCGTCCAGACACTGAATACAGACCGCCCAGACACAACCACACCGTCCAGACACTGAATACAGACCACCCAGACACAAACACACCGTCCAGACACTGAATACAGACCACCCAGACACAAACACACCGTCCAGACACTGAATACAGACCACCCAGACACAAACACACCGTCCAGACACTGAATACAGACCGCCCAGACACAACCACACCGTCCAGACACTGAATACAGACCACCCAGACACAACCACACCATCCAGACACTGAATACAGACCACCCAGACACAAACACATCGTCCAGACACTGAATACAGACCGCCCAGACACAAACACATCGTCCAGACACTGAATACAGACCGCCCAGACACAACCACACCGTCCAGACACTGAATACAGACCACCCAGACACAACCACACCGTCCAGACACTGAATACAGTCCGCCCAGACACAACCACACCGTCTAGACACAGAATACACACCGCCCAGACGCAACCACACCGTCCAGACACTGAATACAGACCGCACAGACACACACACATCGTCCAGACACTGAATACAGACCGCCCAGACACAAACACATCGTCCAGACACTGAATACAGACCGCCCAGACAGAAACACATCGTCCAGACACTGAATACAGACCACCCAGACACAAACCATACCGTCCAGACACTGAATACAGACCACCCAGACACAAACACATCGTCCAGACACTGAATACAGACCACCCAGACAGAAACACATCGTCCAAACACTGAATACAGACCGCCCAGACAGAAACACATCGTCCAGACACTGAATACAGACCGCCCAGACACAAACACACCGTCCAGACACTGAATACAGACTGCCCAGACACAACCACATCGTCCAGACACTGAATACAGACCGCCCAGACACAACCACACCGTCCAGACACTGAATACAGACGACCCAGACACAAACACATCGTCCAGACAGTGAATACAGACCGCCCAGACACAACCACACCATCTAGATGCTGAATACTGACGGACCAGACACAACCACACCGTCCAGACACTGAATACAGACCGCCCAGACACAACCACACTGTCCAGACACAGAATACAGACCGCCCAGACACAAACACATCGTCTAGACACAGAATACACACTGCCCAGACACAACCACACTATCTAGACACTGAATACAGACCGCCCAGACACAAACACATCGTCCAGACACTGAATACAGACCGCCTAGACACAACCACACCATCTAGACACTGAATACAGACCGCCCAGACACAACCACACTATCTAGACACTGAATACAGACCACCCAGACACAAACACATTGTCCAGACACTGAATACAGACCGCCCAGACGCAACCACACCATGCAGACACTGAATACAGACCGCCCAGACACAAACACATCGTCCAGACACTGAATACAGACCGCCCAGACACAAACACATCGTCCAGACACTGAATACAGACCGCCCAGACACAACCACACCGTCCAGACACTGAATACAGACCGCCCAGACACAACCACACCATCCAGACACTGAATACAGACCGCCCGGACACAACCACATCGTCCAGACACTGAATACAGACCGCACAGACACAACCACACCGTGCAGACACTGAATTAGAGACCGCCCAGACACAAACACACCGTCCAGACACTGAATACACACCGCCCAGACACAACCACACTGTCTAGACACTAAATACAGACCGCCCAGACACAACCACACTGTCTAGACACAGAATACAGACCGCCCAGACGCAACCACACCGTCCAGACACAGAATACGGACCGCCCAGACGCAACCATATCGTCCAGACACTGAATACAGACCGCCCAGACACAACCACACCGTCTAGACACAGAATACAGACCGCCCAGACACAACCATACCATCTAGACACTAAATACAGACCGCCCAGACACACACACACTGTCCAGACACTAACACACCACCATGACACAGACACACCACTCTGACACTAACACACTACCCAGACACTAACACACCGCCCAGATACTGACTCACTGCACAGACACTAACACACGGCCCAGACACTAACACACCGCACAGACAATAACACACCGCACAGACACTAACACACCGCCCAGATACTGACACACCGCGCAGACACTAACACACCACCCAGACACTAACACACCGCACAGATACTGACACACCGCCCAGACACAAACACACCGCCCAGACACGAACACACCGCCCTGACACGAACACACCGCCCTGAAACTAACACACCGTCCTGACACTAACACACCGTCCTGACAATAACACACCACCCAGACACTAACACACCACCCAGACACTAACACACCACCCAAACACTAACACAACACCCAGACACTAACACACCACCCAGGTACAGACACACTGTCCAGACAATAACACACCACCCAGACACTAACACACCGCCCAGATACAGACACACTGCCCAGACAACAACACACCACCCAGACACTAACACACCACCCAGACAGTAACACACCGTCCTGACACTAACACACCACCCAGACAGTAACACACCGTCCTGACACTAACACACCACCCAGACACTAACACACCGCCCAGACACTAACACACCGCCCTGACACTAACACACCACCCAGACACTAACACACCACCCAGACACAAACACACCGCCCTGACACTAACACACTGCTCTGACACTAACACACCGCCCTGACATGAACACACCACCCAGACACTAACACATCGCCCTGGCACTAACACACTGTCCAGACACTGACACAACGCCCAGATACTGACACACCGCCCTGACACTAACACACCACCCTGACACTAACAAACCGCCCTGACATTAACACACCACCCTGACACTAACACACCGCCCAGACACTAACACACCACCCTGACACTAACAAACCGCCCTGACATTAACACACCACCCTGACACTAACACACCACCCTGACACTAACACACCACCCAGACACTAACACACCACCCAAACACTAACACAACACCCAGACACTAACACAACACCCAGACAATAACACACCACCCAGACACTAACACACCGCCCAGATACAGACACACTGCCCAGACAACAACACACCACCCAGACACTAACATACCACCCAGACAGTAACACACCGTCCTGACACTAACACACCACCCAGACACTAACACACCCACCCAGACACTAACACACCGCCCTGACACTAACACACCACCCAGACACTAACACACCACCCAGACACTAACACACCACCCAGACACAAACACACCGCCCTGACACTAACACACTGCTCTGACACTAACACACCGCCCTGACATGAACACACCACCCAGACACTAACACATCACCCTGACACTAACACACTGCCCAGACACTGACACAACGCCCAGATACTGACACACCACCCTGACACTAACACACCACCCTGACACTAACAAACCGCCCTGACATTAACACACCACCCATACACTAACACACCACCCTGACACTAACACACCGCCCAGACACTAACACACCGTCCTGACACTAACACACCGTCCTGACACTAACACACCACCCTGACACTAACACACCACCGTGACACTAACACACTGCCCTGACACTAACACACCGCCCCAACACTAATGCACAACCCAGACACTGACACACCGCCCTGACACTAACACACCGCCCTGACATTAACACACCACCCAGACACTAACACTTCACCCAGACACTAACACACCGCCCAGATACAGACACACCGCCCAGACACTAACACACCACCCAGACACGAACACACCGCCCTGACACTAACACACCACCCAGACACTAACACATCGCCCTGACACTAACACACTGCTCTGACACTAACACACCGCCCTGACACGAACACACCACCCAGACACTAACACATCGCCCTGACACAAACACACCGCCCAGACACAACCACACAATCTAGACACTGAATACAGACCACCCAGACACAAACACATTGTCCAGACACTGAATACAGACCGCCCAGACACAACCACACCATCCAGACACTGAATACAGACCACCCAGACACAACCACACCGTCCAGACACTGAATACAGACCGCCCAGACACAACCACACCGTCCAGACACTGAATACAGACTGCCCAGACACAACCACACCGTCCAGACACTGAATACAGACCGCCCAGACACAACCACACCGTGCAGACACTGAATACAGACCGCCCAGACACAAACACATCGTCCAGACACTGAATACAGACCGCCCAGACACAAACACATCGTCCAGACACTGAATACAGACCGCCCAGACACAACCACACCGTCCAGACACTGAATACAGACCGCCCAGACACAACCACACCATCCAGACACTGAATACAGACCACCCAGACACAACCACACCGTCCAGACACTGAATACAGACCGCCCAGACACAACCACACCATCCAGACACTGAATACAGACCGCCCAGACACAAACACATCGTCCAGACACTGAATACAGACCGCCCGGACACAACCACATCGTCCAGACACTGAATACAGACCGCACAGACACAACCACACCGTGCAGACACTGAATTAGAGACCGCCCAGACACAAACACACCGTCCAGACACTGAATACACACCGCCCAGACACAACCACACTGTCTAGACACTAAATACAGACCGCCCAGACACAACCACACTGTCTAGACACAGAATACAGACCGCCCAGACGCAACCACACCGTCCAGACACAGAATACGGACCGCCCAGACGCAACCACATCGTCTAGACACAGAATACAGACCGCCCAGACACAACCATACCATCTAGACACTAAATACAGACCGCCCAGACACACACACACTGTCCAGACACTAACACACCACCATGACACAGACACACCACTCTGACACTAACACACTACCCAGACACTAACACACCGCCCAGATACTGACTCACTGCACAGACACTAACACACGGCCCAGACACTAACACACCGCACAGACAATAACACACCGCACAGACACTAACACACCGCCCAGATACTGACACACCGCGCAGACACTAACACACCACCCAGACACTAACACACCGCACAGATACTGACACACCGCCCAGACACAAACACACCGCCCAGACACGAACACACCGCCCTGACACGAACACACCGCACTGAAACTAACACACCGTCCTGACACTAACACACCGTCCTGACAATAACACACCACCCAGACACTAACACACCACCCAGACACTAACACACCACCCAGGTACAGACACACTGCCCAGACAACAACACACCATCCAGACACTAACACACCACCCAGACAGTAACACACCGTCCTGACACTAACACACCACCCAGACACTAACACACCGCCCAGACACTAACACACCGCCCTGACACTAACACACCACCCAGACACTAACACACCACCCAGACACTAACACACCACCCAGACACAAACACACCGCCCTGACACTAACACACTGCTCTGACACTAACACACCGCCCTGACATGAACACACCACCCAGACACTAACACATCGCCCTGGCACTAACACACTGTCCAGACACTGACACAACGCCCAGATACTGACACACCGCCCTGACACTAACACACCACCCTGACACTAACAAACCGCCCTGACATTAACACACCACCCTGACACTAACACACCGCCCAGACACTAACACACCACCCAAACACTAACACAACACCCAGACACTAACACACCACCCAGATACAGACACACTGTCCAGACAATAACACACCACCCAGACACTAACACACCGCCCAGATACAGACACACTGCCCAGACAACAACACACCACCCAGACACTAACATACCACCCAGACAGTAACACACCGTCCTGACACTAACACACCACCCAGACACTAACACACCCACCCAGACACTAACACACCGCCCTGACACTAACACACCACCCAGACACTAACACACCTTCCCAGACACTAACACACCACCCAGACACAAACACACTGCTCTGACACTAACACACCGCCCTGACATGAACACACCACCCAGACACGAACACATCGCCCTGACACTAACACACTGCCCAGACACTGACGCAACGCCCAGATACTGACACACCGCCCTGACACTAACAAACCGCCCTGACATTAACACACCACCCATACACGAACACACCACCCTGACACTAACACACCGCCCAGACACTAACACACCGTCCTGACACAAACACACCGTCCTGACACTAACACACCGCCCTGACACTAACACACCACCGTGACACTAACACACCGCCCTGACACTAACACACCGCCCCAACACTAATGCACAACCCAGACACTGACACACCGCCCTGACACTAACACACCGCCCTGACATTAACACACTACCCAGACACTAACACTTCACCCAGACACTAACACACCGCCCAGATACAGACACACCGCCCAGACACTAACACACCACCCAGACACGAACACACCGCCCTGACACTAACACACCACCCAGACACTAACACATCGCCCTGACACTAACACACTGCTCTGACACTAACACACCGCCCTGACACGAACACACCACCCAGAGACTAACACATCGCCCTGACACAAACACACTGCCCAGACATTAACACACCGCCCAGACACTGACACACCGCCCTGACACTAACACACCACCCTGACACTAATACACCGCCCTGACACTAACACACTGCCCCGACACTAATACACCACCCAGACACAAAAACACCGCCCTGACACTGACACACCACCCTGACACTAACAAACCGCTCTGACATTAACACACCACCCAGACACTAACACACTGCCCAGACACTAACACACCGCCCAGACACGAACACACCGCCCTGACACTAACACACCGCCCTGACACTAACACACCACCCTGACACTAACATACCGCCCTGACATTAACACACTGCCCCGATACTAATACACCACCCAGACACTGACACATCGCCCAGACACTAACACACTGCCCAGACACTAACACACCACCCAGATACTGACACACCGCCCAGACACTTACACACCGCCCAGACACTAACACATCGCCCTGACTCTAACACACCGCCCTGACACTAACACTCCGCCCTGACACGAACACACCACCCTGACACTGACACACCGCCCTGACACTGACACACCGCCCTGACACTGACACACCACCCTGACACTAACACACCACCCAGACACTGACACACTGCCCTGACACTGACACACCGCCCTGACACCGACACACTGGCCAGACACTGACACACCGGCCAGACACTGACACACCCCCCTGACACTGACACACCGCCCTGCCCCGGCCCCCCATCTCTGACACTAATTCACCACCTAGACACTAACACACTGCCCTGACACAAACACACCACCCAGACACTGACACACCACCCTGACACTAACACACCGCCCAGAAACTAACACACCGCCCTGACACAACACAACACCCAGACACTAACACACCGCCCAGATACTAACACACCGCCCAGATACTGACACACCGCCCTGATACTGACACACCGCACTGATACTGACACACCACCCAGACACGAACACACCGCCCTAACACTAACACACCACCCAGACACTAACACACTGCTCTGACACGAACACACCGCCCTGACACGAACACACCACCCAGACACAAACACACTGCCCAGACACTAACACACCGCCCAGACACTGACACACCGCCCTGACACTAACACACTGCCCCGACACTAATACACCGCCCTGACACTGACACACCACCCTGACACTAACAAACCGCTCTGACATTAACACGCCACCCAGACACTAACACACCGCCCAGACACTAACACACCACCCTGACACTAACACACCACCCTGACATTAACACACTGCCCCGACACTAATACACCACCCAGACACTGACACGTCGCCCAGACACTAACACACTGCCCAGACACTGACACTCCGCCCTGACACTAACACACCGCCCAGACACTAACACATCGCCCTGACACTAACACACCACCCAGACACTAACACACCACCCAGATACTGACACACCGCCCAGACACTGACACACCGCTCTGACACTAACACACCACCCTGACACGAACACACTGCCCAGACACTAACTCACCACCCAGATACTGACACACCCCCCACACAGTAACACACCGCCAAGATACTGACACACTGCCCAGACACTGACACACCGCCCTGACAGTGACACACCGCCCTGACACTGACACACTGCCCAGACACTAACACACTGCCCAGACACTGTCACACCGCCCTGACACCGACACACCGCCCAGACACTGACACACCCCCCTGACACTGACACACCCCCCTGACACTGACACACCGCCCTGACACTGACACACCACTCTGACACTAACTCACCACCTAGACACTAACACACTGCCCTGACACAAACACACCTCCCAGACACTGACACACCACCCAGACACTGACACACCACTCTGACACTAACTCACCACCTAGACACTAACACACTTCCCTGACACAAACACACCACCCAGACACTGACACACCACCCTGACACTAACACACCGCCCAGACACTAACACACCGCCCAGAAACTAACACACCGCCCTGACACAACACATCACCCAGACACTAACACACCGCCCTGATACTGACACACCGCCCAGATACTGACACACCGCCCAGACACTAACACACCGTCCTGACCCTAACACACTGCCCAGACACTAACACACCACACTGACACTAACACACCGCCCAGACACTAACACACCACACTGACACTGACACACCGCCATGACACTGACATACCACCCTGACACTAACACACTAGCCTGACACTAACACACCAACCAGACACTAACACACTGCCCAGACACTGACACACCGCCCTGACACTGACACACCGCCCTGACACTGACACACCCCCCTGACACTGACACACCGCACTGACACTGACACACCACTCTGACACTAACTCACCACCGAGACACTAACACACCGCCCTGACACAGACACACCACCCAGACACAACCACACCACCCAGACACTGACACACCGCCCTGACACTAACACACCGCCCTGACACTAACACACCGCCCAGACACTAACACACCGCCCAGACACTAACACACCACCCTGACACTAACACACCGCCCAGACACTAACACACTGCCCTGACACAAACACTCCGCCCAGACACAACACACCACCCTGACACTAACACACCGCCCAGATACTGACACACCGCCCTGATACTGACATACCGCCCAGATACTAACGCACCGTCCTGACCCTAACACACCGCCCTGACACTAACACACCACGCTGTCACTAACACACCGTCCTGACACTAATACACCACCCAGACACTAACACACCGCCCTGACACTGACACACCGCCCAGACACTAACGCACCGTCCTGACCCTACCACACCGCCCAGACACAAACACACCGTCCAGACACTGAATACAGACCGCCCAGACACAACCACACCGTCCAGACACTGAATACACACCGCCCAGACACAAACACACCGTCCTGACACAGAATACAGACCGCCCAGACACAACCACACTGTCTAGACACTAAATACAGACCGCCCAGACACAACCACACCATCCAGACACTAAATACAGACTGCCCAGACACAAACACACCGTCCAGACACAGAATACAGACCGCCCAGACACAACCACACCAAACAGACAATAAATACAGACCGCCCAGACACAAACACACCGTCCAGACACAGAATACAGACCACCCAGACACAACCACACTGTCTAGACACTAAATACAGACCGCCCAGACACAACCACACCATCCAGACACTAAATACAGACCACCCAGACACAACCACACTGTCTAGACACAGAATACAGACAGCCCAGACACAAACACACCATCTAGACACTAAATACAGACCGCCCAGACACAACCACACTGTCTAGACACAGAATACAGACGGTCCAGACACAAACACACCGTCCAGACATTGAATACAGACCGCCCAGACACAACCACACTGTCTAGACACTGAATACAGACCGCCCAGACACACACACACAGTCCAGACACTGAATACAGACCGCCCAGACACAACCACACCGTCCAAACACTGAATACAGACCGCCCAGACACAACCACACCATCCAGACACTGAATACAGACCACCCAGACACAATCACAGCGTCCAGACACTGAATACTGACCACCCAGACACAACCACACCGTCCAGACACTGAATACTGACCACCCAGACGCAACGACACCATCCAGACACTGAATACAGACCACCCAGACACAACCACACCGTCCAGACACTGAATACTGACCACCCAGACACAACCACACCGTCCAGACACTGAATACTGACCACCCAGACACAACCACACCGTCCAGACACTGAATACTGACCACCCAGACACAACCACACCGTCCAGACACTGAATACTGACCGCCCAGACACAACCACATCGTCCAGACACTGAATACAGACCGCCCAGACACAACCACACCATCTAGACAGAGAATACAGACCGCCGAGACACAACCACACCGTCTAGACAGAGAATACAGACACCCAGACACAACCACACCATCCAGACACTGAATACTGACCACCCAGACACAACCACACCGTCCAGACACTGAATACTGACCACCCAGACGCAACCACACCATCCAGACACTGAATACTGACCACCGAGACACAAACACACCGTCCAGACACTGAATACTGACCACCCAGACGCAACCACATCGTCCAGACACTGAATACAGACCGCCGAGACACAACCACACCGTCTAGACAGAGAATATAGACCGCCGAGACACAACCACACCGTCTAGACAGAGAATACAGACCACCCAGACACAACCACACCGTCCAGACACTGAATACTGACCACCCAGACACAACCACACCGTCCAGACACTGAATACTGACCACCCAGACACAACCACACCGTCCAGACACTGAATACAAACCGCCCAGACACGACCACACCGTCTAGACACAGAATACAGACGGCCTAGACACAACCACACCATCCAGACACAGAATACAGACCGCCCAGACACAACCACACCGTCTAGACACAGAATACAGACCGCCTAGACACAACCACACTGTTTAGTCACAGAATTCAGACCGCCCAGACACAACCACACCGTCCAGACACTGAATACTGACCACCCAGACGCAACCACACCATCCAGACACTGAATACAAACCACCCAGACGCAACCACACCATCCAGACACTGAATACAGACCGCCCAGACACAACCACACCGTCTAGACACAGAATACAGACCGCCTAGACACAACCACACTGTCCAGACACTGAATACAGACCGCCCAGACACAACCACACCGTCCAGACACTGAATACAGACCGCCCAGACACACACACACCGTCCAGACACTGAATACAGACCGCCCAGACACAACCACACTGTCTAGACACTGAATACAGACCACCCAGACACAAACACACAGTCCAGACACTGAATACAGACCGCCCAGACACAAACACACCGTCCAGACACTGAATACAGACCGCCCAGACACAACCACACTGTCTAGACACTGAATACAGACCACCCAGACACAAACACACCGTCCAGACACTGAATACAGACCACCCAGACACAACCACACCGTCCAGACACTGAATACAGACCGCCCAGACACAACCACACCGTCCAGACACTGAATACAGACGGCCCAGACACAACCACACCGTCCAGACACTGAATACAAACCACCCAGACACAACCACACCGTCCAGACACAGAATAGAGACCGCCCAGACACAACCACACCGTCTAGACACAGAATACAGACCGCCCAGACACAACCACACCGTCTAGACAGAGAATACAGACCGCCGAGACACAACAACACCGTCTAGACACAGAATACAGACCACCCAGACACAAACACACCGTCCAGACACAGAATACAGACCGCCCAGACACAAACACACCGTCCAGACATTGAATACAGACCGCCCAGACACAACCACACCATCCAGACACAGAATACAGACCGCACAGACACAACCACACCGTCTAGACACAGAATACAGACCGCACAGACACAACCACACCGTCCAGACACAGAATACAGACCGCCCAGACACAAACACACCGTCCAGACACAGAATACAGACCGCACAGACACAACCACACCATCCAGACACAGAATACAGACCGCACAGACACAACCACACCGTCTAGACACAGAATACAGACCGCCCAGACACAACCATACCATCTAGACACTAAATACAGACCGCCCAGACACAACCACACCATCCAGACACAGAATACAGACCGCCCAGACACAACCACACCGTCTAGACACAGAATACAGACCGCCCAGACACAACCACACTGTCTAGACACAGAATACAGACCGCCCAGACACAACCAGACCGTCCAGACACAGAATACAGACCGCCCAGACACAACCATACCATCTAGACACTAAACACAGACCGCCCAGACACAGACACACTGTCCAGACACTAACATACAACCACGACACTGACACACCACTCTGACACTAACACACAACCCAGACACTAACACACCGCCCAGATACTGACTCACTGCACAGACACTAACACACCGCCCAGACAATAACACACCACCCAGACACTAACACACCACCGTGACACTGACACACCACCCTGACACTAACACACCACCCAGACACTAACACACCGCACAGACAATAACACACCACCCAGACACTAAAACACCGCCCAGATACTGACACATCGCCCAGATACTGACACACCGCCCTGACACTAACACACCGCGCAGACACTAACACACCCACCCAGACACTAACACACCGCCCTGACACTAACACACCACCCAGACACTAACACACCACCCAGACACTAACACACCACCCAGACACAAACACACCGCCCTGACACTAACACACTGCTCTGACACGAACACACCGCCCTGACATGAACACACCACCCAGACACTAACACATCGCCCTGACACTAACACACTGCCCAGACACTGACACAACGCCCAGATACTGACACAACGCCCTGACACTAACACACCACCCTGACACTAACAAACCGCCCTGACATTAACACACCACCCATACACTAACACACCACCCTGACACTAACACACCGCCCAGACACTAACACACCGTCCTGACACTAACATACCGCCCCAACACTAACACACCGCCCCAACACTAATGCACAACCCAGACACTGACACACCGCCCTGACACTAACACACCGCCCTGACATTAACACACCACCCAGACACTAACACTTCACCCAGACACTAACACACCGCCCAGATACAGACACACCGCCCAGACACTAACACACCACCCAGACACGAACACACCGCCCTGACACTAACACACCACCCAGACACTAACACATCGCCCTGACACTAACACACTGCTCTGACACTAACACACCGCCCTGACACGAACACACCACCCAGACACTAACACATCGCCCTGACACAAACACACTGCCCAGACATTAACACACCGCCCAGACACTGACACACCGCCCTGACACTAACACACCACCCTGACACTAATTCACCGCCCTGGCACTAACACACTGCCCCGACACTAATACACCACCCAGACACAAAAACACCGCCCTGGCACTAACACACCGCCCAGACACTAACACACCGCCCAGACACGAACACACCGCCCTGACACTAACACACCGCCCTGACACTAACACACCACCCTGACACTAACACACCACCCTGACACTAACACACCGCCCTGACACTAACATACCGCCCTGACATTAACACACTGCCCCGATACTAATACACCACCCAGACACTGACACATCGCCCAGACACTAACACACTGCCCAGACACTGACACTCCGCCCTGACACTAACACACCACCCAGACACTAACACACCACCCAGATACTGACACACCGCCCAGACACTTACACACCGCCCAGACACTAACACATCGCCCTGACTCTAACACACCGCCCTGACACTAACACTCCGCCCTGACACGAACACACCACCCAGATACTGACACACCGCCCAGACACTGACACACCGCCCTGACACTGACACACCACCCTGACACTAACACACCACCCAGACACTAACACACTGCCCAGACACTGACACACTGCCCAGACACTGACACACCGCCCTGACACCGACACACCGGCCAGACACTGACACACCGGCCAGACACTGACACACCCCCCTGACACTGACACACCGCCCTGCCCCGGCCCCCCATCTCTGACACTAACTCACCACCTAGACACTAACACACTGCCCTGACACAAACACACCACCCAGACACTGACGCACCACCCTGACACGAACACACCGCCCAGAAACTAACACACCGCCCTGACACAACACATCACCCAGACACTAACACACCGCCCAGATACTGACACACCGCCCTGATACTGACACACCGCCCTGATACTGACACACCACCCAGACACGAACACACCGCCCTGACACTAACACACCACCCAGACACTAACACATCGCCCTGACACTAACACACTGCTCTGACACTAACACACCGCCCTGACACGAACACACCACCCAGACACTAACACATCGCCCTGACACAAACACACTGCCCAGACACTAACACACCGCCCTGACACTGACACACCACCCAGACACTGACACACCGCCCAGATACAGACACACCGCCCTGACACTAACACACCACCCTGACACTAACATACCGCCCTGACATTAACACACTGCCCCGACACTAATACACCACCCAGACACTGACACATCGCCCAGACACTAACACACCACCCAGACACTAACACACCGTCCTGACACTAACACACTGCCCAGACACTAACACACCGCCCTGACACTACCACACTGCCCAGACACTGACACTCCGCCCTGACACTAACACACCACCCAGACACTAACACACCGTCCTGACACTAACACACTGCCCAGACACTAACACACCGCCCTGACACTAACACACCACCCTGACACTAACACACCACCCAGACACTGACACATCGCCCAGACACTAACACACCACCCAGACACTAACACACCGTCCTGACACTAACACACTGCCCAGACACTAACACACCGCCCTGACACTAACACACCACCCTGACACTAACATACCGCCCTGACATTAACACACTGCCCCGACACTAATACACCACCCAGACACTGACACATCGCCCAGACACTAACACACTGCCCAGACACTGACACTCCGCCCTGACACTAACACACCACCCAGACACTGACACACCACCCAGATACTGACACACCGCCCAGACACTTACACACCGCCCAGACACTAACACATCGCCCTGACTCTAACACACCGCCCTGACACTAACACTCCGCCCTGACATGAACACACTGCCCGGACACTAACACACCACCCAGATACTGACACACCGCCCAGACACTGACACACCGCTCTGACACTAACACACCACCCTGACACGAACACACTGCCCAGACACTAACTCACCACCCAGATACTGACACACCCCCCACACAGTAACACACCGCCAAGATACTGACACACTGCCCAGACACTAACACACCGCCCTGACACTGACACACCGCCCTGACAGTGACACACCGCCCTGACACTGACACACTGCCCAGACACTAACACACTGCCCAGACACTGACACACCGCCCTGACACCGACACACCGCCCAGACACTGACACACCCCCCTGACACTGACACACCCCCCTGACACTGACACACCGCCCTGACACTGACACACCACTCTGACACTAACTCACCACCTAGACACTAACACACTGCCCTGACACAAACACACCACCCAGACACTGACACACCACCCAGACACTGACACACCAATCTGACACTAACTCACCACCTAGACACTAACACACTGCCCTGACACAAACACACCGCCCAGACACTAACACACCGCCCAGAAACTAACACACCGCCCTGACACAACACATCACCCAGACACTAACACACCGCCCTGATACTGACACACCGCCCAGATACTGACACACCGCCCAGACACTAACAAACCGCTCTGACATTAACACACCGCCCAGACACTAACACACCACACTGACACTAACACACCGCCCAGACACTAACACACCACACTGACACTGACACACCGCCATGACACTGACATACCACCCTGACACTAACACACCAGCCTGACACTAACACACCAACCAGACACTAACACACTGCCCAGACACTGACACACCGCCCAGACACTGACACACCGCCCTGACACTGACACACCGCCCTGACACTGACACACCACTCTGACACTAACTCACCACCGAGACACTAACACACCGCCCTGACACAGACACACCACCCAGACACAACCACACCACCCAGACACTGACACACCGCCCAGACACTAACACACCGCCCTGACACTAACACACCGCCCAGACACTAACACACCGCCCAGACACTAACACACCGCCCAGACACTAACACACTGCCCTGACACAAACACTCCGCCCAGACACAACACACCACCTTGACACTAACACACCGCCCAGATACTGACACACCGCCCTGATACTGACATACCGCCCAGACACTAACACACCGTCCTGACCCTAACACACCGCCCTGACACTAACACACCACGCTGACACTAACACACCGTCCTGACACTAATACACCACCCAGACACTAACACACCGCCCTGACACTGACACACCGCCCAGACACTAACGCACCGTCCTGACCCTAACACACCGCCCAGACACAAACACACCGTCCAGACACTGAATAGAGACCGCCCAGACACAACCACACCGTCCAGACACTGAATACACACCGCCCAGACACAAACACACTGTCCAGACACAGAATACAGACCGCCCAGACACAACCACACTGTCTAGACACTAAATACAGACCGCCCAGACACAACCACACCATCCAGACACTAAATACAGACTGCCCAGACACAAACACACCGTCCAGACACAGAATACAGACCGCCCAGACACAACCACACTGTCTAGACACTAATTACAGACCGCCCAGACACAACCACACCATCCAGACACTAAATACAGACCACCCAGACACAACCACACTGTCTAGACACAGAATACAGACGGCCCAGACACAAACACACCATCTAGACACTAAATACAGACCGCCCAGACACAACCACACTGTCTAGACACAGAATACAGACGGCCCAGACACAAACACACCATCCAGACATTGAATACAGACCGCCCAGACACAACCACACTGTCTAGACACTGAATACAGACCGCCCAGACACACACACACAGTCCAGACACTGAATACACACCGCCCAGACACACACACACAGTCCAGACACTGAATACTGACCGCCCAGACACACACACACAGTCCAGACACTGAATACAGACCGCCCAGACACACACACACAGTCCAAACACTGAATACTAACCGCCCAGACACACACAAACAGTCCAGACACTGAATACAGACCGCCCAGACACAAACACACCGTCCAGACACTGAATACAGACCGCCCAGACACAACCGCACTGTCTAGACACTGAATACAGACCCCCCAGACACAACCACACCATCCAGACACTGAATACAGACCGCCCAGACACAACCACATCGTCCAGACACTGAATACAGACCGCCCAGACACAACCACACTGTCTAGACACTGAATACAGACCGCCCAGACACAACCACACCATCCAGACACTGAATACAGACCGCCCAGACACAACCACATCGTCCAGACACTGAATACAGACCGCCCAGACACAACCACACCATCCAGACACTGAATACTGACCGCCCAGACACAACCACATCGTCCAGACACTGAATACAGACCGCCCAGACACAACCACACCGTCTAGACAGAGAATACAGACCGCCGAGACACAACCACACCGTCTAGACAGAGAATACAGACCACCCAGACACAACCACACCGTCCAGACACTGAATACTGACCACCCAGACACAACCACACCGTCCAGACACTGAATACTGACCACCCAGACGCAACCACACCATCCAGACACTGAATACTGACCGCCCAGACACAACCACACCGTCCAGACACAGAATACAGACCGCCCAGACACAACCACACCGTCGAGACACAGAATACAGACCGCCTAGACACAACCACACTGTCTAGACACAGAATACAGACCGCCCAGACACAACCACACCGTCCAGACACAGAATACTGACCACCCAGACACAACCACACCGTCCAGACACTGAATACTGACCACCCAGACACAACCACACCATCCAGACATTGAATACAAACCGCCCAGACACAACCACACCGTCTAGACACAGAATACAGACGGCCTAGACACAACCACACCATCCAGACACAGAATACAGACCGCCCAGACACAACCACACCGTCTAGACACAGAATACAGACCGCCTAGACACAACTACAGTTTAGACACAGAATACAGACCGCCCAGACACAACCACACCGTCCAGACACTGAATACTGACCACCCAGACACAACCACACCGTCCAGACACTGAATACTGACCACCCAGACACAACCACACCGTCCAGACACTGAATACAAACCACCCAGACGCAACCACACCATCCAGACACTGAATACAGACCGCCCAGGCACAACCACACCGTCTAGACACAGAATACAGACCGCCCAGACACAACCACACTGTCCAGACACTGAATACAGACCGCCCAGACACAACCACATCGTCCAGACACTAAATACAGACCGCCCAGACACAAACACACCGTCCAGACACTGAATACAGACCGCCCAGACACAACCACACCATCCAGACACTGAATACAGACCGCCCAGACACAAACACATCGTCCAGACACTGAATACAGACCACCCAGACACAAACACACCGTCCAGACACTGAATACAGACCACCCAGACACAACCACACCATCCAGACACTGAATACAGACCGCCCAGACACAACCACACCGTCCAGACACTGAATACAAACCACCCAGACACAAACACACCGTCCAGACACTGAATACAGACCACCCAGACACAACCACACCGTCCAGACACTGAATACAGACCGCCCAGACACAACCACACCGTCTAGACACAGAATACAGACCGCCCAGACACAACCACACCGTCTAGACAGAGAATACAGACCGCCGAGACACAACAACACCGTCTAGACACAGAATACAGACCACCCAGACACAAACACACCGTCCAGACACAGAATACAGACCGCCCAGACACAAACACACCGTCCAGACATTGAATACAGACCGCCCAGACACAACCACACCATCCAGACACAGAATACAGACCGCACAGACACAACCACACCATCCAGACACAGAATACAGACCGCACAGACACAACCACACTGTCTAGACACAGAATACAGACTGCCCAGACACAACCACACCGTCTAGACACAGAATACAGACCGCCCAGACACAACCATACCATCTAGACACTAAATACAGACCGCCCAGACACAACCACACCATCCAGACACAGAATACAGACCGCCCAGACACAACCATACCATCTAGACACGAAATACAGACCGCCCAGACACAGACACACTGTCCAGACACTAACATACAACCACGACACTGACACTCCACTCTGACACTAACACACAACCCAGACACTAACACACCGCCCAGATACTGACTCACTGCACAGACACTAACACTCCGCCCAGACAATAACACACCACCCAGACACTAACACACCACCGTGACACTGACACACCACCCTGACACTAACACACCACCCAGACACTAACACACCGCACAGACAATAACACACCACCCAGACACTAACACACCACCGTGACACTGACACACCGCCCTGACACTAACACACCGCGCAGACACGAACACACCGCGCAGACACTAACACACCACCCAGACACTAACACACCGCCCAGATACTGACACACTGCCCTGACACTAACACACCGCCCAGACACGAACACACCGCCCTGACACTAACACACCACCCAGACACTAACACACCACCCAGACACTAACACACCACCCAGACACTAACACACCGCCCAGACACTAACCCACCGCCCAGACACTGACATACCGCCCTGACACTAACACACCACCCAGACACTAACACACCGCCCAGACACTAACACACCGCCCAGACACTAACACACCGCCCAGACACTAACCCACCGCCCAGACACTGACATACCGCCCTGACACTAACACACCACCCAGACACTAACACACCACCCAGACACTAACACACCGCCCAGACACTAACCCACCGCCCAGACACTGACATACCGCCCTGACACTAACACAAAGCGCAGACACTAACACACCACCCAGACACTAACACACCGCCCTGACACTAACACACCGCCCAGATACTGACACACCGCCCTGACACTAATACACCACCCAGACACTGACATACCGCCCAGACACTAACACACCGCCCAGACACTAACACACCGCCCAGACACTAACCCACCGCCCAGACACTGACATACCGCCCTGACACTAACACACCACCCAGACACTAACACACCACCCAGACACTAACACACCGCCCAGACACTAACCCACCGCCCAGACACTGACATACCGCCCTGACACTAACACACCACCCAGACACTAACACACCACCCAGACACTAACACACCGCCCAGACACTAACCCACCGCCCAGACACTGACATACCGCCCTGACACTAACACACCGCCCAGACACTAACACACCGCCCAGACACTAACACACCGTCCTGACACTAACACACCACCCTGACACTAACACACCGCCCTGACACTAACACACCGCCCTGACACTAACACGCCGCCCCAACACTAATACACCACACAGACACTGACACACCGCCCTGACACTAACACACCACCCTGACACTAACACATCGCCCTGACATTAACACACCACCCAGACACTAACACTTCACCCAGACACTAACACACCACCCAGACACAAACACACCGCCCTGACACTAACACACCACCCTGACACTAACACACCGCCCTGACACTAACACACTGCTCTGACACTGACACACCGCCCTGACACGAACACACCACCCAGACACTAACACATCGCCCTGACACTAACACACCGCCCTGACACTAACACACCGCCCTGACACTAACACACTGCTCTGACACTAACACACTGCCCTGACACGAACACACCACCCAGACACTAACACATCGCCCTGACACTAACACATCGCCCTGACACTAACACACCACCCTGACACTAATACACCGCCCAGACACTAACACACCCACCCAGACACTAACACACCGCCCTGACACTAACACACCACCCAGACACAAACACACCACCCAGACACAAACACACCGCCCTGACACTAACACACTGCTCTGACACTAACACACCGCCCTGACATGAACACACCACCCAGACACTAACACATCGCCCTGACACTAACACACTACCCAGACACGAACACAACGCCCAGATACTGACACACCGCCCTGACACTAACACACCACCCTGACACTAACAAACCGCCCTGACATTAACACACCACCCAGACACTAACACACCGCCCTGACACTAACACACCGCCCAGACACTAACACAGCGTCCTGACACGAACACACTGTCCTGACACTAACACACCGCCCTGAAATTAACACACCACCCAGACACTAACACACCACCCTGACACTAACACACCGCCCAGACACTAACACACCGTCCTGACACTAACACAACGCCCTGACACTAACACAACGCCCTGACACTAACACACCACCGTGACACTAACACACCGCCCTGACACTAACACACCGCCGCAACACTAATGCACCACCCAGACACTGACACACCGCCCTGACACTAACACACTGCCCTGACATTAACACACCACCCAGACACTAACACTTCACCCAGACACAAACACACCGCCCAGATACAGACACACCGCCCAGACACGAACACACCGCCCAGACACGAACACACCGCCCTGACACTAACACACCACCCTGACACTAACACACCGCCCTGACATTAACACACCACCCAGACACTAACACTTCACCCAGACACTAACACACCGCCCAGATACAGACACACTGCCCAGACACTAACACACCACCCAGACACGAACACACCGCCCTGACACTAACACACCACCCAGACACTAACACATCGCCCTGACACGAACACTCCGCCCTAACACGAACACACTGCCCGGACACTAACACACCACCCAGATACTGACACACCGCCCAGACACTGACACACCGCTCTGACACTAACACACCACCCTGACACGAACACACTGCCCAGACACTGAATACAGACCGCTCAGACACAACCACACTGTCTAGACACTGAATACAGACCGCCCAGACACACACACAGTCCAGACACTGAATACTGACCGCCCAGACACACACACAGTCCAGACACTGAATACACCGTGACACTGACACACCACCCTGACACTAACACACCACCCAGACACTGACACACCGCCCAGATACTGACACACCGCCCTGACACTAACACACCACACAGACACTAACACACCAGCCAGACACTAACACACTGCCCAGACACTAACACACCGCCCAGACAATAACACACCGCCCAGACAATAACACACCGCCCAGACACTAACACACCGCCCAGACACTAACATACCGCCCTGACACTAACACACCGCCCAGACACTAACACACCGCCCAGATACTGACACACCGCCCTGACACTAACACACCGCCCTGACACTAACACACTGCTCTGACACTAACACACCGCCCTGACACGAACACACCACCCAGACACTAACACATCGCCCTGACACAAACACACTGCCCAGACACTAACACACCACCCTGGCACTGACACACCGCCCTGACACTAACACACCACCCTGACACTAACACACTGCCCCGACACTAATACACCACCCAGACACAAAAACACCGCCCTGACACTGACACACCACCCTGACACTAACAAACCGCTCTGACATTAACACACCACCCAGACACTAACACACCGCCCAGACACGAACACACCGCCCAGACACTAACACACCACCCTGACACTAACATACCGCCCTGACACGAACACACCACCCTGACACTAACACACCGCCCTGACACTAACACACCGCCCAGACACTGACACACTGCCCCGACACTAATATACCACCCAGACACTGACACATCGCCCAGACACTAACACACTGCCCAGACACTGATACTCCGCCCTGACACTAACACACCACCCAGACACTAACACAGCACCCAGACACTAACACACCACCCAGACACTAACACACCGCCGACACTAACACACCGCCCAGACACTAACACACCACCCTGGCACTAACAGACTGCCCTGACATTAACACACCACCCCGACACTAACACACCGCTCTGACACTAACACACTGCCCAGACACTAACACAACACCCAGACACCTACACACCGCCCAGACACTAACACACCGTCCTGACACTAACACACCGCCCTGAAATTAACACACCACCCAGACACTAACACACCACCCTGACACTAACACACCGCCCAGACACTAACACACCGTCCTGACACTAACACAACGCCCTGACACTAACACAACGCCCTGACACTAACACACCACCGTGACACTAACACACCACCCTGACACTAACACACCGCCCAGACACTAACACACCGTCCTGACACTAACACAACGCCCTGACACTAACACAACGCCCTGACACTAACACACCACCGTGACACTAACACACCGCCCTGACACTAACACACCGCCCCAACACTAATGCACCACCCAGACACTGACACACCGCCCTGACACTAACACACTGCCCTGACATTAACACACCACCCAGACACTAACACTTCACCCAGACACTAACACACCGCCCAGATACAGACACACCGCCCAGACACGAACACACCGCCCAGACACGAACACACCGCCCTGACACTAACACACCACCCTGACACTAACACACCGCCCTGACATTAACACTCCGCCCTAACACGAACACACTGCCCGGACACTAACACACCACCCAGATACTGACACACCGCCCAGACACTGACACACCGCTCTGACACTAACACACCACCCTGACACGAACACACTGCCCAGACACTGAATACAGACCGCTCAGACACAACCACACTGTCTAGACACTGAATACAGACCGCCCAGACACACACACAGTCCAGACACTGAATACTGACCGCCCAGACACACACACACAGTCCAGACACTGAATACACCGTGACACTGACACACCACCCAGACACTGACACACCGCCCAGATACTGACACACCGCCCTGACACTAACACACCACACAGACACTAACACACCACCCAGACACTAACACACTGCCCAGACACTAACACACCGCCCAGACAATAACACACCGCCCAGACAATAACACACCGCCCAGACACTAACACACCGCCCAGATACTGACACACCGCCCTGACACTAACACACCGCCCTGACACTAACACACCGCCCTGACACGAACACACCACCCAGACACTAATACATCGCCCTGACACTAACACACCGCCCTGACACTAACACACCACCCTGACACTAACACACCGCCCAGACACTAACACACCGCCCCGACACTAATACACCACCCAGACACGAACACACCACCCAGACACGAACACACCACCCTGACACTACATACCGCCCTGACATTAACACACCACCCAGACACTAACACTTCACCCAGACACTAACACACCGCCCAGATACAGACACACCGCCCAGACACTAATACACCGCCCAGACACAAACACACCGCCCAGACACGAACACACCGCCCTGACACTAACACACCACCCAGACACTGACACACCACCCAGACACTGACACACAGTCCAGACACTAACACACCACACTGACACTAACACACCGCCCAGACACTGACACACCACCCAGACACTGACACACCGCCCTGACACGAACACACCACCCAGACACTAACACACCACCCAGACACTAACACACCGCCCTGACACTGACACACCGCCCTGACACTGACACACCGCCCAGACACTAACACACCACACTGACACTAACACACCGCCCAGACACTGACATACCGCCCAGACACTAACACACCGCCCAGACACTACACACCGCCCTGACATTAACACACCACCCAGACACTAACACTTCACCCAGACACTAACACTTCACCCAGACACTAACACACCGCCCAGATACAGACACACCGCCCAGACACTAATACACCGCCCAGACACAAACACACCGCCCAGACACGAACACACCGCCCAGACACTAATACACCACCCTGACACTAACACACTGCCCTGTCATTAACACACCACCCAAACACTAACACTTCACCCAGACACTAACACACCACCCAAACACGAACACACCGCCCAGACACTAACACACCACCCAGACACTAACACATCGCCCTGACACTAACACACTGCTCTGACACTAACACACAGCCCTTAAACGAACACACCACCCAGACACTAACACATCGCCCTGACACTAACACACCGCCCAGACACTAACACACCACCCTGACACTAACACACCGCCCTGACACTAACACATTGCCCCTACACTAATACACCACCCAGACACAAACACACCACCCTGACACTGACACACCACCCTGACACTAACAAACCGCCCTGACATGAACACACCACCCAGAGACTAACACACCACCCTGACACTAACACACCGCCCAGACACTAACACACCGCCCTGACACTAACACACTGCTCTGACACTAATACACCGCCCTGACACGAACACACCACCCAGACACTAACACATCGCCCTGACACTAACACACCGCCCTGACACTAACAAACCGCCCTGACACTAACACACCACCCAGACACTAACACACCACCCAGACACAAACACACCGCCCTGACACTAACACACCGCCCTGACACTAACACACTGCCCCGACACTAATACACTGCCCCGACACTAATACACCACCCAGACACTAACACACCCACCCTGACACTAACACACCACCCAGACACTAACACACCACCCAGACACTGACACGCCGCCCAGACACTGACACACCGCCCAGACACGAACACACCGCCCTAACACTAACACACTGCCCAGACACTAACACACCGCCCAGACACTAACACACCGCCCAGACACTGACACACCACCCTGACACTAACACACCACCCTGACACTAACACACCGCCCCAACACTAATACACCACCCAGACACTGACACACCGCCCTGACACTAACACACCGCCCTGACACTACACACCGCCCTGACATTAACACACCACCCAGACACTAACACTTCACCCAGACACTAACACTTCACCCAGACACAAACACACCGCCCAGACACGAACACACCGCCCTGACACTGACACACCACCCAGACACTAACACTTCACCCAGACACTAACACTTCACCCAGACACTAACACACCACCCAGATACAGACACACCGCCCAGACACTAATACACCACCCAGACACAAACACACCGCCCAGACACGAACACACCGCCCTGACACTGACACACCGCCCTGACACTAACACACCACCCTGACACTAACACACTGCCCTGTCATTAACACACCACCCAAACACTAACCCTTCACACAGACACTAACACACCACCCAAACACGAACACACCGCCCAGACACTAACACACCACCCAGACACTAACACATCGCCCTGACACGAACACACCGCCCTGACACTGACACACCGCCCTGACACTAACACACCACCCTGACACTAACACACCACCCTGACACTAACACACTGCCCTGTCATTAACACACCACCCAGACACTAACACTTCACCCAGACACTAACAAACCGCCCTGACATTAACACACCCCCCAGACACTAACACACCACCCTGACACGAACACACCCACCCAGACACTAACACACCGCGCTGACACTAACACACCACCCAGACACTAACACACCACCCAGACACTGACACACCGCCCAGACACTAACACACCACCCAGACACTAACACACCGCCCTGACACTAACACACCACCCAGACACTAACACACCAGCCAGACACAAACACACCGCCCTGACACTAACACACCACCCAGACACTAACACACTGCTCTGACACTAACACACCGCCCTGACACTAACACACCACCCAGACACTAACACATCGCCCTGACACTAACACACTGCCCAGACACTAACACATCGCCCAGACACTGACACACCGCCCTGACACTAACACACCGCCCTGACACTAACACACCGCCCCGACACTAATACACCACCCAGACACAGACACACCGCCCTGACACTGAAACACCGCCCTGACACTGAAACACCACCCTGACACTAACAAACCGCCCTGACATTAACACACCACCCAGACACTAACACACCACCCTGACACTAACACACCGTCCTGACACTAACACACCACCCTGATACTAACACACCACCCTGACACTAATACACCACCCAAACACTGACACACCGCCCAGACACAAACACACCGTCCAGACACAGAATACAGACCGCCCAGACACAACCACACCGTCCAGACACTGAATACAGACCGCCCAGACACAAACACATCGTCCAGACACTGAATACTGACCGCCCAGACACAACCACACCGTCTATACACAGAATTCAGACAGCCCAGACACAACCACACCTTTTGACACTAAATACAGACCGCCCAGACACAACCACACCGTCTAGACAGAGAATACAGACCACCCAGACACAACCACACTGTCTAGACACAGAATACAGACCGCCCAGACACAACCACACCATCTAGACACTAAATACAGACCGCTCAGACACAACCTCACCGTCCAGACACAGAATACACACCGCCCCGACACAACCACACCATCTAGACACTAAATACAGACCGCCCAGACACAACCACACCGTCTAGACTGAGAATACAGACCACCCAGACACAACCACACTGTCTAGACAGAGAATACAGACCGCCGAGACACAACCACACCGTCTAGACACAGAATACAGACCGCCCAGACACAAACATACCGTCCAGACATTGAATACAGACCGCCCAGACACAACCACACCATCCAGACACAGAATACAGACCGCCCAGACACAACCACACTGTCTAGACACAGAATACAGACCGCCCAGTGACAACCGCACCGTCTAGACACAGAATACAGACCGCCCAGACACAACCATACCATCTAGACACTAAATACAGACCGCCCAGACACTGACACACTGTCCAGACACTAACACACCACCACGACACTCACACACCACTCTGACACGAACACACTACCCAGACACTAACACACCGCCCAGATACTGACTCACTGCACAGACACTAACACACGGCCCAGACAATAACACACCACCCAGACACTAACACACCACCGTGACACTGACACACCACCCTGACACTAACACACCGCCCAGACATGAACACACCACCCAGACACTAACACACCACCCTGACACTAACACACCGCCCTGACACTAACACACTGCACCGACACTAATACACCACCCAGACACAAACACACCACCCTGACACTGACACACCACCCTGACACTAACAAACCGCCCTAACATTAACACACCACCCAGACACTAACACACCACCCTGACACTAACACACCGCCCAGACACTAACACACCGTCCTGACACTAACACACCACCCTGACACTAACACACCGCCCTGACACTAACACACCGCCCCAACACTAATACACCACCCAGACACTGACACACCGCCCTGACACTAACACACCACCCTGACACTAACACATCGCCCTGACATTAACACACCACCCAGACACTAACACTTCACCCAGACACTAACACTTCACCCAGGCACTAACACACCGCCCAGATACAGACACACCGCCCAGACACTAATACAGCGCCCAGACACGAACACACCGCCCAGACACGAACACACCGCCCCGACACTAACACACCACCCAGACACTGACACACCACCCTGACACTAACACACCGCCCTGACACTAACACACCGCCCAGACACTGACACACCGCCCTGACACGAACACACCACCCTGACACTAACACACCACCCTGACACTAACACACCGCCCTGACACTGACACACCACCCAGACACTGACACACCGCCCTGACACTGACACACCATCCTTACACTAACACACCGCCCTGACACTAACACACCGCCCTGACACTGACACACCGCCCAGACACTGACACACCGCCCTGACACGAACACACCACCCTGACACTAACAGACCACCCAGACACTGACACACCGCCCTGACACTAACACACCGCCCTGACACTAACACACCGCCCAGACACTGACACACCGCCCTGACACGAACACACCACCCTGACACTAACACACCACCCTGACACTAACACACCGCCCTGACACTGACACACCACCCAGACACAAACACACCACCCTGACACTGACACACCACCCTGACACTAACAAACCGCCCTAACATTAACACACCACCCAGACACTAACACACCACCCTGACACTAACACACCGCCCAGACACTAACACACCGTCCTGACACTAACACACCACCCTGACACTAACACACCGCCCTGACACTAACACACCGCCCCAACACTAATACACCACCCAGACACTGACACACCGCCCTGACACTAACACACCACCCTGACACTAACACATCGCCCTGACATTAACACACCACCCAGACACTGACACACCGCCCTGACACGAACACACCGCCCTGACACTAACACACCGTCCTGACACTAACACACCACCCTGACACTAACACACCACCCTGACACTAACACACCGCCCTGACACGAACACACCGCCCTGACACTAACACACCACCCAGACACTAACACATCGCCCTGACACTAACACACTGCTCTGACACTAACACACCACCCTGACACTAACACACCGCTCTGACACTAACACACCGCCCTGACACTAACACACTGCTCTGACACTAACACACCGCCCTGACACGAACACACCACCCAGACACTAACACTTCGCCCTGACACTAACACACCGCCCAGACACTAACACACCACCCTGACACTAACACACCGCCCTGACACTAACACACTGCCCCGACACTAATACACCGCCCTGACACTACACACCGCCCTGACATTAACACACCACCCAGACACTAACACTTCACCCAGACACTAACACACCGCCCAGATACAGACACACCGCCCAGACACGAACACACCGCCCAGACACAAACACACCGCCCAGACACAAACACACCGCCCAGACACGAACACACCGCCCAGACACTAATACACCGCCCAGACACAAACACACCGCCCAGACACGAACACACCGCCCTGACACTAACACACCACCCAGACACTGACACACCACCCAGACACTGACACACCACCCTGACACTAACACACCACCCTGACACTAACACACTGCCCTGTCATTAACACACCACCCAAACACTAACACTTCACCCAGACACTAACACACCACCCAAACACGAACACACCGCCCAGACACTAACACACCACCCAGACACTAACACATCGCCCTGACACTAACACACTGCTCTGACACTAACACACAGCCCTGAAACGAACACACCACCCAGACACTAACACATCGCCCTGACACTAACACACCGCCCTGACACTAACACACCGCCCTGACACTAACACACTGCTCTGACACTAACACACCGCCCAGACACGAACACACCTCCCAGACACTAACACATCGCCCTGACACTAACACACCGCCCAGACACTAACACACCACCCTGACACTAACACACCGCCGTGACACTAACACACCGCCCTGACACTAACACATTGCCCCTACACTAATCCACCACCCAGACACAAACACACCACCCTGACACTGACACACCACCCTGACACTAACAAACCGCCCTGACATGAACACACCACCCAGACACTAACACACCACCCTGACACTAACACACCGCCCAGACACTAACACACCGCCCAGACACTAACACACCACCCAGACACTAACACACCGCCCTGACACTAACACACCACCCAGACACTAACACACCACCCAGACACAAACACACCGCCCTGACACTAACACACTGCTCTGACACTAACACACCACCCTGACACTAACACACTGCCCTGTCATTAACACACTGCTCTGACACTAACACACCGCCCTGACACTAACACACCACCCTGACACTAACACACCACCCAGACACTAACACACCGCCCTGACACTAACACACTGCTCTGACACTAACAAACCGCCCAGACACTGACACACCGCCCTGACACGAACACACCTCCCAGACACTAACACGTCGCCCTGACACTAACACACTGCCCAGACACTAACACACCGCCCAGACACTGACACACCGCCCTGACACTAACACACCACCCTGACACTAACATACCGCCCTGACACTAACACACCGCCCTGACACTAACACACTGCCCCGACACTAATACACCACCCAGACACTAACACACCCACCCAGACACTAACACACCGCCCTGACACTAACACACCACCCAGACACTAACACACCACCCAGACACTGACACACCGCCCAGACACTGACACACCGCCCTAACACTAACACACTGCCCAGACACTAACACACCGCCCAGACACTGACACACCGCCCTGACACTAACACACCACCCTGATACTAACACACCGCCCTGACACTAACACACCGCCCTGACACTAACACACCACCCTGACACTAACACACCGCCCTGACATTAACACACTGCCCCGACACTAATACACCACCCAGACACGAACACACCGCCCTGACACTAAAACACCACCCAGACACTGACACACCGCCCAGACACTGACACATCGCCCTGACACTAACACACTGCCCTGTCATTAACACACCACCCAAACACTAACACTTCACCCAGACACTAACACACCACCCAGACACTAACACACCACCCAGACACCTACACACCACCCAGACACTGACACACCGCCCAAACACTAACACTTCACCCAGACACTAACACACCACCCAGACACTAACACACCACCCAGACACTAACACATCGCCCTGACACTAACACACAGCCCTGACACGAACACACCACCCAGACACTAACACATCGCCCTGACACTAACACATCGCCCTGACACTAACACACTGCCCAGACACTGACACACCGCCCAGACACTGACACACCGCCCTGACACTAACACACCACCCTGACACTAACACACTGCTCTGACACTAACACACCGCCCTGACACGAACACACCACCCAGACACTAACACAGCACCCTGACACAAACACACCCACCCAGACACTGACACACTGCCCAGACACTGACACACCGCCCAGAAACTAACACACCGCCCTGACACTAACACACCACCCAGACACTAACACACCACCCAGACACAAACACACCGCCCTGTCACTAACACACTGCTCTGACACTAACACACCGCCCTGACACGAACACACCACCCAGACACTAACACATCGCCCAGACACTAACACACCGCCCTGACACGAATACACCCACCCAGACACTGACACACCGCCCAGACACTGACACACCGCCCAGACACTAACACACCGCCCTGACACTAACACACCGCCCTGACACTAACACACCACCCAGACACTAACACACCACCCAGACACTAACACACCACCCAGACACAAACACACCGCCCAGATACTGACACACTGCTCTGACACTAACACACCGCCCTGACACGAACACACCACCCAGACACTAACACATCGCCCTGACACTAACACACTGCCCAGACACTAACACACCGCCCAGACACTGACACACCGCCCTGACACTAACACACCGCCCTGACACTAACACACCGCCCTGACACTAACACACCGCCCCGACACTAATACACCACCCAGACACAAACACACCGCCCTGACACTGAAACACCACCCTGACACTAACAAACCACCCTGACATTAACACACCACCCAGACACTAACACACCACCCTGACACTAACACACCGCCCAGATACAGACACACCGCCCAGACACTAACACACCACCCAGACACGAACACACCGTCCAGACACTAACACACCGCCCAGATACAGACACACCGCCCAGACACTAACACACCACCCAGACACTAACACACCACCCAGACACTAACACATCGCCCTGACATTAACACACCACTCAGACACTAACACTTTATCCAGACACTAACACACCGCCCAGATACAGACACACCGCCCAGACACTAACACACCACCCAGACACTAACACACCACCCAGACACTAACACATCGCCCTGACATTAACACACCACTCAGACACTAACACTTCACCCAGACACTAACACACCGCCCAGACACTAACACACCGCCCAGACACTAACACATCGCCCTGACATTAACACACCACTCAGACACTAACACTTCACCCAGACACTAACACACCGCCCAGACACTAACACACCGCCCAGACACTAACATACCGCCCTGACACTAACACACCGCCCAGTCACTAACACACCACCCAGACACTAACACATCGCACTGACACTAACATACTGCTCTGACACTAACACACCCCCTGACACGAACACACCACACAGACACTAACACATCGCCCTGACACTAACACACTGCCCAGACACTAACACACCGTCCTGACACTAACACACCAAACTGACACTAACACACCGCCCTGACACTAACACACTGCCCCAACACTATTACACCACCCAGACACTGACACACCGCCCTGACACTAACACACCACCCTGACACTAACACACCGCCCTGACATTAACACACCACCCAGACACTAACATTTCACCCAGACACTAACACACCGCCCAGATACAGACACACCGCCCAGACACAAACACACCGCCCAGACACAAACACACCGCCCTGACACTAACACACCGCCCAGACACTAACACACCGCACTGACACTAACACACCGCACTGACACTGACACTGACACACCGCACTGACCCTAACACACCGCCCTGACACTAACACACCGCACTGACCCTAACACACCGCCCTGACTCTAACACACGTCCTGACACTAACACACGCCCTGACTCTAACACACCGCCCTGACACTAACACACCGCCCTGACACTAACTCACAGTTTGCCTCCAGCTCACTGACCTGACTGTAATTAACCAACCCAAATCCCTCATAACCAGCTGTGGCCCCTCCACCCGGCCTGAATACCCAACATGCATCCTAACTTTGTCCATGTCTTGACTGTGAACTCTAACTCTTGGTATAAACCTATTGTCATTGATCGTCCCGCTAATTACAAGCTTGACGCGATGTTTGATTTGTGAAATGTGAACAAGCATTCCCCCGTCAATCTTGTTTGCCTAGGTATTTTGGTGTTTGCTTTTACCTGCTGCTGTTGGTCATTGTGGAAGCCTATGGGGGCCAGGAAGCCATGTTGGAGAGGTTAGACAGTGTCACCATAGCGATCAGTACAGGACCTTGTTGTTGCTGCTGTCCGTGTCTACCTCGCATGAAGATGACCAGGTGAGAGGTCACACACACTCACACACCAGACAAAGGACATGCATTTCTGTAGCACCTTTCCACGGCATTTCTCCCTTTTGGGGATTTTGGAGTCACTGGCTGGGTTGCCTTTGTCATACATTCCAAGTTGCCCTTGACCATTTCAGGGGGCAGTTGAGAGTCACTCACATCACTGTGGGTCTGGAGTCACATGTCAGACCAGGTGAGATTGCCTTCCATAAAGGCTACCAGTGAATCAGATGGGTGTTTGCAACAGGCATTGGTCTCATGGTGCCCATCGCTGAGACTAGGCCGTGAATTGAAATGGCACCAGCTCCATGATGGTGATGTGAACCCACGATCCCAGGACATTAGCCTCTGGATTACTGATCCAGTCACATTACCACTCATAGAATTCCTGCAGTGCAGATCAAGGCCATTCAGCCCATCAAATCTGCACCGAACCTTCAAACGGCATCCCACCCAGACCCACTCCTTCCCCCCCTATCCCTTTAACTGGCATTTCCCAAGGCTCACCCACCTAGCCTGCCCATCACTGGACACAATGGTAATTTAGACATGGCCGATCCAACTGACCTGCACATAGAGTCATAGAGATGTACAGCATGGAAACATACCCTTCGGTCCAACCTGTCCATGCCGACCAGATATCCCAACCCAATCTCGTCCCACCTGCCAGCACCCGGCCCATATCCCTCCAAACCCTTCCTATTCATCTACCCATCCAAATGCCTCTTAAATGTTGTAATTGTACCAGCCTCCACCACTTCCTCTGGCAGCTCATTCCATATCCGTACCACCCTCTGCGAAAAAGTTGCCCTTTAGGTCTCTTTTATATCTTTCCCCTCTCACTATAAACCTATGCCCTCTAGTTCTGGACTCCCCGACCCCAGGGAAAAGACTTTGCCTATTTACCCTATAATTATGCCCCTCATAATTTTGTAAACCTCTATAAGGTCACCCCTCAGCCTCCGACGCTCCACAGAAAACAGCCTCAGCCTGTTCAGCCTCTCCCTATAGCGCAACTCCTCAAATCCTTGGAAATCTTTTCTGAACCCTTTCAAGTTTCACAACATCTTTCCAATAGGAAGGAGACCAGAATTGCACGCAATGTTCCAACAGTGGCCTAACCAATGTCCTGTACAGCTGCAACATGACCTCCCAACTCCTGTACTCAATACTCTGACCAATAAAAGAAAGCATACAAAATGCCTTCTTCACTATCCTATCTACCTGCGACTCCACTTTCAAGGAGCTATGAACCTGCACTCCAAGGTCTCTTTGTTCAGCAACACTCCCTAGGACCTTACCATTAAGTGTCTAAGTCCTGCTAAGATTTGCTTTCCCAAAATGCAGCAGCTCACATTTATCTGAATTAAACTCCATCTGCCACTTCTCAGCCCATTGGCCCATCTGGTCAAGATCCTGTTGTAATCTGAGGTAACCCTCTTCGCTGTCCACTACACCTCCAATTTTGGTGTCACCTGCAAACTTACTAACTGTACCTCTTATGCTCGCATCCAAATCATTTATGTAAATGACAAAAAATAGAGGGCCCAGCACCGATCCTTGTAGCACTCCACTGGTCACAGGCCTCCTGTCTGAAAAACAACCCTCCACCACCACCCTCTGTCCTTGAGCCAGTTCTGTATCCAAATGGCTAGTTCTCCCTGTATTCCATGAGATCTAACCTTGCTAATCAGTCTCCCATGGGGTACCTTGTCAAATGCCTTACTGAAGTCCATATAGATCACATCTACTGCTCTGCCCTCATCAATCCTCTTTGTTACTTCTTCAAAAAACTCAATCAAGTTTTCTTTGGTTAACGGGAGGAAACCGGAGTGCCCAGAGGAAACCCAACACCCAAACTCCACACAGACAGTCGCACGAGACTGGAATGGAACCCGGGTCCCTGGCACTGGGGCAGCAGCATTACCCACTGAGCCATTGTGCTGCCATACCATGACACCACCTCCTTCCCAGAAACATTAAACTCTCCTCTCCCCCTTCCCTCACTAATGCAGTACTTTGTGAAGTTTACAAAGTCCGATGTCAATAATGGCAGGCAGGAAATCCTCTCATTGAATCACTGCAACATGGGTTAGCACAGAATGAGGCCATTCATGCCACCACACCCAGACTGGCTCCTTGAACCAATTATCCAATTGGTCCCAATGCTTCTAATAACTCAAAGATCAAATTTCACCCTTTTAGTTACGAATCTTTATTCAGTTTCCACCAACAGAAAGAAAAGAAACACCCGAGTGGCCTGTGATAAGCAGTGCCCTTCACATCAAAGGGCAACGCTGTGTGATCAAACTGTGAAGGGGAGGGCAGGGGTTAAATCAAAATAGAGTTGGAGGGGGAAATGATGCACTCCACTCCCTGCGGCGCCGCCCTCTCCCTGAACAACTCCCGGGTGTCGGTGGATACTGCGTGCTCCTTCTCCAGAGACAACCAGGCTCTAACGTAACCACGGAAGAGGGGCAGGCAGTCGGCCCTAGCGACCCTTTCCAAGGCCTGCTGCCTGGACCTGTTTATGGCCAGTTTGGCCAGGCCCAGGAGCAGACCCACAAGGAGATCCTCTGACCTACCCTTCCCCCTCCGCACTGGGTACCCAAAGATCAGGAGTGTGGGACTGAAGTGCACCTGAAAACAGAGGAGAAGGCTCTCCAGAAAAGCAAAAGGGAGTGCAAGCGTCCACACCACCACTCATGTTGTATTCTGTCTCGTGGACGATGAGCGATATATGATCAGCATGTCACCCAATGGTATGAGGTTCTCATTCTCCATCTTCATGAGCTCTATCCTCTTCAGCATGGTATGCTAATGGAAGTGAGCTCCTGTTCATATTTGAATTGCTCAGCTCTGACCCTGACAATGCCTGTGATTGTTGTGTGTACATAACTACCAGATGCTGTGAGAAAGATCACTGAATTCTTCCTTATTCAGTCAGCTAACATTTGCCTTTAGGTTACGGGAACTATGCTTAGTCTCCCAGGGTGACAGTGTATGCCACCCCCTCACCATCAGTTTCTGGGGGAATATCGGGAAACACTTGCCCACACAGAGGAAAGTGGGAATCTGAAACTGTCTGGTTGGAGGAGCCTCAATGGGTTGACACTGTCCATTCAATGCCTTTGTTGCTGATAGCCCCTGGATGCTGCCTCAATGAACTCTGGGAGTCTGGGTTCCAGTGGCTGTGCCTCAATGAACTCTGGGAGTCTGGGTTCCAGTGGCTGTGCCTCAATGAACTCTGGGAGTCTGGGTTCCAGTGGCTGTGCCTCAATGAACTCTGGGAGTCTGGGTTCCAGTGGCTGTGCCTCAATGAACTCTGGGAGTCTGGGTTCCAGTGGCTGTGCCTCAAACGGTCATTGTTGTTTGTGTCTCAGGAGTGTCATTTGTTACTTCCACCCGAGTGCAGAGACTGTGATCTGTGTGTTACCGCTCTGGGTACAGTCCTAGTCCTTATCTTCAATGAGTCTCCACAGATACCACTTTTTCAAATACTCCAGCATCTCGCTAACATTTGCGTTCTTAGCATGTGACACTCCCTCCCCCAGAAAAAAAACTTGAATTTTCAAAATCAGGGATGGATAGATTTTTGTTGGCGAAGGGTGTTGGGATTATGAAACCAGGATAGGGAGATGGAGCTAACACAAAGTTCAGCATGTATCCCTGATTATATTATAGGACCGGGGGAGGGGTGGATGGCCTTCGAAAGATCATGCTGTTCTAAACAGGTGATAACGTGTTATTTGCATGCAGGTTCGTTTTTATTTAAAGTTTAGATTTTCCAGTCATGATTAGATCTTACCTGGTATTGAGGAAGAGTAAATACGGCCAACCCTGCTCTGGCACTAATGTGGAGCAGCAGCACCACCAGGTGGCTATCAGCAATACTGCAACTTCAAGGCTGAATTTTTTTACCATGTTATATTAATTGACTTCTCAAATAAAGGGATCTGGGGTGCGACCATATTCCTACAATGACAGATGCCTTGCTTAAATAAATTGATTAATCAGTGCCTGCTCTCCTATTGTGTCTATGTCATGATAACACCATTACTGTTGTGCCCTCAGCACAGCTACAGCTCGCCACTAAAATTCTCTTCCTTATTTTCAAATAACTTCAAAGCCTTGCTCCCCCATATCTCTCTAATCTCTTCCAGTCAAGACACAACAACCCTGCTTCTTCCTCAGGGGCCGGGTGCTGTCAAATAGGACTGCATTAGGTTGGGATATCTGGTTGGCATGGACGAGTTGGACTGAAGGGTCTTTTCCATGCTGTATATCTCTATGACTCTCACCACTTTTTGCAGATACACCATAGAAAGCATTCTATCCGGGTCTAAGAGTCTGGTATGGCAACTGCTTTGCCCAGGACCATAAGATGTGCACAGCCCAGACCATCACAGAAGCCAGCCTCCCATCCATGGAGTCTGTTTACACTTCTTGTTGCTGCAGGAAAGCTGCCAACATCATCAAAGACCCCTCCCACTTCGGTAATGCTCTCTCCCAACCTCTTCCCTCAGGCAAAAGTTACAGAAGCTTGAACACACGCACCAGCAGGTGAAAGAACAGCTTCTTCCCCACTGTTATGAGACTGATGGACCCCTCTAATTTCAAATAATGTTAATCTTATGAAGGTTGATCTTGCTTTGTGAACCTCCTGTGCAGTAAATAACCTTGTCTGCTTCGTTCTGTCTAAGGACCCTATGATCTGTGTGTCCTTGTTTACTATGATCTGCTTGTACTGTTCACAAAATAAAACTTCTCACTGTACTTAGGTACATGTCACAACAATAAATCAAATCAAACCCTCCAAGATTTCTACATCAGTCTCAAACCCGCTATTTAGAATTAGAGTTAGATTTTTTTGTCACATGTACTCAAGTACATGAGTTCAGGGGAAGTGTACAAAGTCACTATTCCCCAAAGCCATCGTGGTTAAATGATCCAAATTTTAAAATTACAACAGTGGAAATAGAAGAAGACCAAAAGGGAAGAAAGATGTCCAGATCTTAAAGTCTAATCTTATATCCATGAAAGTGTTTGGAACCCAGCAATACAGGTACCTAGGCACAGCCTGGAGCTGTTTGTGCTTGCCTGATGTTAATCGCTGCATTGTAGGAAGCCATGCCCTCAGCTGCCACAGGACTGAACTCTGGGAATCCCTCCCAAAACCTCTCCTCCTTTAAGCTGCTCCTTCCCCTCTTTGACAAAGCCTTTTGTCCCATGTTGTGATACTGCCTGCACGTGGCTCAGGGTCAAATAATGTTCAATGAGGCTCCTGTGAAATGTCTTGGGACCTTTTGCCATAGCAGATACTCCTCGCCCATTTCTGAAAGTTGTGAAGTAACCCGAATTTTACTTTTCACCTGCTCAGGAAGAAATTCAAGATTTTTGTGATGGGATCATTCCAAGTGGCTTTTCTTCGACCTGTCATTTATTTCCTGGGAATTGTTTTATGGACGAATGGCCTGTATGATCCAGATGATGTGAGTGAGATTAAAATCCTCATTGTGTCTGACTCTCCGGTAAGAAGCTAAACCCAGCTCACGCCTGCCCTCTTGGTTGAATGTTCCAAAATACCAATGTCAAAAAACAGCAGGATCTCCAATGGCCTGATCAATACTTACAGTCCACAAAATTCAGTTTAACTGGTCATGACTATCTTGCTGTTCTTTGGGAATTGGCTGGTGTGTTTCCTCCGTTACAACTCCTCAAAAGCACTTCATTTCATTCACTTCACCTGAGGTGGTGACAGGCACTATGAGAATGCAAATCTTTCAATAGTGCTCCACTCAGCCTCTCTGTTCGGTGGGACATGTGTCTCAGCCCCAATTCTCCCCGGCACACGAGCCAGGGGAACGCTATGGGAACAGATGACCTCTGCACATCCAAGGTCAGAGTCAGTTCTGGGAGGAGACGATAGGTACATCCTCTCTCTCTCTGAGCTCCCAGTCAGGGCCTTTCTGCCCAGGATACCACAATAACCAGGGTTATCATGTGGCATTCCCATTCACAGCTCAGAGTCATTTTAACATTCATAATATCATTAAAAATATGATACGGATGCTGAAGATTTGAAATAGAAACAAAGTAATGCTGGAGAGAGTCGGCAGCTCAGACAGCATTTGTAGACAGAGAGAAACAGAGTTCATGTTTTCAGTCTAATACAATTCTCCCACAATCCAAACTGAACTGGACACATTAACTCTGGTTTCCTTTCCACCCTTGCTGCCAGACCTGCTGAGTTTCTTCTCACTCCTTATTTCCATGGCCCATTCCCTTTGAAATAACGTCTGATATTCCAGCGACCTTCCTATTATCTGATGCTAGCTGACCCTATATCTATTGCTGATGACACTAAGTTAGGTGGCACTGTAGACGTGTAGATGATAGTTAAAATTACAAAGAGATATTGATAGGCTTAACTGGATGTGAGAAACGGTGGCAGATGGAGTTCAATGTAAGCAAAAGACCAAAAAAGGAGAGGTGAAGATACTTTCCAGAAGTTAAACGCAGCCAAAGAGATTTGGGAGTTCAGGTGCATAGATCTTTAAAATATTGTAAACGGGTACAGAAAATAATGGCAAAAACAATGACTGCAGATGCTGAAACCGGAGTCTAGATTAGAGTGGTGCTGGAAACGCACAGCAGTTCAGGCAGCATCCGAGGAGCAGGAAAATCGACGTTTCGGGCAAAAGCCCTTAAAATAATGGAGCAAGTTAGTGGGATGCTAGCCTTTATATCGGCTATATAAGGAGGCAGAAGCAATCCTGCATTAGATAGGTGGAGACAGAGCCCAGACAGAGAGAGAGAGAGAGAGAGAGATGAAAGGGGTGGGTAAACAAGAAGATTATCAGGCCAAATTGTTTTGCACTGTGGCTTTCTGCAGTGTTTCTCCATTTAAATAATATCCTTCCTGCCAAAGTGCAGCTGGAGCAGAGGAACAGGACTGACTGGATTGTCCCACAGGGAATCAGCATGAAATTGATGGGCCAAATGACCTCCCTCTGCACCATAATGACTCAGGAAAACAATATTGTCTGTGTTGTCCCCCAGTGTCAAAATGCTGGAAAAGCACAGCCGGTCAGGCAGCAATCGAGGAGCTGGAGAGTCGACGTTTCAGGCATAAGTCCTTCATCAAGAATGAGGCTTGTGGGCCAAGGGGGCTGAGAGATAAATGGGAGGGGGAGGGCTGGGGGGAAGGTAGCTGGGAATGTGATAGGTGGATGGACGTGGGATGTTTGGTGATAGGTCAGAGAGGAGGGTGGAGCAGATAAGTGGGAAGGAAGATGGACCGGTAGGACAGTTCAAGAGGGCAATGCTGATTTGAAGGGTTGGATCTGGGATGAGGTGGGGCAGGGAAGATGAGGAAACTGGTGAAATCCACATTGATCCCATGTGGTTGGAGGATCCCAAGGCAGAAGAGGAAGCATTCTTCCTCCAGGCATTGGGTGGTTAGGATTTGGTGGTGGAGGAGACCCAGGACTTGCAAGTCCTTGGCGGAGTGAGAGGAGGGAGTTAAAGTGTTCAGCCATAGGACGGTGGGGTTCTTTAGTGTGTGTGTCCCGGAGATGTTCCCTGAAATGCTCTGCAGGTTGGCGCCCTGTCTCCCCAATGTAGACACATCGAGAGCAATGGACACGGTAGATGAGGTGTGTGAAGATACAGGAAAATCTCTGTGTTATCCCACAGCTGTATTGAGTATTTCAGAGATCAGGAGTTTCCCAGCAGACCTCTGCTCCCGTGTGCACCACAGCAACATTTCATTCTCAGGTTCTGTCAGGGCTTGAACCATCCATGGAACACCTCTCATCCCTTTTTCTGCTTTTTTTTCCCCATGTTGCATTACTGCCTCAGTTATCTTCAACCAGCATCTTTCTCTGGCTCAACCTGTTTCTGGGAGTGTCCACAATCCTCGGACTTTGGCCTACAAGTATCCTCTTCCGAGAGGCGAAACAGTACATGACAGATGGGAATCTGAAGGCCAAGTTTGCACTCTTTCAGGTGAGTAGCAGCTATCTGTATGATCTACATGTAGAAATTCACCAAAGGTCCTTAGACTGCCTCTTCTATACCCACAAGCCCCCCACTTCCATCATTCACAGTTTCTTCACTGTGGCTGGAATTCCCTGCCTAAGAGAGACAAGGCAGCAGCTCATTACCACCTCCTCCAGGGGCAACTGGGGATGGATTTTAAATACTGGCCAGCCGGAGACACCCACATCTCTGAATGAATTTTAAAAATACACTGGCCTTGTCAGAATTGTCCACATTCCAGAAGTGAATGGAGCAGCTCTTTAGAAACGAACCCTCACTCCTTACCTAGGCCTAAACCCGGGCTTGGGTTCCGTCTGCCAAACCCCACGCCCTGGACATGGCTTTGGAAGGTGCTGTCTGAGGATCTTTGGTGAATTTCTGCAGTGCATCTTGTAGATAGTATACACTGCCACTACTGAGCGTCAGGGGTGGAGGGAGTGAAAGCTTATGGATGTGGTGTCAATCAAGCGGGCTTCTTTATCCTGGATGGCGTCAAGCTTCGAGTGTTGTTGGGGCTGCACCCATCCAGGCAGCCGGGGAGTATGCGGTTACACTCCTGACTTGGGCCTTGTAGATGGTGGACAGGCTTTCAGGAGTCAGGAGATGAGTTACTTGCCGCAGCCTCTGACCTGATCTTGTAGCTACTGCATTTGTGTGGCGAGTCCGGTTGAGTTTCTGGTCAATGATAACTCCAGGATGTTGATAGTGTTACAACATGGGGTAAACCCTCCTGCTTAATTTAAACCAGCAACATAGAAAAGATTTATCCCATGCAGTAACCTGTGAAAATTGGAAAGGCCAAAACTATTTTAACGTACAAATTAACAACTCTACTTCTTAAAGTATAATATACAATAATTAACAACTATTTACAACGCCTTCCTCTAACCTATATTTCACCTTCCCTTCTACAATACTAGTCCAATAAAATCCCCCGATTAAGATTTACCAAAGATTCAAGTTTTCAAAACCAGCCAGCTGTCAAGTCTTCTATTTGGATCTTCCTGTGTCTTCTTTTCTTCTTCTTAGGGATTATGCTTCACAGGTCACAGATCGATAAAGAGAGAGCTAGTCTCCGGGCAGTCTGCAGATGTCGTGAGTTTGGCAGTTCTCCTCCCAACTGTTCAATTTTCCCTGGATTTATACCCCCCAAAACATCAGATTGTGTCATTAGCTTTTAAGATTGTCAGTATACTAAATTCAAACTTGATTGGAATTTGATACTTTTTGGGATATAATTGATGTTGATTGGCCTAACTTGGATCTGTTTTGTCATTTCCGGGCAACCAGCTAACCTAGCTTTCGACCAAGTGTTACACTGTTACCTTATTCAAAACACTTGGTGCTGTGTTGGGTAGTTCTACTAGCTTTTAATTCTCTTAAAGGTACAGTACACCCACATCTAGTGAAGGATTCAGTGATGGTAACACAGTTGAATGCCATGGGGCAGTGGTTAGATTGCCTCTTATTGGTGTTGATCATAAGTCTGGCATTTGTCTGATGCAAACGTTACTTGCCACTTGTCAGCCTAAACCAGGATATTGTCCAGATCTTGTTGCATTTGGACATGGACTGCTTCAGTATCTGAGGAGCTGCAAATGGTGCTGGACATTGTGAAATCATCGGCGAACATCCCCACTTCTGACCTTATGATGGAGGGAAGGTCATTGATGAGGCAGCTGAAGATGGTTGAGCCTAGGACACTCCCCTGAGAAACCCCTGGAGAAATCTCCTGGATCGGAGATGACTGATCTCCAATAACCACAACTATCTTCCTATATGTCAGATATGACTCTAACCACTGGAGAGTTTACCTCTGGTACCCATTGATTCGAGTTTTGTGAGGGTTCCTTGATACTACACTCGCTGAATGCAGCATTGATGTCAGATGTCAAGGGCTGCCATTCTCACCTCACCTCTGGACATGGATTCTGCATTACTGGTCGACTTGCCAATAAAACGGTACACAAAAACAGCCAAGGAACACAGCTACAGAAATACGAAACGATCGCCACAAATGAAGTGATGCTGCAGATAAAATATATTTAGATTTTCAGAAAGCCTTTGATGGGGTCACATTATAGACCCTAAAGTTAGAATATGTGGAGTCAAATGAATAAGGATAGCAAGTTGCTTATTAGACATGAAAGAGAGAGTCAAGGTTAAAGATGGTTACTTGGGTGGCAAAAGGTAGCAAGTGATGCTACTCAGGGATCAGAACTGGCAATATTATAATTTACCACTTACATGAAAAATTTGGATTTCAAAGTTTGCCAATGACAAAATGAAAGGTGTGGTTCATCCAGAATCGGGTGAACATGAGTTGTATCGGAGAACATCAAACAATATACAGAGTGGACATGAAAAGGACCTAAGCCTCTGGCTAGAGAAGTGTCAGGTGGTACACTTTTCTCAAAGAATAAGCTCACAAACTGTTCCAAAATTTAGCAACAATATGGGTTAGAGAGAAATAGCAGGATTCGGGGTTCAGTATGCTAAATCCTTGATACTAGAGACAGTAAATATAAGGCAAAATCTGGAGTTTCTTTCCAGAGGGAGTGAATTGAAAAGTAGGTGATGTATTAGGTAGCCAAGGTTGGTGTCACAAAATGCGCTTTCACATGTTGTTGTTGTTGTTGTTGTTGTCTGGAGCTATAGACAGTAGAGGCTCCAATGTCTTTTCTGTCACAGGTACAACACAGGTACAACCAACCATTCGTGTGCATTAGGTTTGACATGTTGAACCCCAGCCTGTTTGGCTGTGCTATGAATGTACCTTCCCTGTTGTGAAGTCATAAGAAGATGGGAACTAGGAGCAGGAGTAGACCATTTGGCCCATCGAGCCTGTTCCGCCACTCAATAAGATCATGGCTGACCTTTTTGTCGACTCAGCCCTCTCACCATAAACCTTAATTCCTTTACTGTTCAAAAATCTCTCCATCTTTGCCTGAAAAGCATTTAACGGGGGTAGCCTCAACTGCTTCACTGAGCAGGGAATTCCACAGATTCACAACCCTTTGGATGAAGAAGTTGCTCCTCAACTCAGACCTAAATCTGCTCCCCCTTATTTTGAGGCTATTCTCCCTCGTTCTAGTTTCACCTGTCAGTGGAGACAACCACCCTGCTTCTATCTTATTCATTCCCTTCATAATTTTCTGTTCTTTATCAGATCCTTCCCTCATTCTATGAGTATAGTCCCACTCTACTCAATCTCTCCTCAGAACCCAAACGCCCTGGAATCAACCCAGCCAATCTCCTCTGCACCCCCTCCAGTGCCAAAATATAATTCCTCAAGCAAGGAGATCAAAACTGGAATCTGGAATGGGAGCTGAATACAGATAGGGTTCTGACTCTGAGGCAGGGACACTACCCACTGCATCTCACAGCCTCCTTTCAAAACACATGGGGGGGTTGGGGAACGGGGAATGGAATCGTTTTGAGGAGAATCCAGTTCATGTTTTCGCCTTGTCTCTCTAATAAACGCTGCATCGCCATCAGAAAACGCAACCAAAGTAAATGGATAAGAAACGGAGCAGTTAAAGTCTTTCAGTCAGCAGGATTGTCTGAAAACCAGCCAACAGGAACTGCACGATTGCAGGCTGACAGCATCAGAGCAGGATTAGATTAGATTAGATTCCCTACAGTATGGAATCAGGCCCTTCGGCCCAACACTGAGGAGCTGCAAGGACAGAAGAGCATCAGGAAGGATCAGCGAGGTCACAATGACTGGGTGAGATGAAGAGGTGTGGGAAGAGATGCGGGTGCAGTATAAACACTGGCGTTGACCCATGGTTATTTTATAGGAGGACTGCAGATGCCGGAGATCAGAGGCGAGAGTGTGGTGCTGGAAAAGCACAGCAGGTCAGGCGGCATCTGAGGAGCAGGAGAACCGACGTTTCGGGCGTGAGGAGAATCCTGCTCCTCAGATGCTGCCTGACCTGCTGTGCTTTTCCAGCACCACACTCTTGACATAGTTATTTTATACTCTACCTGTTCAGAGATGTTACAACACACCTCCTGAACAGATAAGATTTGAATCTGGGCATTGTGGCCCAGAGGGAGAGACAATACCACCAGGACCCTGGGAATGACCATGGAATGGTGAGGATAAGGATGGTCAAATTCTAAGCGGGTGGCGCTGCTGCCAGTGCATCTGGAACCTGTGGGTTTAAGCCTCCATCCTGGAGACGTGAGCCCATACTTCCAGCTGCAGCTCAGAGACAGTGCTGCACTTTCAGAGAGGGCCACATTTTCGGATTAAATAACAATGTGCATTCTCAACTGGACGTTAAAGTCACAATTCGAAGAGGTTCAGGATAGCTTTTCCCAGAGTCTAGCTCCAAATGTTAGCCCTAATCCAGAATTCATCTGTTTCTTCCTATTGACAGGACAGGAAAATGGTGTCTCGCAAACTTCCTCACACACTTTCCCTTTCTCACCTTCCACAGGTGATTTTGATCCTGTCCTCGCTGCAGAATTCTATCCTCGACATATTGTCAGGAGCTGGACACGTCAGCTGTTCACCCCCCTACTCCTCAAAGACCAGAGCACAACGTATGTAACTCCAATCTGGAATAGAGCATGGTGGGACTCAGCCAGGGCTTTGGGTGGGGGTGTGGGGTGGGGAAGGATGCTGGCAGGATTGAGGACCCAAAACCTCACCTTCCAGCTGCCGTGAACTACAGCAGATTGGGAACACAGTGGGTGGCTTATTAACTCCCAGTCTCATGTGATACCATGTGTTCACTGAGCTACAACCACAAATGCATTGATCTAAAATTTCTCCTGCCTCTCAAATCTCTCCGTGGCCTCACCCAACTTTAACTGTGTGCAATTCCCACCTCTTCTACATCCCTGATTTTCATCATTACACCTTTGGGCAACTGTGGTTTCAGCTATCTGGGTCCGAAGATCCAATAGTCTCTCCCAAACCTCTCCACCTCTCTCCTCCTTTACAAGCATACCCTAAAACCTATGCTTTTGGTCACCTGGCCTAATGTCTCAGCCAGCTTGCTGTCAATCTTGTTCAAGGAGAGGCTGAATAGGCTGGGACTTTTCTCTCCTGGAGCGTCAGACTCCTAGGGGTGACATTATTGGGGTTTATAAATAAGGAGGGGCATAGATAAGTTGAACAACCGAGGTCTTTTTGGGGGGAGTCCAAAATGAGAGGATAAAGGTTTAAGGTGAGAGGGGAAAGATTTAAAAAGGACCTGAAGGGCAACTTTTTCACGCAGAGATTGGTTCATATAAGGACTAAACTGCCAGAGGAAGTGGTAGATGCAGGTACAACAGTTGAGAGAGATTTGGACAGGTTAAGGAATAGGAAAGGTTTAGAAGGATATGGGCCAAATGCAGGCAAATGGGATAAGTTTACAAAATTCAGTTGGCATGGATGAGTTGGACCAAAGTCTCTCTCTGACCATGCTGTATGACCATGCTTCTATTCACAACCTCCCCACTCGAGCATCAATAACTTCAGTAGTTGGGGGTTAAGTTACTGGATCAATAATAATGAGTCAAAATCCTCCAGTATTGGCTTGAGAATTTGAATTTAAGAAACAAAGGACGTAAGATGCTGGTCTCATTAAAAGGGATGCTGATGCAGTCGGATTGTAGTAAAAACACAAAATGATTAACTAATGTCCTTTCAGGAAAGAAAGAAGCTGTACTTACCCAGTCTGTGCCTGTTTGCAAATCCAGTCTCTCACTGCCATGACAGAACCTCAACTTCCCTCCGTAATGGTCTCTACATCTCCCCACTAGTAGAGAGCTCAATAACCAATAGGCTTAAGGCTAAAAGGAGTGGTGAGGAGAATATATTTCACTCAGAGGGTTTTGAGAGTCTGGAATCACTGTCTGAAACTGGTTGAGCTAGAACTATTGCAATGTCATAGTCTCCAGGGCAATGGGTTAACAGGTAGAAATTGGGATTGTGCAGTCAGATCTTTGTTGACTAGCACATGCATGATGGGCTGAATGGCTTCTTTCAGTGCTGTAAGTATCCCTGACCACTAGAGAAGGAACATTCGTGCCCCTTTGACCATTCCCACAGGAAAACACCCACCCATTGTACATGCTTCTGAATATGGACAGGAGCCAAAGTGCTGACTCCAACCCACTTTGTGCTGACACTCCACTCCCACAATATTCTCTCTGCATCCCTCCATCCCACCCTCAGCTTCTCACAAACCTCCAAACCTGGGGTTATGAGGCCAATTGTATCACTACTAAATTGAAACCAAAGTTATTCAAGCAAAGAGCAGGGCACAAACCTAGAGGGCATTCTGCTCCCTACTATCCAGTATGTTAAACAGTCCATTATACCGAGTCTCAATAGGCAGCTGACTTCAATGCCGTACAATGAGTGAGTTAGAAACCCAAAGGAGCCATTCCCTTAGATCATTACTGATCTACACCTTCAATATATTTACCCCCATTAACACCTTCAACCAGCAAAAAAATGGTTGAGAAATTTTTAACTGACCCCCAAACTGCAGGTTTTTGGGGAAAAGAGAGAAAGTGAGACAGTTCCTGACTCCCAATACCCTTTATAGGAGCAAATGTTTTTTTTTAAACCATCACTCCCCCGTGGCCCAGTTCTTTAAGCTTCTTGATTCTCTGACCAGAGGAGATAGTTTCAGTCCATGAACCCTAGCAAACTCTTCAACTATTTTACTCACGGGAATAGGTGGAATGAGGGAGATGCTGCAGCTGTAATAAGATCAGAGAGTGACAGTGTAAGATATTTACTTTGCACCTTCCTACACTGACTGGGACTGTTTGGAATAAATTTCACTCTCCACAATTAACAATGTCTCTCAGGAACATAACGATTGCAGTAAAGCAGGACAGCAGACCATCTCCAGGTCAAACACATTCCTGCGACTTTAATGTGTGTGGAAACCCAATCACTTCTTGCAGAGGATTATAGATTTCATCAATCCTATTGAATTAAAAAGTAGAATGAAATATGAGCTTTTATCTCAAAGGGGCGTAAATACAGCTGTCCCCGTGTTCTGATTAGACCCCATCTGGAGTTTGGGTTCAGTTCTGTGGCTCCACACCTCAGGAAGGAAATAATGGCCTTGCAGGAGATGCAGCAGAGAATTACCAAACATCTACCAGTACTAAAAGGGTTAATCTAGGAGTTCAGGAATAAGGTTGCTCCATTAAGCTCTTTAAGTGATGATTAAAAGAGCTCCTTTGCTTTTTCCCTTCACTCTTTCATAGATGTGGGCATTGTCAGCAAAGCCAGAATTCATTGTCTATCCCTAATTGAGAGGCTTGCTCGGGCCATTTCAAAGGGCAGGTAAGAGGCAACCACATTGCTGTGGATCTCAGTTCACACGTGGGCCAGACCAGGTGTGGATAGCGATTTCCTTCCGCACAAAAAAAAAATCAGCAAACCAGATGAAAGCAAAGGATCATGGATGCTGGAGACCTGAAATGAAACAAAGTGTGGTAGCATCTGTGGAGAGATACACAGAGTTTAACATTGAGTTCATTTACTCTTCTCCCAAAGAAGTCATTGGACTCAAGTGACCAAATGGGTCTTTGACAACAATCAATGATCATTTCATACTCACCATTTTGGAACGTAGCTTCCAAATCCAGACCTAGATCCAAATCCGGCCCTCAATGTTGCATTGACCTGTGAAACCAGTCTGAAGCCCATCTAACCTACACAATTCCATTTTCATTCATGACTATCCAATGACCATTTAAATGCTCTTAAAGTTGATGAGTCTACTACCATTGCAGGAAGTGCATTCCATGCCCTACTACTGACTAAAGAACCTACCTCTGATATCTGTCCTACATCTATCATCCCTCAATTTCAAGCTGTGTCCCCTCATGCGAGCCATCACCAATGTGGAAAAAGGCTCTCACTGTCCAACCTATCTAACCCTCTGATTATTTTGTAGGTCTCAATTAAGCCACCTCTCAACCTTGTTCTCTGCAATGAAAACAGCCACAAGTCCCTCAGCCTTTCCTCATAAGCCCTTCCCTCCATACCAGGCAACATTCTGGTAAATCTCTTCTGAACCCTTTCCAAATCTGCTGTGAGATTTGAACCCCTTCCCTGCAGAGCATGACCCAGGGCCTCTGAAATTACCAATACACCACCATCTGGACAGAAAGGTTTTATCCTCAGGTGGGGAATTGCATCTCTTGATCTTGTTGGGTAAGTGGATTATGGGTTTTGAGTAAATGGTAGGTGGTGGAGTTGAGATATTGATGAGCCATTGTTGAGGGGCTGAATGGCTACATCCTGTTCCTAAACATCTTAAACACCAAGCCATTTTGCCACTTTGCAAGAAATATTAACTCCAGAACTTTCTCTTCCTTCACAGTCATGAATAACCAGCTCCTAATCATAGAGATGTTCTTGGTAGGAATGTTCACACGAGTATCATACAGGAAGCAAGATGATCGGCCGGGATACAGAGCACTCGACACGGTTGAATCTCAAGGCAAAGAGGAAAGGAAATGCCAACAGAACATTCTGACAAACTAGGTCACCACTGAAGGATATACAATGTCTTCTGCAAAACAGCAACCTAACCAGGGGGCATCGATAATACTGAACTGAACAAAACAAACAGTTTAAAAGTACAATGTTACACTGAACTGCCTTTTAGGTTTTACCCCTTTCCCCCTCCTCCAACACAGAGACTTGAGTCAGAACTTTGTACGGGCCCAAACCCCGCTCCCGATATTTCGGCACATTGTCTGGGCTGATACTGCCCACTGAGAGAGTGCTGATCTATCGGAGGTCCCACCCTAGAAATGATTCTCTTCTCTTTTTGCTCCTCAGCCTGTGGGTCAGCATAACCCCTGAACCATCCTTACAATACAGCAGGAGACCATTAGGCCCACTGTACCTGTAACAGCTCTGTGCAAGAGGAATTCAATTCATTGGAGCTCACAATGATCTCCCTCCTGCTCTTACCTCAGTTCCAGCATTTTCCTTTCCACTCCCACCTTTTAAGTATTTGTCTAATTCCCTATTTAAAGTGACCACTGAATATGCCACTTTCAGGCAGTGCATTCCATGAACCTGGTTGGCTTGAACCTTTGAAACCCCAATTCAACCCTCATGATTCCCCTGGGGCAGAATGGTTGACCAACATAAAAGCAATTTCCTGTTAGAATTATTTCATTAGAAAGATAAAGATGTGACCAATGTAGTATAAATGCCTTACCAGTTGGTGCAATTTTAATTGTAAGGAAATCAAGAATTATGGGGAAAAGGACAGAAACGTGGAGTTGAGGAATATCAGATCAGCCTCAATGGGCCAAATAGCCCACTCTCATCCTAAACCTTATGATCTTTAGGTGAAAGATGCAAATTTTTTTCAAAATCACAGGATATGGGAATGTGTAATCAAAGGTCAGGTGATTGGTTATCAAGATAAAGATACACTATTCCATGCTGTAGACGTGACAGTTCTTCCTTGTCCCCCTTATCCTATTTTTTGGCTCAAGTACCAACATTTGATGCCAACATCACCACAATCTTTCTGGACCTCTTGACTATGGTTGTTGAGCCCAGGCTAGCAATTAGAGGAACAGGAGGTGCTTGCTATGATAAGAAAATGGAGGAGGCAGCCTTACAGTCCTTCGAGTCAGCATTAGGGCTCCTGACTGACCTCTGGGACAGACAATTCCCAACACACAGAGTGGAGACACTTCTCATCTCAGTCCTAAGTGGCTGAACCCTTATCCTGAGATGACACTCGCTTGTTTTGAGACTTTCTAAACAGGATGGAAACAGCAGACATCCTTTTGCTACTGCTCCACATCCTGAGTTTCATGAAACCACATTTCATTCATCTGCACTTCAAAGCTGGAGTGAGAATCGAGATCTAGGAGTCACTGCTGACAAATAAAGGATCGAAGAGTGTGGCACTGGAAAAGCACAGCAGGTCTGGCAGCATCCGAGGAGAGTTGATGCTTTGGAGATAAGCCCCTTCATCAGGAATGGGATGAGAATAGACAGAGATAGAATGCGATAGACAGATTTGAGAATTGCTCAACTCTCACCCCGCCCTGCCCCAGTGCTTTTCCAGTGCCACACTTTGACTCTGTCTTAAATAGGTAACCCTTTATTTGTAAACAGTGACTCCTAGATCTAGGTTCTCACTCAAGCTTTAAAGATGCTTTGGAAGCCTCTTGCGGAAAAGGTAGCAGATGCCGAGTCTTTGAGAATGTTCAAGACAGTGGTGGATCAAGTCTCAGTTCCTGGGGATTTTAGGGGGAGTGGATGAAGTGAAAATCTAGCTTAGGTTCCCACTCCAGATTGGCCGCATCATCATTAACTGCTGCTGTCACGGTTTCTTAGGTAGAGGAGGAGAACAGGACTGGAATCCTTCCATCATTCCCATGGTGATCAAACAGTCTGTGGTGGTGTGGGGTAGGTTCACACTTTGGAGCATTGCCAATGCAGTGCCTGAGGGACTTGCAACTTGAGTGAGTTCCACGTTCCAAGTAGGAAGGGCAGAAAAACTTTTCTGCTGGAAGATAACAATTCATCAAGAGAGGGGTAAAAAGGGACACCAGACAGAGTTTCAGTTTAATGCTGTTTAATCAGACAATTTCCACTGTTTAACAGCTATAAGTTGATTAAAAGATCAGCACAAAATCCATTTATCAACAACATGCATCTCTATTAAAAATCTCAGCTCAAAGCCGATCTTATAGCACCTTGCATTTCAACTATGGTTAATTTAACCTCCCTGTGCCCTCAACCACCCAAGTTTAACAAAATGTCTAAGATTAAATCTTATCATTTTTTTTCATGTATAAATTTAAATGATTCACAAGGATTGCCCACAGGAACATTGTATTGCATAAATAACATACAGACTTTTAAAAATACAACACCAAGACAGAAATACTTCTGCACTCCATCTGCCATCCAACAGTCAGGGAAAAGCTTGTAGAGTTTGGCTACTCCTGATTTGACTGAAATAGCAAGTCACACACCCCACCCTCCCCAACACCCCCCACACATTAAATCCACCCCCATAAATCGGCCATGATAACACTGAATGGCAGAGCAGACCCAATGGGCTGAATGGTCTTCTTCTGGTCCTAACATCTTATCGTCTTACGGATGTGACATTTGAGGGTCAGGGTCAATCTGACACAGCTAATAACCAGCTTGTCGTGAGCGTGCTGTAGGTGGGGAAGCTAAAGTTTTGTAGCCATTGTAGCCAGATCTGCAGTGTCGTGCCTGGGGACTCCCAGTGAGCAGGGAGGATGTGGGTGCGGTACTTACTCAATAAGCAATGGTCATCGTTCCCAACTTGAGGGCTCTCGCAGCCAGCAAGCCCACTTCCCATCAAAGGGAGCACCCCCCCAACTCAATCACAGACGAGTATCCTTCTGGCCCTTTGACAAACTGCAACAAGATTATTTCAGTGCAACTCCGGCCTCAGCATTGAGGCAGCATCGAGACAGCAGAAACTGCAGAGAGCCTGGAGTTTGGCAATGCTCTCACGTTTCCTGACATTACAACACAGTGACTGAACTCCGTAAACCACTTGATCAGCATGCCAAGTGTTTTCGGATATCCCATAATCATGAAGGGCCCTACACAAAGACTCATAGGTTTTGAAAAATGTTTTGAAAATAATAAGACAGAGACGACATAGAGAAATGCAGATTTCAGTGCAGCCCAATCCATTGCTGTTAGAGTACAACATGCAATGGAATAACAGTCAGATAGCACGTGGAATTTATCTCATTTATAGTGCTGGTGCTGTCAAAAAGCCTTAGGATCTTATTTTAAATAAAGTCAGCGTAACTTCAACAAACCTGAAAAATGATACAGACACAGCCCAGCGCACAGGACAACAAACATCTTTACAACTGAAGTTGTCCTGTTCTGCAATGAGGGCTACTACACACAGTGGTTATGTCATTGTGTCAGTGATCCAGAAGCCTGGCGTAATGATAGTAGCATGAATTCAAATTTCATCACGACAGCTGCAGAGTTAAAATAACTCTGGAAAAATAAGCTATCAAATATTACCGGATTGTCATTAGAAACCTATCTGGCTCGCTCATGTCCTTTAGGGTGGGAAATCCATCATACTAATGAAAAATCATCGCAAGTTGAAACGTCAGTTTGCTCTCTCTCCATGGATGCTGTCTAATCTGCTGTGATCTGCAGCATTTGTTGTTTTCTGTCATCCTTACCTGTTCGTGCCTACATTGAACTCTAGACCCACAGCAATGTGGCTAACTCTGAAATGGCCGAGCAAATCATTTGGCTATCGAGAGAGCTACAAAAAGCAAAGCTACAACAACAGGACAGACAGCGTGCCATCCAACTGCACAACCTGAGTCCTCCTTGTTAAATCTGTGAAAATCAGGATAGCAATCCCACAGACGAACCAAGTTACAGTCTGATGTGATCATACCTAAAGATACCTACTTCCCAGCTAATATGCAAGACTCCTGTTGTAACCTTGCCTGGTTATGTCCTGCCCCATAGGCCATTTTCACCAGACATTTGACAGGGAGTAAGAAATATGAGGCCAGATTCCAAAAAGCCAACCAAAGAGGTAGATCATAAGGGGCATTTGAAAAAGGGATATGGAGTTGGAGAGGGTTTAGGAAGGGAATTCCAGGGTTCAGGCCAAGCAGTTAAAAGCACAGCCACCAATTTCGAAGCAATTGCAGTTTGTGATGCTCTAAAAGCAAGAATTACATGTAGTAGTGATCTCGGAGGGTTATAGGGCTGGAGGAGTTTACAGACCTATGGAAAGGTTCAAAAACAAGGATGGGAACATTGGGTGCCAACGAAGGTCAACGAGGGCAGAGTGGGGGGAGCAGAACTTAACATGAGTTACGATACAAGCAGTAGAATTGACGACCATCTTAAATTTACAGTGAGTAGACAGGGAGGCTGGCCAAGATGGCACTGAAGAAGTCAGGTGTGGAGCAAACAAAGGTATGAATGAGGATTTCAGCAGTGGATGAGATGAGGTAGGGTCAGTCATATAATGTTAGAGGTGGAACTATGAGGATGCATTATTGAAGCACATGTCAGGGTCAGATAAGACAGCAAGGTCATAAATAGCCTGATTCAGTCCTCAGCAACATGCATGGCAAGGGAGGGGGGGGGGGGGGGGGGGGGAAAGAGAGTCATTAGCTAGGGAGCAGAGATCATTCAGGAAGTAAAGACAACAGCTTTAGTCTTGTTAATATTTATTTGGAGGATGTGGGACAAATAGTCCAACAATGCAGAGACTATGGAGGGGTCAAGATGAGTGGAGGTAGAGCTGGGCGTCATCAACAGATATGTGGCAGTTGACACATTGTTTTTGAATGTTTTCAAAATGTCCCAATGTGCTTCACAGGAGCTAAGGGCAGCCTGTAGACAAGAAATAGGAGGTGGTTAAGACAAATCCTTGGGTGATGCCAGAGGTAAAGGCGTTGACAGTGAGGAGAAGTCTTGGAGGCATAGTATACAATCAAGAGTAGTCTTGGTGTTCTCGATATTGATCCCACACTCCTTGAAGTCTCACAGCATCAGGTCTAAAATGGACAAGGAAGGCTCTGGCTAATTACTGCCCAGTCAGCAATAAATCAGGATTCCTCCACATAAAGGAGGAGGGTGGCAAGGACATAGAATGTGCTTTAGTTAAGGGACTTCAGTTTTCTTTTCTATTAATTTGTGGGGACTGTGTGCATCATAAGCTGGGCCAGTATTCATTCCACTTGAGAAGGTGATGGTGAGCTGCCTTCTTAAACTGCTGTCTTTGAGGTATAGTGTACCAACAATGCTGCTTTGAGGGAGGGAGTTCCAGGGTTTTGACCCACTGACACTGAAGGAATGGCAGTATATTTCCTGTAATTTGCAGGTGTGGTGTTTCCATGTATGCCATGCCCGTCCTTCTTGATGGTAGAGGTTGTAGGTTTGGCAGATTCTGTGGAAGGAGCCTTGGAGTTCACCAAGTGTGGCTCAGCAGTACCACCACTGACTGAGCTGACCAAGTCCTGAAGCTCACTGCTGTCAAGCTGCACCTGTACACGTGGTGGGAGAACTAACAAGGGGAAAATAAACCGATTTCTCTCACCCCGGTGGATGTACCTGTCCATGAAGGGATTGACCACCAAACAGAATAACACCCATCATGTAGTATGGGATGACGACATTGCTGAAGGAAATAAGATTGACAGCAGATTGAGCATCTCAAAACACAGCAGCAAAGAGGCCCAGTGGGCCATCAATCACAATCTGTAACCTCACTCCCAATATATCCTTTACTTCAACATGGTCAAGTTATAAAACAGCAAGACACACATTTAATAATGGAGTAGTATGTTGTAGATAGAGCTCAGTCACCCTATAATTAATAGTTCAGGTCAAAGCTCTGCAGGTGCACTTGTGAACGGGGATGGAAATGTAACCAACAGGAGGAGGAGGCTCCTTGAGCACCCTATCGTTAATGATGGCAGACACCAATCTGTAAGTTCCACATTCTCAGTGTTAGCTACCACATTCAGGCAGAAGCATTCAGTGTCTGTTCCATCTTGGCCTATTCCTGAGGCCACACCATCACAGAAGTCAGTCATCAGCCAATTTAGTTAGTTCCACGTGACATCAAGACATTGCTGAAGGACACAGGAAACTGCAAAAGCCATTGGGTAAAACGTTCTATTTGCCTGGATAAATGCAGTGCCAATAACACTAAAGAAGCTCAAAGCCATTCCACAAAAAGGCAGCCTATCCACAACCATAAACATCCACTTACTACCCCACCAATGCACACTAGCTGCTGTGTACACCATCTACAAGATATGCTGCAGCAACACACCAGACCCCTTAGACAGCACCTGCCAAACACACAGTTACCTCCAGTTGTAGGTTGCCCTCCAAACCACGTTATTGTAACGTGGAACAATATCAGCACTCCTTCAGTGTCACAGGATTCTGGAATTGCTTCCCTAAGGGCTCTAGGGGTACACTGCATGGATTGAAGTTGTTCAAGAGGCAGCTCACCACCACCTTCTGCAGGACTATTAGGGATAGGTCTTCACCAATGATGCCCACATCCTGAGGATGAAAAAGGAAACAAAGAGCATTCATGACTGGTAATACCGTCAGCTCGCGAGTTTGGAGTTGAATGACAACAACTCACACCTCTGGCAAGGTGTTTTTATCAAAAAAAGAAATCTGAATGGAGGACCTACTGGAAACATGCAGATCAGTGAAAATTGATGGGGATGAGGGAAGAAGCAATTGGAAGCTTTAGTTAAACACAGGCAGTTCTAATAAAAGATCTAAAACACCAAACTGTTCTTTTAAACGACTGGCGGATCCTGCTTTGTATTTACAGGGTGTTTATCCTTATTTATTTCAATCTTGTTCCTTAAATTAACTTCTGCAGAGAGGCTGCGTGAATACAGAATGTTTGGTACTAGTCTGCACACAAACACTGACAATCCTGGGAAAACATGCATAAGTGTGCAGCCAGAAAGCAAAGGATAGCACAGGCTGGGAACACAGTCCAACATCTCCTTGTCCATGGGCAGTGTGCAGACAAGTACAAGACATGCACCAACCTCGAGCACTGGAATTCCAAAGAGTATTCTGATTCAGTCCTTAACCTCATCATACTGTGCAGGACAGTCATTCAAAAGAGTATGGACTCCTCTTAAGCGTATGAAACAGGAGAGAAAACCCACAAGGGCTTCACCTCAAGAGTAGTCCAAGCTTCCAAAGTGCAAAAACGATCGATTATACACCAGCACGTTCAAACTGTCGAGTGCAGGAGAAACCGGTTGATGGCAGTGATTTACAGCACAGACTTTCCTCCACACAAATAGTGCACGCTCCACTAGAAATGGAAAGGTCAGACACAGCACCCGGGTTGTACACAAATCCTTCTACCTATCGGAGAGTCTGCCTTGACATGCCGCAACCCGATCTCCACTCTGTCACTGATCAGTCAGAATCACTGTCTATACTTACACACAAGACAAACCATAAAGTGGCTTACAGAAAGGGAATCTCAACTGTTGCATGAGAAAGGAGTTGTCATTAAACCACCTCTTATAAATATGCAGCAGCTAGCATTGTGGGTATATCCATCACACCAATTCTGTCTCATCTCCCCCAGTGCATCACATCCCATGGCTGCAGCATTGAGCTGACAACACTCTTGTTTCAATAACCCTCTTGGATTCAATAATTAGATTAGATTAGATTACATCTAATCCTTCGGCCCAACAAGTCCACACTGACCCGCCGAAGCGCAACCCACCCATACCCCTACGTTTACCCATTACCTAACTCTACGGGCAATTTAGCATGGCCAATTCACCTGACCTGCACATCTTTGGATTGTGGGAGGAAACCGGAGCACCCGGAGGAAACTCACGCAGACACGGGGAGAACGTGCAAACTCCACACAGTCAGTCGCCTGAGGCGGGAATTGAACCCGGGTCTCAGGTGCTGTGAGGCAGCAGTGCTAACCACTGTGCCACCGTGCCACCCACAAAGGTTGCAAAAGCTGACTGAACCAGTTCAGTGAGATGGGACATAAGGCAGAGTGGGTGGTGAGATTTCAAATCTGGAGGCTGGTGAGATTTCAAATCTGGAGACTGGTGAAGTTGGAAATGCAAGTGACTGGCAAGTTGCAGCTCTTTCCACAAAGGGTGAACTGTTCGGCTGGATGAAAGTTGCAGGGGAAAGCCCATGAACAGATACAAACACAATCCCCCCCACGCCCCCCACCCACAACATCCCCATCCCACAAAAGTCTTTCGGCCACCAAACCGAGGCGAGCATACATTTCTAGCCTCATACATTAGAAACACACATTACATTTTGATGTGCAGATACTCAGATACAACACAAGGCCTTACATATAAAAGAAAACCATTTTTCCCCCGTGATCTTTACAGTGATTCTTTTAAGTTAGTTTAATTTGCTAAAAAGAAAAAAAATGCTTACATCGTTCAAGCTACTTTCCTGTGGAAAATTATTTTGTTTTTAATGTTTTAATTCCAAAGTCCAACCTGATCCTATTTGTGTGAACTCCTTTTCTGTGTACGTGCGTTGGAGAGTGACACTTGCCTAGAGCCTGCAGTCCTCATGGATCACTGACAAATCGATAGACAGACTCTGGAGGATACAGGTGTTGAGGCTGAAACAAAGACTCCGGGAGAGACAGAGAGAGACCTTTACTCTGAATCGTCATCGCTGATGTCATAGCCAGCCGCGTCCGACTCCGGTTTCGGCGAGCAGGGCGGAGAGGTCTTGGAGAACGGCCATCGGAAAGTGGGCGATGGGGAACGTTCCCGGGCCGGACTGTTGCTCGGACTCTGCTTCGGGGTTATTGCCTGCAGCATTCGGCCTTTGCCCTCTTTCAGCATATGTTTCTGTTTTACGAGGGTGGGGTGGGAGGGGAGCAGTGAATGAAATAGAAAACTTTAAGACATTTTTAAACCGACATGGGTTCATAACTGTTCTCTCCAACAACAACTTACATTTATCTAGCATCGTTAAGAAACGTACGAAAGAGCAGGAGGCCCCACAGAGTCCACTCTATCATTCAGTTAGATCATGACTCAACTTCTACCTCAACACATGTTCCTATACTATCCCTCGATTCTTTCATTCCAAAAGTCTATTCATTGAATGTAAGCAATATCTGAGCGCGCACAGCTCTCGGGGGTAGATTATTCTAAATTCCCATCTAATTTAGCAAAAACATTCCAAGACATGTCACCACTGTGATTACCACATCAAACAGGATGCTGAGTCACAGAAGGAGATATTGGGAAATGCAGCCAATGCATCGTCAAAAAGATTGCTTTGAAGGGTTCAAGCAGGCTGCTGATGGTGGGGGCAATTCAAATGGGGCATGAAGGGTCAGAAAAGATACAAGAGATAGAGAAGGGCTGAAGCCTCAAAAGATATTTGAATGTGACAACAAGAATGAAGACATTACCAGACTGGGAGCCAATGAAAGTCAGTGAGCACAGAGGAAACACAGTCCTTGAAACTAGCTTAAACCATCTAGAAGAGGTGATGGGTGCCTGGTTAATTTTTACCCTACTCCACACCTTCTCACTGGGCGAAGTGGGGATTTCATGCTGGGCTGGGATTTGAAACTTGTATGCAGTCCTCACAGAATGGTTACAACATAGACCATTCAACCCATCACGTCTGCGCTTGATCCCTGAAGAAGCAATTCACCTCATGCCTTTGCATACCAACTCCCCATAGCTTTGCAGATTCTTCATTCTCAGGTAATAATTCAATTTCCTCCAAAACTGAGGAATGCTCAAAGCTTGACCATCATCTATCAGACACTGGTCAGGAATCTGATGGAATACGCTTCACGAGCCCAGATAGGTTTAGCTCCAACAATATTCAAGAAACCTGACCCCATCCAAGATCAAGCAGCTTGCTTAATTGACACACCATTCCCCACATCCACCATTCACTCTTCTCACCACTGTCACACGGTTTAATAAATGTGTATTATTTACAGGATACACTGTAGTAACTCACCAAGCTTCCTTCAACAACTTACAAATGCATGACCTCTACCATGACAAAGGGAGGCAGGGAGGTGATGGCCTAATATTATCACCAGATGATTTATCTAGAAATTCAGCTAATGTTCTGAGGACCCAGGTCTGAATCCCACCCTGTGGCTGATGGCGGAATGTGAATTCAATTTTTTAATAATTTGGAATTAAGACTCTCCTGATGATCATGAAACAATTGTCGACAAAACCCTACCAGCTCACTAACGTCCTACAGGGAAGGAAATCTGCCATCCTCACCTGGTCTGACCTCCTGTGGCTCCAGACTCACATCAATGTGAGTGGCTCTTAACTGTATTCTGAAATTCCCTAGTAAGCCAGATAATTCAAGGGCAGCTTCGGTAGACAATAAATGCTGACCAGTCAGTGACACCCACATCCCACGAATGAATAAATAAAACAAAACACCTGGAAGAACAAGGGCAACAGATACTTGGGAACATCACGACCTGCAATTTCCCCTCCAAACCACTTACTATCCTGACTTGGAAACATATCACAGTTCCTTCAGTGTCACTGTGTAAAAATACTGCAGACTGCAGTGATTCAAGAAAGCAGCTCACTACCACTTTCTCAAGAGCAATTACAAATGGGGAATTAATTCTAGCTCAGTCAGCAACATCTATATCCCACGTATAATGAATAAAAAAATCTGGCAGTGCATTACAGATCTTAACCATGCACTATATAAAGGGATTCTTCATCTATTCACTGCTTCCTTTGCAACATTGCCCTTTGTTTTCTGATTATTTCACCAATGGTTCCTCCCAATCCATGCCGTCTGAACCCCTCACCAGATCACACTGAACAAAAGCTCTCAATTGTCTCTTCCCCATAGAGGAAGGTCACCTCACCAATATAGTTTTTAATTCCTTTTATTTATTTCTCTCATCAAAAGACACCACTATCGTATCCTCCCCCTCTCGTTCTTTAAACATGTTGCACCGACTCCAACTGCATACCCAAGCAGAAGCATTCCTCTTGGGCTTGTATTATTTTGGACCCAGCTACATTCATTGGTTTCATGGCTAATGCCTCTCCAGTTCCTTGATGCTGTATCAGACAATGCTGTATTTGTTAGCTGTTTGTAGCTTTCTAATAGATTCACAAGCTTTCTTGTTACTTTCATTCCACCTCAAAGTCCCTAGTTGCTTCAAAGCCAGACTTCATTTTCCATCTCTGGCTGTACAGCCATGTAGATGGCAGCTTTGTCCTAGATTCCAGAGACCCAAGTACAAAATGAAGGCTCACATTCCAATGCTGTATTCAGTGGGGGTGCTGCTGTATCAGAGATGCAGTCTGTTAGAATTAAATCAAGACATTTTCTGCCCTGAGATAGAAACCAAAGATGTTGCGGGTATTGTTTAGAAGAGGAGCCGGGGAGTTCGCCTTAGTGTCTCAAGTCATTCAACATTTACCATAAGACAGAGCAGGTTATGCCACATGGATGCTTGTGGGATTTTACTGTGGCTATCATGTTTCTCCACATTATAATAGTGAATGCGCTTCAAAAGCGCTTCACTGGCAGTATATCTCACTTGGTACATCCTGAAATTCTGAAAGGTTTTAAACTCAATGCAAATCTTCTCCCAGAGTCAAACAGTCACCCAGCATGGAAACAGACCCTTCAGTCCAACCAGTCCACGTCAATCATAATCCCAAGCTAAACTAGCCCCATCTGCCTACAGCCTTCCTCCCTTGAGCTTATTGAACAGATAAACTTTGCACCCTTCCATTAGAGCTGTGCCTTCATTGGCTAGCATCTCATTCTCACCAGTTTGGATGGAATTTTGTATAGGGAAGGAGGTGGTGGCAAGGTCGCAATATCATTGGACTAATAATCCACGGTAATGTTCTGGGGGACAAAGGTTTAAATTGCACCATGACAGATGGTGGAAATTAAATTCCAGCAATTTATTTTTCAAATCTGGACTTAAAAGTGTCAGTCATGTGACTGTGAAAATGGTCAATTGTAAATATCCTTCTGATTAAATAATGTCCTTTAGGTAGGAGTACCTGCCATCCTTACCTGGTCTGACCTACATGGTCCTCTAGACCCACAGCAATGTGGTTGACTCTGAATTGCAGCTCTAGTGAGACATTCCCATGACACTTACAGGGATGGGAAACAAATGTTGAACTTCCTAGTGGCACCGTCATTCCATGGAAGAATGAAGAAAAGGCAGCCTGTCTTCCAGCCTCAACTTGAAATTAGTTACATAGAGAAAATAAGTGTTCCCTGATCATTAAAGGCCTTATTCTCTTGGTGTTCTCTGTCTTATTAACATTAATATATTGACCATAATTCAAAGTAATCAGCTCTTTGGAGAGTTCAGAGGTGAACAATGCTATATAAATGTGAGTTTCTTTTTCATCATAACATGTAATCTTCCATTGAGTTAGAATTCTTTCTTAAACTATCCTGCTCTTTTCATCATGTTTTATTGTACCCAGTGGTGCCCTTATTAACAAAACAATCCTTTGGTGTAGCTCTTTTAAGTTTCTTCCATCTATTGAAGTCCAACTTACTCAACAACTCCAGATTTGATTTACCTCCTTCCAGGGTAAAGTTCTATTTATTTGAAGAAAGTAGGAAAGTGATGCCCTTTTAAATCTTTTAAATACAAAACAAAGAAACTGCAAATGATTATGTTTACCTTGCTCCCAGAGAGAGTCGAACTTCAGCTATACGTCTTTGCTGTTTGGAAGGATTTCATGTGCCTCACCGCTAATGGATAAAGTTTATGAAATCATTTAGAGACAGAGAGTCTGGGGCCAGGAATTGGGATTCTGATGATAACCAAATAAACTCTTCTCCTCTCAATCATTCTTACATTTATTGTTACTGAACTGTGCCGCTAATTGGGAAAATCCTTACCAAGGCTCCCTCCGGCCCAAACATCTCCAGGAAGTTTCCGATGAATTCTCTTGACTTTTCCTCCCATTTCTGAATCAGATCAATGCTTTTCTCCTCAACCTTCTGAACAAACTCCTTCGACTTCTCCTCCACATCTTTAACTTTCTGCTTCACTTTGTCAACTCTTTCTTGCAAGTTGTATTTCTTTTCCTGGAAAGCAGAGAACATGAAAGGAAGAGACAGAAAGCAACAGCACAACAGAAAGTGAGCAGGAGCATGAGAGCACAAGAGTTAAGCATGAGAGGAAATGTGGAGCAGGTGGAGTGAGACAGAGAGAGAGAGAGAGAGAGAGACAGAGACAGACATAGAGAGAGAGAGACAGAGAGACAGAGAGGGAGGGAGGGAGAGAGGGAGGGAGGGAGAGCGCGTGCGCGAGAGAGAGACAGACAAAGACAGAGAGGGAGAGACACACAGACAGAGAGAGAGAGAGGGGGGGAGAGAGAGAGCGCGCGCGACAGACAGTCAGAGAGGGAGACACACAGACGGAGAGAGAGACACACAGAGAGAGAGAGAGAGAGAGAGAGAGAGAGAGAGAGAAAACATGAGTGCATGACAGCACACAGCAAGGAAGAGAGTACACTAGATTGCAGAAGACCAGCCTTTTAGTAATGCATTCCGATCATAACTCAGTGCATACTAATAAAAGTTCTTAACTCCCCAGTATTGTCTTTGCCAATTATCTTAAGTCTGCTTACTGACCCTTCCCGCCAGGGGAAGTTTCTCCTTACATACTCCATTAAATTCTTGTCTTTGCCCTCATTGTGACCAAGGCTCCTCCTCCTAACTGTTTCACTGGAGCAGTGTTGTGAAGAAGGTGATGGTGGAATAGCAGGGCTGCGTGCAGGCTCTTGCCCGGGGCTCAGCTGCTCCCATGCACTGTTTCTTTTCTTTGTACTTCATTTTTCCTCTTTTGCTTATTTTTTATTTGGAGCCTTTTGTGGTGGATTAGCAGGCGAAATCAGTGTGGCAGCTACAGAGGGCCACGTTTTGGAGTGGAGTCAGTCAGAGGTGGTGGTACCAGCGGCAGGGACACCCCCCCCCACCCTCTCCCGGTAAGTGGGCCTGGCAGTGGCAGGGACGCCCTCCCGGTGTTTGGGCCTGGCGGTGGCAGGGACGCCCTCCCGGTGTTTCGGCCTGGCGGAGGCAGGGACGCCCTCCCGGTGTTTCGGCCTGGCGGAGGCAGGGACGCCCTCCCGGTGTTTCGGCCAGGCGGAGGCAGGGACGCCCTCCCGGCTTTTGGGCTTGGCGTGGCAGGGACACCCTCCCGGTGTTTGGGCCTGGCGGAGGCAGGGACGCCCTCCTGGTGTTTGGGCCTGGAGGTGGCAAGGGTGCCCTCCTGGCGATTTAGGGCTGGCAGTGGCAGTGGCAGCGGCAGCAAGGCTCCTCCAGTGATCAGAGGAAGCAGTGAACGTTTCAAAATGGCGGCACCTGCAAGGCAACATCACGGAAGAGGGTCGCCACAGCGGGACGTATGGCGAGACAATGGCGGCACCTGGCTCAGCAGTGGAGCCAGGGACTCCTGGTTGCAGTCGGTCTGGAACGAGGTCTTCTGGTGTTGGCAAGGCCCTGGCTGCAATGGTCGCAATGTGGTGTGCCTGGAACTGGAATTTCTGACGTTATTGAGCCAACAATTGAGCTGGGGATTCCTGGTGGTGGAGTCAATGGAGCAAAAGACCTGGCATCGGTATCGGTGGCAGCATTGACATAGCATGCCCAGCCATGAAGAGGTGGTGCCTAAAGAGTGGCAACTGCTCCATTGGCGGGTCCAGTGCAGGCAGTGGTGAGGCTACTTGGGCGAGGGGGGAGGGGGGGGGGGGGTGTGCAGTGCAGGTGTCTTTCACTGACTCAGGTGGTTCTTTACAGCCAAAGCTTGATGATTAAAAAGCTTACTGCCAATGCCAGAAGTGAGCATGGAACATGGGAATGAATCTCCGGGAATGACTACTCACATTTATAAAGCTGACATTAAGCTCCTTGGCAGTGTAACCACGCTGGAGATTTCTGCGCACGTATACGTCATAATCCCGCACAATTCTGGTAATGATATCTGATGTGGAGATTCCTTCTGTTCTTTGAGTTGGGGCAAACATACCTGTAGGTCACACAGAGTAGAATGTTTAGGAGATCATTCAACCGTGAAATATTCCCTGGTACCGGTTGAAAAACACCGTTCAACACTTCAAACAACCCTAAAGTCCTTTATGGCTAAGTGCATTTATTAGATGGAGAACACAAAGCAGCCTATTTTCACACAGCAAGCTCCCACAAACATCGTTGTGACATCACATAATCTGTTTTGCTGTATTGGACAGAGATAATTCCCCTGCTCTTTAAATGGCATAGTTAAATGGCATACTTCACATTGACCTGACAGGGCAGACTGGGCCTTGGTTTAACATTTGATCAAAAAATCTGATAGCACAAATGCTGAAAAATCAGTCTGGTTTATGAACTCCATTCTCTGAAATGCATCACGAAGCCATGACCTTCTGATTCAGAGGTAAGATGATATCCACTGAACCACAGCTGACAACAGTCAAATATTCAACTGCTTGAGTATCTGTACAATTGCGAGGCTCAAACATTGCTGAAAACTGAGCTATGTCGTCAAAGGCTTTTGTCTTACACTCATCAAGGCGAATTTCAAACAAATAATCACAGCAACTTATAGTGCAGAAGAAGAGAGATGCTGACTAGCTAGCTAACCAAATCTGACTGGCTGAGAAATACATAGACCTGCAGGAATACAGCCTCTGTAAACAAAAGGAACATTTTCAATCCTGTGCCTTCTTTAGTAAAGCTTCGAGATTGGACAACTGGCACTGCCCCATGGCAATGTCTTATCCAACAGTCAACATGCCAACCAATCAATACCCATTGCCCCTTCCTACAAACTGCTGCTGTTTGAAATTTAGCGTTTCTGTGTTTGTCCCGACATACAAAAGATGAACAACTTTGACAACTTCAACAAGATCCAAGTTCCTAACTATCAAGTAACAGGCCCTCTCTTTTTGATTGCTCTTGCATGAATCATGTGCACAATGGTTAACTCAGCAAGGATGAGGTAGTTGGAAATGGCAATCCTGCTTACTCAGTGCAGTGTTACCAGTGGAGGCAAGAAAACATGAACCAAATTCCAGAAAGAGTCAGACAACAAACAGATTCAGATTTAGGAATTAAAATGCATCAAGTGAACACTGTGGTTTGATGGCCTGGTCAGACAGAAGGCATTTTGCTGTCTATGGTGTTATGTTACTGTAGGATAATGCACAATAATAAAAATAAGAAAAAGAGGGCAGTATAGATTTTTAAAAATTCATTCATGGAATGTGGGCGTTGCTGACCAGCCCTAATTGTCCAGAAGATAGTTAAGTGGCAGCCACATTGCTGTGGGTCTGGACTCGCACATAGGTCAGACCAGTAAGGATCGCAGATTGCCTTCCCTAAGAAGAACATTAAAGAACCAGATGGGTTTTTCTGACAACTAATAATGGCTATTAGACTCTTAATTCCAGATTTTTATTGAAATCCACCATCTGCCATAGTGGAGACATGAACTCAGGTCCCCATAACATTACCTAGATCTCTGGATTAATAATACAGCAATAATACCACTCGGCCACCACCATTTGGCCAGTGACTGCACTGACTCTCTGAGTGAGTACTGATTTTATGCCATTAAAATGTATTTCAAGCAACGTTTTAAGGCTATGTTTTTGCTCTGCATTCCCCAGCCAGAGGAAATAATTTCTCCCTGGCCATCCAAACAAATCACCATAGTGGACAGCTTGAACTAAGAAAGTACGTCAGCAGTACAGTAAGATTTGGTACTGAGAAATATTTACCCTGTATCTTGCTATGCTGACCTTGGAATGCTTGAAACAAATTCCAGCATTCCAACTAAAGGTCTATCATGCTTATCTTATGTGTATAAAGATCACAGTAAACCAGCAGAAGCCACAACCTTAGTTCTAAAGGTCAAGACGCAGAATTTATTAGGTTAGAGATAAGAAACAGCAAAGGTAAGATGTTATTGGTGGGAGTAGTCATGGGTATCCAAACAGTAGATTAACTCGGGAACAGAAAATAAAAACAGTGGCTTATGAGAAAGGTCCAGAAATATCTTTGGGAATTTTCTTTTCCAATCTACAAATAGATTGGTTGAATCAGATTGGCAAAATTAGGCTGGAAGTTGAACTCATAGGTCAAAAAATTGAACACTGTCAAAACAAAATCAAAAGAGTGACTAATAAAGGAGAATTAACGTACAAGAGAAAGCTACTAAAAAACACGAAAACAGATAGTAAGAATTTTCAGGACAATTATATAGAACAGTTCATTCTACAGCCAGGGAACAGGCTACTCTTGACCTAGTAATATGCAATGAAACAGGATTAATTTAAGACTTTTTAGCAATGGCATGTTTAGGTTATAGTGACCATAACAATTTCAGATTCAATTTGAGGATGAGAAAATTGAGTCCAGAGCATTTCAAATTTAAATTAAAGTAATTGAGAGTATAAAGATAAAGCTGACTGAAGTGTACTAGAAAATTAGGTTAAGGATAGGTCTGAAAAGATGCGGTTGCAGACATTTACAGATATTTCATACACAGCAAACATACCTTCCAGTGAGAAAGACTCAAGGAAAAAGATGAACCACCCATTACCATCTATGGAAGTTAAATACAGGAACAAATTAAAAGGAAAAGTGTACAATTCAATGAAAATTAGTGGCAGGTTAGAGAAATGGACAGCACATAAAAAAAGTCAAAGAATGACTTTAAAAAAACTGAGGAGAAGTTGGGTTCAAGAGAAAGCTAGCGAGTAACAAAAATATATATTAAGGCAAAAACAAATTCAAGAGAGCATTCATCCTGCAGAATGTGTCTGGAAATTAATAATGGGAAATATGAAAAGAGTAGGTGCATTGAACAGATATAATAACACAACAAAATCATTTCCCCACTGTAACATTAATGTACAGGATAATACCTTGAATCAAATGTTGATCTGTGAAGAACAAGGGTTGACTTTTACATATATGAAAATTCCAGATTTTTGGCCAAAAATAGAGGGTCAACTTTTAAATAACAGATCAACATGATTTTTTTGTGTTATTATGTGTTTTGATGTACAATTCATACCAATTTGCTGCGAAAGTTTAGGATTCAGGTGGCAAACTCCCTTTGGGTACAGCTCAGCTGAGCTCAGTTCCCCTGTAGCACTCATGGAATATAATCATACTACGGTAATTCGGTGTGTTTTTTTCCTTTATTTGTTTACAGATTAAATGGACTTGTGCTAGTAATACTGTATTGTGGACTGTAGCGTCAATTTCAGCCCCTCAATAGCAGTATCCTTGTAATAGTCAACCCCATAAAAAAAAAGTCTACAAAATTTGACTTTTACATGAGTATATATGGCATATCAATGATTTGGATGAAGAAACCAAATGTACAGTTGCTAAACGTGCTGATGTGACAAAGCTAAATTGGAAAATAATTTTTGACGAGAATACAAGGAGATTGCAAAGGCATACAGATAGGTTGAGTGAGTTGGCAAAAGTTTGGCAGATTCATTATAATTTAGGACTTATCCATTTTGGTAGCTATGAATGAAAAGCAGCATATTATTTAAATGGAGAGAGATTTCAGAACACTGTGGGACATAGGAATCCAGGTTTCCTGGTACATGAATCTCAACAAGTGCATATGTCAGTGCAGCAAGTAATTAGGAAGACAGCTGCAATGTTACTGTTCATGCAAGGAGAATGGAATGCAGTACATGAGGAACATATTCACTTCAGAAGAATGAGGAGGGATCTCAAAAGAAACCTATAAAATTTTAAGAGGATGAGACACCATGTTCCCAATGACCGGGGAGTGCAGAACCAGGGGTCAGAGTCTAAGGAAACGAGGTAGGCCAAATAGGGCTGAGACAAGAGAAATATCTTCACCTAGAAAGTGGTGAGTCTGTGAAATTTTCTGCCATGAGTCCTTAAGGCCAAAACATTGAATGTTTTCAAGAAGGAGTCAGAAATAGCTCTTGGGGCTAACGGAATCAAAGGGTATGAAAGAAAGCAGGAAGACTGATGGGAGTTGGATGATCCATCATGATTGCACTGAATGTCGAAGCAAACTCAAAGGGCTGAATGGCCTACTCTGGCTCTAATGTTTTATGTTTCTGAAATTATGGAAGTTTGGCTCTTGCTGCACAAGGCAACGACACCACCTTGGGAATAGCGTACAGTCTCCTTATTTCAGAAAGAATACAATTGCATTAGTAGTGCAGAGAAGGTTCACTTAAGCCATCCCTGGGATGGGTGAGTTGTCTGATGAGGAAAGGGTGGACGGGCTAGGCATTATCAGTTGGAGATTAGATGAAATGAAAAGCAATCTAATTAAACATTAATAATTTGGAGAAAATTGACAGGGTAGATACTGAAACGTTTTCTCTTGTGGGCAAGATTAGAACTAGGGAGTACGTCTTAAGAACAAGGGAACCCCACTTAATACAGAGGTGAAGCCATTTTTTTCCTCTACAACAGTTGTCACTTTATGAAATTGGCTTGCCCAGAGAACAGTTTAGGAAGGTTCTTTGGATAATTTCAAATGTAGATTACACAAATTTCTGTCTGACAAGGGAGTGAAAAGATACAAGGGACAGACAAGAAAATAGAAGTCACAGTGAGAGCAGCCTGACATCATCAAATAGCAGAGCAGGTTCTAGGGGCCAAATGCTCTCTGAATACACCTCATACATATGTTCAAAAACTAGGAGAGTAGAGACTACACTCAAATCAGTATTTTTTTTATCAAATGGTGGAGTATGCTCAAGGGGTCAAATGGCCTATTACACGTCCTAATATCCTGAACCTGGAGAGCCACCTATCTTCAAACCAACAGGAAAAGAGCAGTCATTTTATGGGAAGTTTTCTACAGACCCCCCCCCCAATAGCAACAGAGACAGAGAGGAGCAGATTGGGAGGAAGATTTTGGCAAAGTGCAGAAGTAACAAGGTTGTTGTTATGGGTGACTTTAACTTCCCCAATATTGATTGGAGCCTCCTTATTCAAATAGTTTGGATGGAGCAATTTTTGTCTGCGTGTTCAGGAGGGATTCCTGACAATATGTAGATTGGCCAACTAGAGGGGAGGCCATATTGGATATGGTGCTTGGCAACAAACCAGGCCAGGTCTCAGAACTCTCAGTGGGAGAGCATTTCAGTGATAGTGATCACAACTCTCTGACCTTTACTATACTCATGGAGAGAAATAGAAACAGACAGTAGGGGAAGTGAGTTTTGAGAAGATTTGTAGCTCAGGTTGAAGTTTTGATGTAGGTTTGCTCGCTGAGCTGAAAGGTTCATTTCCAGATATTTCGTTACCTTACTAGGTAACATCTTCAGTGGACCACATGCAAAGCAATGCTGAAAATTGCTGCTTTCTATTTATATGTTTGGGTTTCTTTGGGTTGGTGATGTCATTTCCTGTGGTGATGCTATTTCCTGTGGTGAAGTCACTTCCTGTTCCTTTTCTCAGGGGGTGGTAGATGGGGTCTAACTCGATGTGTTTGTTGATAGAGATCCGGTTGGAATGCCATGCTTCTAGGAATTATCATGCATGTCTTTGTTTGGCTTGTCCTAGGAATGATGTATTGTCCCAGTCGAAGTGATTTCCTTTCTCATCCATATATGAGGATGTTCGTGAGAGAGGGTCACGTCTTTTTGTGGCTAGTTGGTGTTCATGTATCCTGGTGGCTAGTTTTCTGCCTGTTTGTCATAGTCCTTGCCTGGTATTTTGTAAATGACGTTAGTTTTGCTCATTGTCTGTATCGGGTTTTTCAAGTTCATTAGCTGCTGTTTTTGTGTGTTGGTGGGTTTGTGGGCTACCATGATGCCAAGGCGTCTTAGTCTGGCAGTCATTTCCGAGATGTCTTTGATGTAGGGGAGAGTGGCTAGGGTTTCTGGACGTGTTTTGTTTGCTTGTTTGGGTTTGTATTGAGAAAGAATGGGTACCCAATGAACACAGTCTCAGCAACAAAAGGTAGGGGAAGTATTTAATTAGGGGAGGGGGAATGGCAATGCTGTTTGGCAGGAACTGGGATGCCTAAATTGGGAATTGATGTTCTCAGGAAAATGCATGACAGAAATGTGGAGATTGTTCAGGGAGCACTTGCTGATAGTGCTGGATAGATTTGTCCCACTGAGGCAAGGAAGGGATTATAGGGAGAAGGAACCTTGGGTGACAAGGGATGTAGAACATCTAGTCAAGAGGAAGAAGGAAGTTTAATTAAGGTTGAGGAAGCAAGGATCATACAGGGCTCTAGAGGGTTACAAGGTAGCCAGGAAGGAACTGAAGAATGGAATTAGGAGAACTAGAAGGGGACACGAAAAAGCTTTAGCGTGCAGGATTAAGGAAAACCCTAAGGTGTTTAAGAGGATAGCCAGAGTGGAGGATAGGACTGCTCAGGGATAATGGAGAGGACCTTGTGCCTAGAGTCGGAGGAGGTTGGGGATGTACTTAATGAGTACTTTGCTTCAGTATTTGTGACTGAGAGGGACCTTGTTGTTTGTGAGGACAGTATGAAACAGGCTGATATGCTCAAATACTTTGATGTTAAGAAGAAGAATATGCTGAATTTTTTTTAAAAAGGATATACAAGTCCCTTGGACCAGACAGGATATATCCAAGGTGCTAGGGAAGAGATTGCTGAGCCTTTGCCGATGATCTTTGCGTCCTCTGGAGTGGTTCCAGGTGATTGGAGGGTGGCAAATGTTATTCCCTTGTCAAGAAAGGGAATAGGGATAACCCTGGGAATTACAGACCAGTCAGTCTTACATCTGTGATGGGCAAATTATTGGAGAGGATTGGACAAGATGCAGAACTTGGCTGATAAGTGGCAGATAGAGTTCAGTCTGGAAAAGCGTGAAGTGATTCATTCTGGAAGATCAAATTTAAATGCAGAATACAGAGTTAAAGGCAGGATTCTTGGCAGTGTGGAGGAACAGAGAGATCTTGAGGTCCATGTTCAGAAATCCCTCAAAGTTGCCACCCAAGTTGATAGGTAAAGAAGGCATATGGTGTGCTGGCTTTCATTAGCAGGGGGATTGAGTTTAAGAGTTGTGAGGTTATTCTGCAGGTCTATAGAGCCCTGGTTAGACCACACTTGGAATATTGTGTTCAGTTCTTGTCACAGGAAGGACGTGGAAGTTTACAGAGGGTGCAGAGGAGATTTGCCAGGATGCTACCTGGACTGGAGGGCATGTGTTATGAAGAAAGATTGAGGGAGCAAAGGCTTTTCTCACTGAGTGAAGAAGGATGAGAGGTGTCTTGATAGAAGTGTACAAGATGATGAGAGGCATAGATAGAATGAATAGTCAGAGACATTTTCCCAGGGCAGAAATAGCTATCAAGAGGGGGTATAATTTTAAGGTGATTGGAGGAAGTTTTAAGGGAGATGTCAGAAGTAGGTTCTTCTCTCAGAGTGGTGGGTGCGTGGAATGCACTGCTAGCCATAATAGTAGAGTCAGATACATTAGGGACATTTAAGTGGCTCTTGGGTAGCACATGAATGATAGTAAAATGAAGGGTATGTAGGTTAATTTGATCTTAGAGGAGGATAAAAGGTCAGCACAACATTAAGGGCCGAAGGGCCTGGACTGTGCTGTACTGTTCTATGTTCTATATACATACCTGCGTCTTTAATGTGTTTGTAAACATCATCGCTTCCTGCGGAGGAATATGGGATGTCATCATGAGCCACAAAGTCTATCTGCAACAGAAAAAAAAACTTAAAGTCTGATATCAAAAAATTCACTTCAGAATTTCTTGTAGCATCTAATAGTTCCCACTCGTGTACATGAGCATCTGCTGCCCTTAGGGCCTTATTTTCTAAATTTCCTTTGTCACATACTGTGTCAGCTTCTTTCATTACAACTTCCGACTTGAATATTCATCACTACAACTATCTACATAGACCTGTCACATTGTAATTACACTAGAGTGCCACACTGCTAGTTTTGGCACTGACTCTGACAATGCAATACCTTAAGTTCTCACACTGGAATAGCAGCCAGTTCACATGCACAATGAAATAAACACATGAGGAGTTGCCTTTATAAATCTCAGAGTAAAGTGACTGAGAGTTTAATCCACCGCAAAACTTGAGCACAAAAATCTAAGTCAAGACTACTGACAGTATGCTATCAGAAATGCTATATTTCAGATCAGTGTTAAACCAAGGCTCTGACTGTCCTCTGACACGAATGTGGAAATGCTATTGCACTAGTCTGAAAACTGAAGTCTTCATCAGAAAGGGAAACTCTTCGCTGGTTGAAGTCATACCTAACACAATTAATGGTGGTGATGGCCACTGGAAGTCAATCGTTTCAATTCAAGAACATCCCTGCAAGAGATCTCCAAGGTACTGTCCTGGGCCTAACCATCACCACTGCTTCATTAAATAACTTCATCTCCACCATAAAGTCAGAAGAGGGGATGTTCATAGATGACAGCATAATGTTAAGCACCATTTACAACTTCTCAGCTATTGAATCAGTCAGCATTCAAATGTAGCAAGATCTAGACAACATTCAATCTTAGTCCAGTAGGTGACAAGTAACACTCATGCCATTAAGACAATGAGGAATCACCTTTTGACATTCAACGGCATTACCATTGTTGAATCTCCTGCTATCAAGATGTCTTGTGAATGAATAACAAGGAGACAAGACTCCTTGGACAAAATTTATTCAAAGGTAGAAGACAGAGGGTGGTGGTGGAGGGTTGTTTTTCAGACTGGAGGCCTGTGACCAGTAGAGTGCCACAAGGATCGGTGCTGGGTCCTCTACTTTTTGTCATTTACATAAATGATTTGGATGCGAGCATAAGAGGTACAGTTAGTAAGTTTGCAGATGACACCAAAATTAGAGGTGTAGTGGACAGTGAAGAGGGTTACTTCAGATTACAACAGGATCTGGACCAGATGGGCCAATGGGCTGTGAAGTGGCAGATGGAGTTTAATTCAGATAAATGCGAGGTGCTGCATTTTGGGAGCAGGATTTATACACTTAATGGTAAGGTCCTAGGGAGTGTTGCTGAACAAAGAGACCTTGGAGTGCAGGTTCATAGCTCCTTGAAAGTGGAGTCGAGGTAGATAGGATAGTGAAGGCGGCATTTGGTATGCTTTCCTTTATTGGTCAGAGTATTGAGTACAGGAGTTGGGAGGTCATGTTGCAGCTGTAGGACATTGGTTAGGCCACTGTTGGAATATTGCATGCAGTTCTGGTCAACTTCCTATCGGAAAGATGTTGTGAAACTTGAAAGGGTTCAGAAAAGATTTACAAGGATGTTGCCAGGGTTGGAGGATCAGAGCTACACTGAGAGGCTGAACAGGCTGGGGCTGTTTTCCCTGGAGCGTCGGAGGCTGAAGGGTGACCTTATAGAGGTTCAGAAAATTATGGGGGGGCATGGATAGGATAAATAGACAAAGTCTTTTCCCTGGGGTCGGGGAGTCCCGAATTAGAGGGCATAGGTTTCGGGTGAGAGGGGAAAGATATAAGAGAGACCTATGGGGCAACTTTTTCACGCAGAGGGTGGTACGTGTATGGAATGAGCTGCTAGTGGAAGTGGTGGAGGCTGATACAATTGCAACATTTGGATGGGTATATGAATACGAAGGGTTTGGAGGGATATGGGCCGGGTGCGGCAGGTGGGACTAAATTGGGTTGGGATACCTGGTCGGCATAGACGGGTTGGACCGAAGGGTCTGTTTCCATGCTGTACATCTCTATGACTCTATTCCTCAAGCATCATCATTACGAATACAGATCATCTGGTCATTATCACATTTCGGTTTTTAGCAACTAAGAGAACTGATTGCTTCAGTCCCTAAAACAGTGACCGTACTCCAAAAGTACATCAAAACCTGTGAAGTGGTTTGGCATATCTAGAGTCATGAGGTGGCCTAGCAAAGCTGAAGTCAATGGAAAATTGGGAAAACACTATTTTGGTTGAAGTCATACCTAGCAGATTGTGTTCTTTGGAGCTCAATAATCTTAATTCAAAGATATTACTGCCAGGATAGCCATCTTCTGCAAGCTCATCCTTCCATCATTAGTTTCAAAGAGGAGTGTTTCAATGACGACAGCACGATGTGAAACATAATTTGAAACATACATCCATATACAGCATTCAGGTATGGGCTGATAAATGGTGAATAATATCGCACACATAGGTACTAAGCAATAGTCATCTCCAATAAGAGAAAGTCTAACGATCGCATCTTGACATTCAATTGCACCAGCATCACTAAAGCATACACACACCCCCCTCCTCCCATGCTGGAGTTTCCACAAACTAGAAACTGAATTGAACCAGCCGTACAGATAGTACAGCAACAAGAGTTGGTCAGAGGCTGGGAATATTGCGGTGAGTAACTCGCCTCCTGACTCCCAGAAGTCTTTCCACTATCAAAAGGCACACGCAGGACTGTGATGGAATTCTCCCCAATTGCCTGGATTGATGGAGTCGCAACAATGATCACGAAGCTTGACACAATCCAGGACAAAATAATTGGCACCCCTACCACCACTGACGCATCATGACATCTACATGATGCACTATAGTTATTTACACAGTCTCGTACAACAGCTCTTTTCATACCTCTACCACCTAGAAATATATTGTTGTTCCTTTAGTGTTGTTAGTTCAAATTCCTGAAACTTCCTTGCCAATGGTACTGTGGACCATAAGATTCAAGGAGGCAGGTCACCATCACCTTCTCAAAGACAATTATGGACGGGCAAGAAATGCTGGCCCAGCCATTGACACCCATGCCAAATATATGGTCTGGAGTTACAAGTACTTCCCTGAAGGACATTAGTGAATCAGATGGAATCTTATGACAATAGATGATAGTTTCACAGTTGCAATGACTGAAATGGCTTCTAATCCCAGACTTGATTCATTGAATTTAAACTCCAGCAGCTGCTGTGGTTGGATTTGAACCCAATACCCCAGGGCATTAGCCTGGGCCTCTGAACTACTAATCCAGTGACACTATCATGCCACCATCTCTTCACCCTGGCCGCTCTTTCCACTTGCAGGGAACTGATAATGGACAGGTTAGATATTGATTTGCTTACACGTGCCAGCAGCGTCCTCTAGTTGCAGTGTTCTGGACGAGAAGAAACAGCTCATCATTGTTAGCAATAACTAGTCACTTTGATAAATTGCTGCTGAATTGTGCTTTAAGCCAGTTTGAACTTCCTGAGGCAGACAGCATTCATTTGAATTAAAAATAAACCTTACCCTGTGCATCTCCAGGAACTCAGCCGAAAGTGACCAGGGTGCATTTTTTACAACCTCATCAACGTAGCGGCAATGCCTGACTGCATCATACCGCTCAGCCTCGTTCATTACCGTGAAGCCTTTGAACTGGTGGGTCAGGTCATCATTGCACACTGCAAAAGGTGAGAAGAAAACAAGGTTCAGTTAGGCTGCTTAAAGCTTCGAGCTTGGCCTCAGCGTGCTAACTCACCTGAACTCTGCTCGGAAATCTGGAATGCTTATTCCAGGTAAGGTATCAGAGGACGTTGGACCAGAAACCACAAGTTCAAGTACCACTGTGGTATTAAATTAGTCAAATCCAAGTGTGGGCACTAGAAAGTTCAAGCAGTATCCTGAGACTGCAGCTTCTAATCCAACTTGCAATCCAGAACAGCCTAACTTTTCTCTCAATTCAGTTTCCAAAATCCAGCACCCTTGGGAAATAGGCCAGACCACATTTAGGATTTTCCCAAGATTTTAGATTACCCATAATGGGGCAGAGAGCCAAGGACCAAAGGAAATGCTGATCTTAAAGTGCAGCAGTGGACTCAGGTTCTGGGTGCTCATACAACTCTCGCTGAGTGCATCCTCTGGCAACAACCCAAGAACAGTCTTTTTAATCCCATGCTTTCTCTGGTCTGGAAGGGCAGCCAGTTCTCATATGATAAATTGCCCAATTTTCTGCCAACTTCTGCTTTGGGACAAATGGATTTGGTATAATGCTCCTACTGCATGGACAGTTTAATTGAGAATAAGTCTATTTCTTGTATAGCTTTCTTCCCCGGTCCCCAACGCCTTATCTTCACCATGGACATCCAGTCCCTGTACACCTCCATCCCCCATCACGAAGGACTTAAAGCCCTCTGCTTCTTCCTTTCCCGCCGTACCAACCAGTACCCTTCTACTGACACCCTCCTTCGACTGACTGAACTGGTCCTCACTCTGAACAACTTCTCTTTCCAATCCTCCCACTTCCTCCAAACCAAAGGAGTAGCCATGGGCACCCGCATGGGCCCCAGCTATGCCTGCCTCTTCGTAGGATATGTGGAACAGTCCATCTTCCGCAGCTACACTGGCACCACCCCCCACCTTTTCCTCCGCTACATCGATGACTGTATCGGCGCTGCCTCGTGCTCCCACGAAGAGGTTGAACAGTTCATCCACTTTACTAACACCTTCCACCCCGACCTCAAATTCACCTGGACCGTCTCAGATTCCTCCCTCCCTTTCTTAGACCTTTCCACTTCTATCTCGGGTGACCAAATCGACACGGACATTTACTATAAACCAACCGACTCCCACAGCTACCTAGACTACACCTCCTCCCACCCTGCCCCCTGTAAAAACGCCATCCCATATTCCCAATTCCTTCGTCTCCGCCGCATCTGCTCCCAGGAGGACCAATTCCAAAACCGTACAACCCAGATGGCCTCCTTCTTCAAGGACCGCAATTTCCCGCCAGACGTAGTCGACGATGCCCTCCACCGCATCTCTTCCACTTCCCGCTCCTCTGCCCTTGAGCCCCGCCCCTCCAACCGCCACCAGGACAGAACCCCATTGGTCCTCACCTACCACCCGACAAACCTCCATGTACAACGTATCATCCGCCGTCATTTCCGCCACCTCCAAACGGACCCCACCACCAGTGATATATTTCCCTCCCCTCCCCTAT